>NC_046317.1:45706265-46024218 GCF_009819535.1 Lacerta agilis | reverse complement strand
GTTCAGTTCTGTTCCAGCCTGAGAATAAAGAGCTGCTTGGAGAATCACTGTGTCGTCTGCTATGTCCACCCACTATTTAATATATAAGATAGGCTTTAATACAAGACCTATCAAATAAGCCACAGAATAACTCAATATTTGAACAAAGTAAACATGGGGGGTGGGAAATAAACTAGGTTGCAAGCATTTTCAGAATTTGCTGTTAATTGTTTTGGGCCAAAGTAAGTTGTTGAGGTTGGTTGTTTTTTTCTTTCTTTTCCTTTTTATAAGAATGCAGAGAGGCCCTTTTAATGCAAATTGCATATCACGTACTGTCAAGAATTGATGTCCTTAATGCCCTTCTTCATCTAGGTCTCTAGGTACAACCCTATATATTATGTATTGACTCAAAAGAATGTCCTAATAATGTGGTGTGGCACCTCAAGTGTTGGACTAGGTAAGACATGGGAGACCACTGTTTGAATTCTCATTCAGTCATGAAGCTTACTGGCTGACCTTGGGCCAGTCACAGTCTTTCAGCCTAACCTAATTAACAGGATTGCTGTGAGGATAAACTGGAGTGTGTGTACCACCTTGAGCTCCTTGGAAAAAATGTGGGATATAAATATAAATAAATATGTTCAATGGTGTTTACTCTGCAGTGTGTTTTGGATTGCAACTTTTGAGTATTGTATTTTGGGTTTTTCTTTGACTTACTTAGCAAAGTTTGTGCACTCCAGCATTGGTGAGGAACATACAGTCTAGAGGGAATATTATTATGCTCATAATTTATTAGGAAATGTCAGGACAATATTGCAGGGGAGGAAATAGTCTTGATGGGGTTCACCCAGCTCGTTACACATTTAACAAGGCTGCAGTTGGCACTCCTGCTGTTATGCTACAGAAGGAAAGCTCATTAAAGACCTTTAATTCCTGAAAAGATTTTTTCAAAATAAACATGTTTTTGTTTTTTAAAAAAACTTTAAAAATAACACCAGGGGGTGGGGAAGAGTGGTGCTTTTCACCAGTGACATCACTGACATTAACCAAAAAGTGCTTCTGATATGCCAGAACCACATTCCACACCAAGCACACTGCTGCAATTGACATGCTGTCTGGAAGAAGAAACACTTTCCTTTCTTTTTTTCTTTACCAGCAACAACAAGAAAAGCTATTTATTGCTGGGAAAATGTTATTTCCCCCACAAAACAAGTGATAATTTGGCCGACATTTCAGAATGATTCCCAAATCCTAGGCACGCTGGCTGAAAAAGAGCAGCACATTCCTAGCATAGAAAGGAATAAAACCTACCAGAATGGTTAAAAGGCCCTACAACGTTCTCTGACCAGGCAAGGGGCAGAAGATGGTTTCGACATTGATACTATAGCCCAGCCTTTACCATCCTAGTGCCCTCCAGATGCTGTGAACCACGTTGTCCATCAGATATAACAGGGGTGGCCAACTCCTAAGAGACTGCGATCTACTCACCGAGTTAAAAACTGGCAGTGACCTACCCCCTTTTTGGGGGTTCAGGTAAAAGTTGTTGAGCTTCTTTTAGGAAGGAGGAAGGCCCATTTTTAGGGGTTCAGGTCAAAGAAGTTGAGCTTGTTTGACGGAGGAGGAAAGCCCCACTTTTTGGGGTGCAAGGCAAAAATGTTGAGCTTTTTTTAGGGGAGCCAAAGTTGTTGAGCTTCTTTGGGGGGAGCCAGTGATCTACCAGTGATCTACCACAAGACGTCCAGTGATCTTCTGGTAGATCACGATCTACCTGTTGGACGTACCTGAGATATAAGATAAATGATACAGTATATTCTGTTCTCAATGTTCTTTCCCCTTTCTCTAGAACCTTTAGGAATTTCACTGCAATTCAACCTTCATATTAGCGGTGATTGAGGAAAGGATGAAGAGCTTTTATGCTGATGACATGATTTGCATGTTAACTAATCCATTGGACCCCTCACCAATGCTAAAATCAGAATTAGGTCAGTTTGAAAAAATGGCAGGCCTTAAAACTAATCTCAATAAATCATGGATCATGTACTATAATATAGGCCCAATGGAGCAAATTAAGCTTCAGCAAGCACCTATTCCACATTGTAGGACTAATTTTTAGAGGTAAAAATTCCATATAAATTGAATAAATTACACATTTTAAATTATAATCTTACACGAAGTTTGGAGAGACTTGGGTTGATGGGATAAACTACATTTCTCAACTTAATAACTCTGTTTATTCAAATAATGATAATACCTAAAATTTTATATCCTTCCCAATTGCTTCTAATTTCACTTCCACCCAATTGACTCAAGAAATGGTAAATGATGCTTTGAAAGTTTGTGTTTGTTTGTTTGTTTGTTTGTTTGTTTAAAAAAAAACAGGTCCAGGCTGGCTATTATTTATTTTTTTATAGGAAATCAAGGGAGTGGATAAGGGCTACCACAGCTAGCCTTATCTCACGATGCATTCCAACGATGTCAATGTAATTTTATCACCACTAAAACAAATAAGAAATGGACTAAAGACTAAATGATGTAAAATAAAATATAGGTACTCCCAAATTTCCAAAACAATTTTAGCTAAAATTCCACAACCCATATACACAGAACACAATATGGAAAAGGTGGCAGCGATGTCTATCTCCTCTGTGTTCACCATTAATATCACTTGGCTTTCACACCCAAGTCCAAGATCCAGTTCCATGAAATCTCATCCTATTATGGAAGAAAAAACATTTATTTAGACTTTGTGGTTTTTATGCTAATGATAAACCGATATCCAAAGAACAACTAACAATAAATACAGGTGACTTGGGGCTCTCCTGATTACAATAAATACAGTTCTCCCACTTATTTAGCAGATAATGCTTTAATTGCACAAGCCACCAGACCATTAACTAAATTTGAATTTATACTCTTAAACCAAGGGCATGTAGGAAGAGGCTTGATCTCTACCATGTATAGTATAATGAATTATTACACAACTACAGGCCAATTAGATGGCCTGAAAACTGCAAAGGAGAGAGACCTTAATTTCAACAATGAAGACTATGTGGAATGGTATTTGCTTAAGTAAACCCTTCAAGTCAATATCTGCTTATATCCAAGAATACTCTTTGAAAGTACAATATTACATAGATGGCACCAAACTCCTGTTCAGATCTCACACATAAACTCTCAACCTTCCCAATTCTGTTGGAGAAGGGTGTGCTCAAAAGGGAACTTTCCCCCCTTTATGGTGGGAATGTCCATGAAAGAGATATTTGCAGAAATGTCAAACATATTTAAGTTTCAGATTCAAGCAACCCCACACATTTGTTTGTTTGTTTGTTTGTTTAATGTGTGGGATAATAATACAAAGCAGTTTCCTTCAAAACAACTACCAGTATTACTTGGATGCTGGCAGCTGCCAGAATTTCTGCAGCACAAAAATGGAAGACATTATAGTTGACTCTTGCAATATGGTACAAAGATTTGCAGACTGGTGATCCCTGAAAAAATAACCAACAAAAAATTTGCAATTAAAAGCAAAGATTCTGCAGAGCACTTCTATACAATATGCTGGGACTTTACCAATAATCTACAAGATTCTTTACCTGCACATAAAAAGAAATCTGGACTATGCCCCACAAATAACCCAGAGATGCATTTTAAACAGGGCCGTCTCATCCATTGGGGCTGGTGGCGGCAAGCGCGGGAGGGAGGCGGCGGAGAGGTGGCACGGCGGGGGCGCCGGAGGGATCACCGCGCCACGGCGGCCGATCTCCTTAAGACGGCCCTGGTTTTAAATAAAAGGACACATTCTACTCATGTAAGAACACGGTGATTCCCAGACTGTCCGCGGGCTGGATTTAGAAGGCAATTGGGCCGCATCTGGCCCCTGGGCCTTAGTTTGGGGACCCCTGATCTAACACCTCTGGAGGCCACCAAGTTGGCAAAGGCTGCTATAGTTGTACCTCAACCAATCTCCTCTGAAACTATTCTAGAAAAATATTAGAATTTCTATTCTGGCAAGGAGGACAATTGATTCCCACAAACAGAACATTTTTCCTGTGCTACAGTATTTTAAGGAACAAATATGCTTTTGATGCTGTGTAGGCCAAGTGGCACCTGTCATGGTTTAACTCTTTACTCTTTCCCTGTATCCTAAGTAGATTCCATTCTACCCCACTTTTAAAAATAAAATAGGTTTACTGTTTTCAAAAACTAAGTAGGAGGAGGTGTTACATTTGCAATTGGTATTGGTATTGTTCACCCCAATCTCCAAACGGCAAGAACCTTACCCTATGCTTACGCAGGTTTCCAGTTTCAGGAAAGAACCTCAATGGAGACTGTCATGTCTTTATTTACACACATATATACAACCTGAGCATAGGATGGGCTCACTGCATAAACACACCAACAGATCTTGCCTCCTCATTAGGTTCCCAGGGGGATCTCCAAGCCACAACTTTTGAGTCCAGCACAGACCAAGCCTCTGTGTCTCCAGCTTCCAGCGTTAGCCAAAACTATCTCTCTCACAGCCCCTCTTGGCCTATTGTTTTCAATGTGGCATCCAGTCAGGTGAGGTGGGAAAAGACCCACCCATTTGTCTCTATGACAACAGGACTCACTCTTTAAGATGCTGGTGATTAACATTTGGCTGAGCTAACAAAGGAACTGGTTTAACTGGTTCAACAGGTTTCATCTTACATATTCTAACCCAGGGGTAGGCAACTTAAGGCCCGGGGGGGGGGCAGATGCAGCCCAATCGCCTTCTCAATCTGGCCCATGGATGGTCCAGGAATCAGCGTGTTTTTACATGAGTAGAATGTGTCCTTTTATTTAAAAAGCATCTCTGGGTTATTTGTGGGGCATAGGAATTGGTTCATCCCCCCCCAAAAAAAAATACTCTGCCCCACCACATGGTCTGAGAGACGGTGGACTGACCCACGACTGAAAAAGGTTGCTGACCCCTGTTCTAACCCCACAGATACAAGATCTCAGGCCTGGAAGGGGACCCATGGATATCATCCAGATTGCCCCCCTCCCAATTCTATACAGTTTACTCAGCTATACAATGTAAGTACAGAGAAAGGAAAATTGTGCAGGAACATTTTCTTTATATTAACTTAGAACATCTGTCCAGTGTTTGCTGTATGTATCTGAAGCCTATATCGAACTATTTCATTTCCAGAAGTAAGAAAACAGTACAGTAATTTGACCCATGTGTTTTCCCTTTAGCAGCTTTTACTTGGTTGGTTAGGGTTTTTTTTTTTTACCAAGTGAGTGTTGCACACTTTGCTCTACCCATTGTCCAATCATGTTATTTCTCTGTGTTAATTCTTAGGTTATATTTGCATGGCTGCCACTATCACAAATAACAGAATTCTTTGTATAGCAAGTCTTTGTTTTGTTCATCCAATAATGAGATCAGCTCCAGCTTTGTTGTTGTTGTTTAGTCGTTTAGTTGTGTCCAACTCTTCGTGACCCCGTGGACCAGATCACGCCAGGCACTCCTGTCTTTCACTGCCTCCCGCAGTTTGGTCAGATTCATGTTGATAGCTTCAAGAACACTGTCCAAGCATCTCGTCCTCTGTCGTCCCCTTCTTCTTGTTCCCTCAATCTTTCCCAACATCAGGGTCTTTTCTAGGGAGTCTTCTCTTCTCATGAGGTGGCCGAAGTATTGGAGCCTCAGCTTCAGGATCTGTCCTTCCAGTGAGCACTCAGAGCTGATTTCCTTCAGAATGGATAGGTTTGATCTTCTTGCAGTCCATGGGACTCTCAAGAGTCTCCTCCAGCACCATAATTCAAAAGCATCAATTCTTCGGCGATCAGCCTTCTTTATGGTCCAGCTCTCACTTCCATACATCACTACTGGGAAAACCATAGCTTTAACTACCGTATATGTACCTTTGTCAGCAAGGTGATGTCTCTGCTTTTTAAGATGCTGTCTAGGTTTGTCATTGCTTTCCTCCCAAGAAGCAGGCGTCTTTTAATTTCATGACTGCTTTCACCATGTGCAGTGATCATGGAACCCAAGAAAGTAAAATCTCTCAATTCCTCCATTTCTTCCCCTTCTATTTGCCAGGAGGTGATGGGACTAGTGGCCATGATCTTAGTTTTTTTGATGTTGAGCTTCAAACCATATTTTGCGCTTTCCTCTTTTACCCTCATTAAAAGGTTTTTTAATTCCTCCTCACTTTCTGCCATCAAAGACAACAGGCTCCAGCTTGTTCAATGGAAAGTTCAATATATCTGTTGAACTTTTACAGTAAAACTTTTAACCAAAAACTATTAACCGTTCCACAGGTCCAACTCATGTGGAAAAATTATCCCAATTAGGGCCTTTGTCACCAGCATTGTGGACTGGTTGTACTGCTTAGATTTGGCAGTGGAAGGCAGTGGGTGATTTTAAATGTGTCTGCTCCAATTGCTAAAATAGATATTTAAATGGTTAACATAGCTACACTTGAGGCTTATTTGAGATGTGACTTTTATTTCTTCAGAAGGTCAAGCTAGCTGATTGCAAGCAATTTGCTTCATTTTATTTATAGTCCATCTTATCTCATGGGGTCAGGGCAGGAAACAATCATTTTATCAAAAAATGACAGGCATATCCCCATCCTTGAAGGCATAGGAAATTGATACAAATGGCTTAGGGTTGTTGGGGGGCAGTGGTGGAGAATAATAATACTACTAATAATAATTTGAACACTAGTATGCTTCAAGGTAAGGGATGCGGGTGGCGCTGTGGGTTAATCCACAGAGCCTAGGGCTTGCCTAGGTTGGTGGTTCGAATCCCTGTGACGGGGTGAGCTCCCATTGCTCGGTCCCAGCTCCTGCCCACCTAGCAGTTCGAAAGCATGTCAAAGTGCAAGTCGATAAATAGGTACCGCTCCAGTGGGAAGGTAAACGGCATTTCCGTGCGCTGCTCTGGTTTGCCAGAAGCAGCTTAGTCATGCTGGCCACATGACCCAGAAGCTGTACGCCGGCTCCCTCGGCCAATAAAGCGAGATGAGCACCGCAACCCCAGAGTCGTTCGCGACTGGACCTAATAGTCAGGGGTCCCTTTACCTTTTATGCTTCAAGGTGTCAATAAAAGCTAACCCCATCTCACCTGCTCACACCCACCCATAGCAGGGTGTCAGCAGCAGTTTATATATATATCACACACACACACACACACACACACACACACACACACACACAGTGTGTGTGTGTGTGTGTGTGAGAGAGAGAGAGAGAGAGAGAGAGAGAGAGACATATGTATACGGCACATATATATATACTGTGTGTGTGTGTGTGTGTGTGTGTGTGTGTGTGTGTGTGCAACAGAAAAGATGATCCAAGATTTAGCACAGACCATACATTCTGCAGGCAACCAGCTTTCTGCTACAAAAACAGGGAGAAATATACCTTCTTCTTTAAATAGCTCTTGCATTCACTTTTGGGTCTCGCTGTAATCAGGCTCAGTCTTTACCATCTGTATATGTGTTATTTATCAAGAGGGATTCTTCCCAGCCTCTCCATTTCTAGACCCCACAAGGCAGCTTATGGCAAACTAATTTAAAAATACATAGCAACAACAAATCAATGTTGATATTAAAATGGAGCAAAAATGGCAGCATAGCCCCACAAAAAGCATATAGTTCAAAAAGAACCTAAAAGTGTGATGCTGATAAAAGCGAACATGAAAACTCTGTTACGCTACATTCCTAAATCCAGACAAAGGTCATCTGAGGTGTGGTATAAGTGCTGCAATGCTCCCAGAGAAGTACTTGTGAGACAGTATTCATGTCACCAAGGGTCCCCAGGTATGTCTATGGAAAGCTTATATGAAGAGAACTGTTGGATCAGACAAAAGGCCCATTTTGTCCAACACTGAGCTCTCACAGTGGCCAGCCAGATGCTTGTAAAAAGCCTGCAAGTAGGACTTGAGTGCCAAAAACACCTTTCCCCAGCAATTGGTAATCAGGTGCATACTGCCTCCGACCGTGAAGGTAGAACATAGGATGGTTAGTATCCATTGACAGCCTTAT
This sequence comes from Lacerta agilis, assembly GCF_009819535.1. Lineage (NCBI taxonomy): Eukaryota > Metazoa > Chordata > Lepidosauria > Squamata > Lacertidae > Lacerta > Lacerta agilis. The sequence continues at coordinate 46,016,221 of NC_046317.1, read as the reverse complement.
CCCCTGTGCATTTGTCTAATCCTCGTTTAAAGCCATCTAAGTTGGTGACCACCCCTACACCTTGTGGGAGCAAATGCCATAGTTTCACTATGCAGTGTGGGAAGAGGTACAGTACTTCCTTTCATCTGTCCTGAATTTCCCAACATTCATTGGATGCCCCCTTCCCTTTTGATTTCGATTGTTATGCTTTCTCATTTACAAAGTGCCTCCATTTTAAATAAACACTGCACAGATTAAAAACAAGACAGTCCCTGCTCGCAGGCTTACAATCTAAAAGGCAGGACCCAAAAAGGGGTGGGGTGGAAAGAGCAAAACAAACAAACTCTGGCACCAGTTCTTGTTCTTATATTACCCAGTTGCAGCACATCAAGTGAGGGGGTGGTGTTGGCACTGCTGCTTGCTGGGGCCAGGATGGGTGGGGTAGCACAGGTTGGTGATGAGTACAAAGGCACACACACTTGTGCTGACTGCCACCAACCTGGTGCTTCCCCTTCCCTACTAGTAGAATGGGAGGGGGCATGGGCGCAGCCAGGGTTTTTGTTAAGGGGGACAGAACCTCAGATTTGTATTGATCTGTATTGATTTTTACTTATGGGGGGCAGCTGCCCCCTCGCCCCCCCCTTGGCTACACCCATGGGGGTTTGGCACAGGAAGGAAACAAGGTCAGAAGGGCGCCACGGTTGGAAAAAGGTTGGGAAACACTGCTGTACCCCACCTGATGCCCTATCCCAGCCCTGGTGAACAGCAGGACTGCCACAAGGGTGTGCAGTGGCAGAGCCCCATCTCATGTGCTGTAGCTGCGATGACCAGCCAGGCCTGGATAGCTCCATTGGTTAGAGCATGGTGCTGATAACTCCAAGATTGCAGATTTGATTCCCTGATGGGACAGCTGCATATTCCCGCATTGGAGGGGTTTGGTCTCCCTTCCAACTCTATGATTCTATGAATGGAAATAGCTCAGAGAGGGGAAGATCCCCCAAAACTGTGGGAATTACTTCCAAGTAAACACACATCAGGTTGCATGGTAAATTGGCCTCATGGGCAACAGTATGAGGACTAAATTAAGCTGCCAGTGGGCCACACAATGGATTATGACTGAACAGCCCCCTTTCAATGAATGCAGCAAAAAGAAGGAGGAAAAGGGATACCTCGGCCCTTTGCACATTTTTCAACTAAGCATAGAGAGAAGCATGCTTTATGCTGGTGCAGGGAAAACAAAAACTCAAATCTCCTCCTCCCTAAAAACCCAGTTTGTCAAGGATCTTGGGTCCACACTAGTAGATTTAGCACGACACCCTGGTTGGGTGTAAAGCTGATGCTGGTTCTCTAAAGCGTTATCCTGCTGAGACTGCCTTGAGCAGGGCAGTTTTAGCAGTAGGTTTACTTGACACTATAATGCTTATTAAGATCACTGCACAGCAAGTGTAAGTAAGGGAGGAGTGGCTACACTTTAACGAAACAGAGCTGTCATACAGGATAATCCTAACGGATTTAAGCAAATGTGCTCAGGGGTAAGACCCTATGTAGCTAAGAGTAAATAATGCTTGGCCTATATATAGCTGGCCCAGGGCAGGAGGTGGGGGGGGGGGAAGGGCCAGGTGCAGAGGCATCCCCCAGGCCCATTCTCTGGCCAGCAGTGGAAACCACTAATGAGCGTGCGGTTCCTCTCTGGAGCAAAGAATTATTATATAAGCCCAGAGAGATTGGGTTGGCAATTTATCAAGCGATCCCAGTTTAGATCCTGTGCCAACAGCAAGCGCCCCATTTGGCTCACTCCATTGGAATAGCTAATTAGAGGCAAGAGAGAGCAGCTGAGGGCAAGTGCAGCCAGCAGAGAAACGGAGCAAAGGGGCTTACGATCGATGTACAGCAGCGGCAGCAGGCAGGGAAGGGGACGGGATGTGAGAACTGGATGCAAGCTAGTGCCCTTGAGAGCTGCCTGGTGCCAGGGGAGCCGGGAAGGTGCAGGGAACACATTCCCTTCCAAGGCCTCCAAGGGATAGTGTGGTGGTTCTGCTGAGCCATATCAGTCCCTCTGCTGAGGTCCGGAGAAGAACATAAGAGTTGGAGGTAAGAACTGGGCTGTCTGCCCACAAACAGATTAGCAAGGTATACCCTCGGCAGCTATGTGGGAGTTAATCCATGATCCACTTGGCGTGGGGAGGGGGTTCGTGGGACATGTGAGCAACGCCAGTGGCGATTTCCAGAAAAGATCCAGGATTCTCCTTGCAGCTCCTTGCAGCCGGCAAGGAAGGACTGTGGTTCAGAGCCGAAAGTCCCTCATCTAGCCCCCAGCATCTCCAAATATTGCTGAGGAAGGTCAATACTGGAGAACTTCTGCCAATCTATGCGTAGACCAGCCTTTCCAAACTTGGTGCGCTCCAAATGCTTTAGACTTCAACTCCCATCAGCCCAAGCTGAAGCAGCCAAGCTGGGCAGGACTCATGGGAGATGTAGTCCAAAATATCTGGAGGGTGTGGGGTGATGGTGGTGGAATTCTGCTCTATATGATAGCAAAGCAGTCTTTTATGTTTTGAATGAGGAAGTGTTAATCAGAGTAACTGAGACTTCAGAAGGTGCATATGAAAACCAGTGTGCCATATTTGCTTACATTTGTGTTGAGTCCCCAAGCAAAAGCAGAGTGGTCACAGGCACCAGCCTAGCCTAAGGAGAGAGGGGAGTTGCATGTGCGCTTGAATAGCTGGGGAAAGGGGGCGTGCTTGTTACACTGGGTGGTGCCTTGCCTCTATTCCATGGAATCAGAAAAAGGAAGACTTTCCAGCGTGGCTTAGCTGCTCTCCAACAAGACCACTGTACCCTATAACCCAGAATCTCCCAGGGCCCAGGGCCCTAGCACATGCTCCTGGGCAGCAGTGACCTCAGGCCAGGATCTGGGGGCAGAAGTCAAGGGTCCCATGCAGCAAAATGATGAAGGACCCCCAATGCATGACTTTATAAATGACCAAAGCCATACGAATTATTACTGTCTAAGGATGAAGGGGGTGGGGGATAGAAGACAGTTAAATCCAGAGTGACTGCGACTGAGCACCTGGAAGTAGGGACTGGGGGAGCTTGATGAGGCAAGAGCATAACTTGGCAGAACAGCACTGTGCATCTGCCATTCTGACCAGAGAAAGGCAACTACTGAGGTCAGGGATCAGCACTGCCAAGCTGCTGAGACACCAGCTCTGTACTGGCATGGACTACAGACCATTTCCTGCTGTGGCACAACATCCTTGAGAAGTTTGGGTGGTCAAGGACTGCTCTGTACCTCCCCTAGCAATGGATGTAAGGAGCAACTGCCATGGCTTCCAGCCACTCATCTGCTCTCTCTTGCCCTGGGCAGCTCTGCCTCCGGGTGATGTGGTAGTAAGGACTGCCCAGCTTGAGAGTGCAAGCAAACTTCATGCCCAATACTGTGCCACCAGGAGGGAGGATGCAGGTGAAGAGAGTATGTGGGTGGCCCACGTTTTGCATGAGCAGCTGCCTCTGCTCACCTGCACCCTCCCTGCTGCCCCTCCCAGAGAGAGAGAGAGAGCAAGCCGGCAGATGCAGCACCTTACTCTTGCTCTCCTTGGGCCCAACCCTCTCCACCATGTTGTCCAGAGAGCGAAAGTGCCCGCAGCCTCAAATCCCCCCACTCTCTAGTGGCAGCGAGGACTAGGAGGCTACCGCCGGGGGCCCGAAGGCAGAGAAGTGCCCCATGATCGTCGCCAGGGATAGAAGCGCCAGCTGCCCGGGGGTCCCGGGGGCCTCCGCGCTGGTCCCAGGGGCGGCGTCTGCGCAGGCTGCTCCGCTCGGCGGCCGGGGTGGGGTGCGGTGAGGTCCCACCCGTGGCTCTTTCTCTTGTCTCTCGGGCCGAGCCCCGCCCTGGGGATCAGGTGACAGCGGAGGCTGGAATTTGACACCAGACTCTGCCAGCCGCGGAGATGGAGCCGGTGCTTTTCTCCCTGCCAGAGGCCGCCTGTCCCGGAGCCCGGCCGGCCGCAGGTCCACTTCCCGAGGGCCGAGCGCCCCGCCGGCTCCCTGCCTCGCCGTGTGCGGTGAGTCCGGCCCGGCGTGGAGGGGAATCCCGGGATCGGGGCTGCCCGGACGCCAGCCGCTCTAACCCGATCTTTCCCCGCAGGGGGGCGCTGAGCCCACCGGGCACCTGCCGGCCATGCAGGCGACGTGAACGTCGGGCGCCCGAGGGAGCGATCCCGGCGGGGCCGGGCTATGGCCCCCGGGGCCGGGTGAGCGCAGGAGCTGCCGAGGAGCCGCTGCCGCCGCCGCCGGGAGGTAAGAAGCGGGGCTGCCGAGCTCGTGGTCCCTCGCGGGAAAGGGCTGTGGGTGTGTGCAGTTCTGTCCCAGAGCGGGGAGAGGCGAAATCTCTGGTCGTCGGGAAGAGGGAAGGGGCGCGGGGGCCCCTCCTCCCTCCCTCCCCGGCCGATCCCGGTGTAGGTATTCCCCGTGGCTCTGACCAGGCCGCCGGTGACCGTGTATCTCCCGTGCAGGGAGCGGATTCGATGCCCTGGAAGGGCCGGTACCCGAGGGCAGAGGGAGGCGCTTCCCGGCCCGGATCCTCGGAGTATGGTCCCCGGAGAGCCGCGCGCAGCAGGAGGCGCCCGATCTGCCAAGACGGAGCGCGCGGTGAGTGCGGCGGGCGGGAAAGCGCGAGCGCAGCGCCCCCTAGACTGGGGCGGGGAGGAGAGAGCGGGGCAAATGCGCGGCGGGGGTGGCGGGTGGAGAAGCGATACTCTGGAGCGGAGCAAGTAGATAGGCTGTTCGGAAGGGGAGCTGGCGCTTGTCGCGGCAGGGCTGCTTCTCCCCCGCCGACCCGGGTAACTCTTGGCGGACTTCGAGTGCCTTCGTTCTCCAGAGGGCCGCTTGCTCGGAGTCGGACCGCACGCTCTCTCTCTCTCTCTCTCGGTTCCCCGCACCCCACAGCTCAGGTCTGCCTCGTGGCTCCAGTCTTAAGTTTTCCAGGCAGCTCCTCTGGAGAGAATCGATGGTTGGGTGTGTTGTATGTGAGAGAGACAGAGAAAGACAAGAGAGCCTGATGCAGGGTGTCTCTTTGCCTTTTCCGAGGTGGTCCACGGTCCTCTTCTCTTCTAGAATTTCTCTGGCATTTCTCTGCGTTTCCTCTAGTCCAAGAGTGGCTAACCTTTAGCCCTCCAGATATTGCTGGACTACAACTATCATCATTCCTGACCATTGGTAATGTTGGATGGGACTGAGGAGTCATAGAATCACAGAATCATAGGGTTGCAAGGAAGGGACGTCGAGGGTAATCTAGTCCAACCCCTTGCAATGCAGGAATCCTGCTCACGGTACCTGGGTGGGCTTGACCCACCAACACAGCCAGATGCATTGACCCTACAGAGCCTAACAACTTCTAGGGAGCTCTCTGGGGCTGTTAGCCGAGGCCTATCAGGAAGGACCTCTCTGGTTTCCTCAGGCACTTCCAGAACATATTTCCACCAGCATTCAAAGGAAAGAGAGAGAAGAATTGGACACAGTTTCTACATCTTCAAAACTTGAGAAACTCAGTTCTTCCACCTCAGTCGCTGAGCCTACAATGCTATGCAGACTTACCTGAGAGCAGCAGGACTTACTCTGAGTAAACTTGCCGAGGATTGCACTGCAGGTCTGTTTTCCACTCCCCATCAGCACCGGTGTCAGGCGGCCCACTCTTCTTTTCTGCTGTGGTTCCAATCCTGGCGTGACTTCTCTGTTGCTTCCTAACAGATATAATTCCTGCTGGTTTTGGTTACTGTTCAAGGGAATGTGGCGTCAGGTTGCGAGTCCTGCATTAGCTTGCTTGCTCACTTAGTCTTTTGACTGTGTTCGTTGTAGACACCAGGGACATGTTGGGCTGCTCCGGTCGCTTAGTGTCCAGAGGTGAGGCTCCAAAAATGACACTTTGGCATGCAGTTCCAGCCACAAGGGGTCCAGGATAGCATATGCATGGATGCTTTACAAAGTGAGCAGGATGTTCAGAGTTGTGGCGGGTGGTGGTGGAGGAGCAGCAGCAGGAGAAGGAGGGGGGGTGTATATTGGCTGCTCATCAGCTTCAAGGAAGATTTTGCTGCCAACATCTCTTTGTTTTGGAAAGTAAACATAAATCTTCAAACCAGCTTCCTTCAAAAACTCCTGCAGCTCTGCAACGGAGCGCCTTATAGTCACTTCTGCTTGTTATGACAGTTTGAGGCACCAGAGAGATAATATTCTGTTCTCCCCGCCCCGTATACTAACCCATTCCTTTCTTACTAGCCATTGTTTTGTATATTTCCCTAATTGTCCACAAACAGACTCTGTTGTCCTATGTGCTCTGTCTGCCTATTTGGCTCTCCCAGAACCAGTTCCAAACACTCCTCCCTGATTTGCGAAATGCAGCACAAGCAGCCCTTCATTTCTTAAACGAAACAGTTGCATGACAGGGGAAGATGCTGTTTTGATAATGTCCTTGACCCTGGGTGCTGCCAGGTGGCACATACCAGGCAGGAGTCTTCAGGAATACATTTCAAAGGGTTTGTGTCATCCTTCTGAAGCAGCTTCTGAATTCATTTTGCAGCCAAAATTCAATGGATAAGCCTCCCCTCCCCTTCGTTCTTCTCAGTCCTCTTGGGTTTCCCTGGGAATTGAAGTTGGTTTCCCATCCCCATAATTCTGATCCAGGTCTGTGCAAGACTTGCATTAATGCACATGAGTCAAATTCAGGCCTCTGCATCAGAGGAGGCATGGCTTTTCCACCCAAAGGTCTTGGGAAAGCGGAAAGATGTATTTGAAGCTTCCAGAGTTGTTGCTGGAAGCTGATGACTGCCAGAAGCTCTGCAATCAGTGTGGTTATTACTCTGTGCTGGGTCTGGCAAGATATGGAGGCAGATTTCCACTGGGCCTCAATGTCTGCGGACTCTGCATACTAGGTATGGTTGCCTGGATGGCAGAGAATTAACAGAAGTCTGAATGCTGAAGATCACCAGTATCTATTAGGATGTGCTTGGACATTGGACCCAGAGGATATAATTTCCACATTTCACAGGTTGATCTTCAGAAGTTACTTTTTTCTGTACAAAATCACTGGTAGGACCTCCCCACCTTCCAGGACAGACATGGATATTCTGTGCAGGGCTTAAAGATAGAGACGTGTCTGTTTCAGTGGAAGGCTCATAGACTATAGAATTGTAGTGTTGGGAGGGGCCACAAGGGTCATCTAGTTCAGGCTCCTGTGATGCAGGAATTCTTTGCCCAATGTGAAGTTCGAACCCATGGCCCTGAGTCTCCTGCTCTACTGACTGAGCTATCCCAGGAAGATCCCAGGAAGCCTGTCTTTCTCACAGCTACCCACACTGCTGCGTCTTTAAATCATTTTGGAACTCTCTGTTTCCCAGTCTGGAGAATCAGAGCTAGGTTTTCTGTCTTAGCCACTGAGATGAGATAAAGGGTTCCCCTCTGTGTGTGGTATGGGCAGTGTAAAAAAACGCAGCAAAACTCTGGTTCTCTGTTGCCACCTTGTGGGAATCTGATAAAGTGCACATCTCTGCAAACTTGAGCAGATTTTCCAAATGTTCCCTCATGCAGGAGATGAATCCTGTCTGGTCAGGTCAGATTGATGCCAGTTGAAGGTAGTCTAATATTAAAGCAAGCTAATTAAGGTGGTGGCAACTTCAGATGGAAGGATAATCAAGAACCAAAAGGGTTTACCTTTGCATCTTTTAAAAAGGCTCAGCTGTGTAATACTCTGGGGAACCGCTCTCTGTAGTTGCAGGGCAGAAAGTAGTGTGAGGGCAGACTGTGCCTCTGATAAAATCTGGTGCTTCAGTGGGTTAGTTCTAACAATGAGCCTACAATCCAAAATTTTACACTGGGGTAAAATTGTCTGCCGTTGTGGAACAGGTGTGCTCATATCCCACAAATCATAGCAGTGGCATAATAAAGTACCCATGTTGGAAGTGCTTACTGTCATAATAGACTCTTCCATGTGAGCCTTTCGTGGTTGCATGCCTGGTGGCAGCCCTTACAAACCCCAAGCCATTTGTGTGCATGTCACCATAAACATGAACTAGCATAAAACCTTCAGAAATTATCAAGCGAGGTCTCATCAGAGTTGGAACCAGCCAGAAACCCCTTTTGTCCCAGTCCTGGGTGGGTGCCTGATCTCTCCACGGTACCCTTCTAGAGATGATGATGAAATGACTCAATACAAGACTCATGCCTGTTTTATTTATTTCAGCACCAGCATCCACAAAATAGTTGCTTGCTGTGGATATTGGTGGTCTTAGCTGATGCTAAGGAAATGGCTTGTTTTAATTTTTCATTGGCCGTCAAGATACGTTATTGGGACAGAGCCATGGGAATGTCTCCTAGCCCAACCCCATTCCTGTTACAGACTCATACCAGATCCTAAACTGCAAACTTTCAGGTCAACTATCTCTTGCAAAGGTCATCTGAACTGCTTTTATTTAGCTGAACTGACTCACTTATCTATTCAGGCTTGCAGTGAAGTAAGGAGAAGTGTAGATCTAGGCAAGTAAGGCTGAAGATGTAGAAATTAGGCTATTCAATTAGGAAAGAAAGGTCTGGTTCCTGAACTGTGTCTTTGTGTTGCAGGTAGGATGGAGTGGAGAGTGGAGGGGCCAAGGCACAGATCAGACAGATCTCCCTCTGCCTACAGGAGTTTGCCTGTCCGACAAGACCGATACAGGGTGAGTTAGCCTCGCCAGAAGGTGTTTTCAACATGGGAGCAGGAGCTACAGTAACAATGGGTTGGTAGAAAGGCCCTTGTCTGCAGGAGGATCTCAGCTCTCCCAATGTATGAGAGATGGAATGGCTCCTTGGTACATCACTTGCCTTGGGTTTCCAATGCATGAATCTGTTTTTTTGCTGCTCTGTGTTAGCTTAGCCCAGTGTTTCTCAAACTTGGGTCTCTAGCTGTTGTTGGACTACAACTCCCATCATCCCAAGTTAGCAGAACCAGTGGTCAGGGATGATGGGAGTTGTAGTCCAACAACAGCTAGAGACCCAAGTTTGAGAAACACTGGCCTCTCCCCTTGTGGGAACCTTGTCTTGGATGGCTGCATTGTACATAGCAGTTTTCTTACATAGGTTTCATTTTTATGTAGGCCAAAGCTTGTCCATTGCTCATGTGAACTTGCATATGTCTTCTTTGCTGCATGCGTCTATAACTGTAGCTTCTCACTTGGCATGCATGTGATGAAATGGATTCCTGGGCACCTTTATCTTTTCACATAATGGTGCAATTATGGCACATATACGTGGCCAGCATGTGTTTTCCAGCACAGAAGTGACACCCACATTAGAAGGTGAAGTAGCCTCGAGACTCCAGCACAACACATTGCCTCCTCACCACACCCTCCTCTGTAGGACAGCCTTGCTGCATTCTCTGTGCCCTTGTTTCCATGGGGTATGCTTACTGAGGTGTGCCATTATCTCTTTCGTAGGAGCGGGGTTTGTGGGGTACAATCACCCTGCTATCATTGTTTGCTGGTGCAGTCATGGCAACCCCGCAGACCTGGCACAACAACCAGACATTGGGAGCTGCCTCTGATGGAAGCATGGGCACTGCCAGCCCTACCCCTCTGGAGGAAAACAGCAGGGAAGCGTCATCACTGGGCACATGGAGCTATTGGCACGGTAGGAACCTGGCATGTCTCTAGGGGAAGTGGGTGAGGGTCTGGGATAGTGAGGATCTGAACTTTTCCCAGTTGGATCCTCAGCCACACAGTGGTCCCCAGCTTCCTTTGTCCCAGGCACTGCTGTGATGCTTTGCCTCTCTTTAAATCATTTGCCCCCCCCATGTCCATTGAAACAGGCAGTCCATTTGCAGCGCAAATGGAAATAGGTATGTTTCTTCCTGTTATCTTTTGGGCAGATTGAGCCCCAGGTCCTTTTCCTTGATTCCCAGAGTCTAACATTCTCCCCATGCCCCTCTTATTTTTTTCCTTCAGGGGGAAACGTGACCATAGACAGGCTGAGCTCCTCGGAACTGCTCAGGGCTGAGCGCTCCCCAGCCAGCTCCAGCAAGGCCAAGAAAGGATCCAAGAAAGCCGGTCGCAGCAAAAACAGCCGCTACTGCCGCCTGCACAGCCGCCTGGTGAAGGTGCGGGACCTTGGGCTGGGCTTTGAGTCGGAGGAGATTGTGCGGTTCAAGTACTGCAGTGGGTCGTGCCAGCGCGCCCGCACCAACTATGACCTGGCCTTGAGTAGCCTGCTACAGCAACGCACCATCGTGCCTGGGCCTCATGACCACCCTTCCTCCCACCCCTGCTGCCGCCCCACCCGGTATGAGGACTTCTCCTTTATGAATGTGCGCAATGCCTGGCGGACTGTGGACAATGTATCAGCAGCAGAGTGTGGCTGCGTGGGCTGAGGGGGCTCCCTACTCCGAGCTCACAGTGTGTAACTGAGGCTGCAGCCATGCCTAGGGCCTTGCTCCATTGGTGGGGCATGAGACGCGGAGAGACACGGTCTGTGGTAGGGCTTTCCAGGTCAGGCAGAAGCAGCACATGGACAATAAGCAGGAGGAGAGCATGATGGCCATGGCTTGAAGGTGCCTGGGCCTTCATCTCCACATCTGTGGAACATCTTCATAGGGTACTTTCCTCACAGCAGCAAGATGGTGAGATGGAGGCCAGCCAAGCCTTTGAGGGCTGCAAACCCACACTGGAAGGAATTCTCCCCTTTAGGGTTTGGTCCGTCAACCGTGTCGTGCATTTGCTCACCCATCAAGTTGCACCCTCCAGCAGAGAAGCAGCACTGGGATTTCCCATACCTTTACTCAAGGGATGAAGGACAGGGATGTAGCCTGAAAGACCTGTGGTGCAAATGGGTAGGTTCTTGAGCATCACTCCTTACCACTTTGTCAGGCAGTGGAAAGAATTGGCTGCTCACTCAGGTCACTTGGCCCTGTCAATTGCAAGGCTCATGTTCTCTCCCACTTTAAGCCCCCAAACCTTTCCCTGAGCGACTTGGTTTGCTCCATCAGGGAGCAGATGTAGTTGAACACGAAGGACAGAGTCACAATGCTTAGCAGCAGCTTCAGGGTCAACCTACAACTGGTGAGCTTGTGCTCTGACGGTCCAGCGATTGCTACTGCTGTCAGTCTTGTGCTGGGATGGTCGGCACAGTTGTTGAGGACTGAATGGAGCACCTTCCTGGTTTTGTACTAAGATGGTGGTAATTCTTAGAGTCCTTGACCTGGTTTGGGGAGCTTCTCCTGGTGAGAACAAGCGCTTGGCAGATGGGAGGCTGGTGGCTGGACCTTGTGGAGGGGATCAAGAAGCACAGCTGATGGAAGTGTTATGTTTCCACAGTGTAGTTAAGGCACCTATAGCTATAGAAAATGGTCTTATCCTATAAAACCAATGATGGTGTTAACATCCTGGTTTGCAACATTCCCTAACACACTACCAGCAGCTTGGAGTTTGGCCACTACAGTTGCCAGGCCAACACTGGAAGCAGCAATAGCCCCTGCCAATCCCTGAGTCAGCCATCACTTGGTGCCAGCAGGGTGGGGAACTCTCTGTCCTAGAAGTGACACTTTCTGAACAAAGTTATTTATTCTCTAACTTATTTATTTATTTGTTTGAACCCCACTCCCCACCCAGTGGCACCTATTTATGATGCTGAGAGTCAGGCCTGGTGTACCATTGAAAACGGGTGCTGATGTTATGTCCCAGCCTGTGACCAGCAGTTCCTACTCCCTCTTCCCTTCTTGGCCTGATCAAAGGCATTTCCTCTTTTTCCTTTCCTGATTTTTATATTCTCTACCCTTTATTTGCATTTGAATAAACTCTATTTTTGTACAGCAGCAACTTCCTGTAGCAATAAAGCCTGTTAAGGCAGTGAGAATTGGCTTCGTGTGTATCTGTGTAGGAGGGGGGGAAACAACAAATATGCAAACCAGCTCAATTCATAAATATAGTTTCTGAAGCAAGTGTGGGCCCAGACAAGCATTTGACTATAATAATAATAATAATTTTATTTTTTTATAATAATGTGCCTTGTCATCTCAAAGTTTATCACCCATGTGCCAAACCTCTTGTTTATACATGCTTGGTTGAAAGCGAGTTAAAAGGCCAGCAAATTGAACTCTGGCCAGCAGTGCCCTAAGAGCTGCTTCCTTTCTAAGTAAAAACCTGCAAATCCTGGGAGTCCTCTCACCTCAGTTTCAGGGTAAAAAGAGGGCTTTGGGCAACAAATGTTAAGTAACTTTGTGAAAAGTATTACAGACTAGTCCATCTTAACATGGCAGTTGATGTTCCTTTATTCAAAACTGGATCCACTGACATCCAGTGTTGGTAAATGGTTACCAGATATTATAAAAATAAGCTCTAGAAACCCCTGAAATGCTTAGAATATGTTATTTTATTCATTTCTAACAACAGCACAGGTGGTAAAGAATAGATTGTGCTGCTGAGCTTCTCCAATTTGAGCCAAGATTAAGCTGGCATCTATCAACACATTCCTGAAAGGAAAAAGGGAGTTCTGTTGGAGTGACTTTTCCACACTGAAAACAAAAATTATGAAAAGTAAGACCCCATTAAAACTAGAGACAACATGGCTACTCCTCCATTTGGTAAAAAATACAATGTCCTTTATGATACCCTTAGTGCATGATGCATGCATATTTATTGTTGGATAAACACTGTACAAGTCACATCTCCAACACTGGTCAGAACGATCTGAGATGTTTTCAAACTTAGCAGGTAGTAATTATTAGTGGTAAGCTATTTTATTTATTAATTAAAATATTTACAACCCGCCGTCTACACCAATCATTAAAAAGAACAAATCCAACTACCGATCAGGATTGGATAAACAAATAATAAAGAATCTTTAAACACAAGTGATGCTAATAACAAATTAGGCATGCATAACTGCATATACTCGAGCGGTTAGTTATGCAAACACGTTTCACACATTACTAAATCCTGGACTAGTGCCTACCACACAAGTAGTTTAAGCAGTGTTTATACTGGTGCCTGTTGTGCAGTTTACTTAGAAGTTAGTCCTGGTGACTTACTCTGTTGAAGAGTGTGTAGGAGTGCATCTGTAAAGTAGCTGCCCCCACTTCCTGCCCAGGTTCATAAAGACATCTAGTTTAAGATTACCAGACATCCCCATTTCCCGGGGACAGTCCCCGGATTTACAAATCAGTCCCCATACAAAATCCATTGAATTTGAAAAGTGTCCCTGGGTTCATTGAAAAAAATCTGGTAACCTTAACCTAGTTTTGTTTTTTATGTTGCTGGGACTGGTGTGGTCTTAGGGGTGTGTGTGTGGTTTTTTTTTTAACGTTTAAAGCAGGGCAGAGCAGCCTCAGGGCAGGGGGCTGATTGTAGCTCTCCAAATTCTCTTTCTGGCCCTGAGACTTCCCAGGCCACATTCTTCACTGACTGGTCTATGGATCTATGCCTTTCAGGGGCCCCTCGTCGATGCATCAAAATAATACTGACCTGGTCTTTAAAGAAAATTACAAAAAAATGTATTAGGAGATAATTTGTGAGCTTCCCCCCCCCCCAATATTTTGACTGCCTAGAGGCCTCCACAGGGTTTAATCCAGCATTGTCACTGACGCTGCTCTGTCCCCCCTTCAGCTTTTTTATCTGACCAGAACAAAAGTAGCCCTGTAAATAGTAGCCCACTACACAAAGGTGAGTCACACCCGATGTTCTGACCCCACCCACCAATGCCACTTGAAAGGTTGTCTACCGGGATTGGGAATGTTTGTGTAACTTGCTTTGAGTGATTTATGGGTTACCTAACTGTTTCCATAACATTCTATTTCTATACCACCTGCAATTTTGCTGCTGCTCCGAGGTATCTGGACCAGACGCCCTTACTTCCAACTTCGTCCGCCCCAATCTCGCAGAATCCCATTGCTTATCTGAGAGTCATTATTCCCCCCCCCCCGCCACCAGGGGGTGCAGTAGGCAGAGACTCGCCACACTGCAAGAACTACAACTCCCATGAGCACCCTTGGGCCAATGTATCTCGCGTTTCCGGAGCTGGGAACTACAACTCCCATGATCCTTCCGCCACAAGCTTGGTCCTCAGCGGGAAGCGGCTGTTCTTGGCGCCTGACTGGAAGCGAGCGAGGGAGCTGGCAAGAGGGCTTTTGGCGTGGACAACCCGGCAGCGCGTGAGGCCCTCCCTCCCTCCGCTCTCACTGGGTGCCCCACTGGGTGCCCGGCCCAACTGCCAGTCAATTAGTCCGACTGAGCGGCCAGGGAGGCGTCTCGGCGGCGGTGGCGGCAGCGGTTGCCGCCTCAGGCAGATAGAGCGACCCTCCTCGGGGGGCGTTGAGCGGGAGGGGCCGGGCGAGTACGAGACCGGCAGACGCCCTTCTGTCTGTCTGTCTCTGGCGGGCGATAGGCAGGCACCTCCTCCGCCATTAAGGGCAGAAGGACAGATTCCCCGCTTCCCCAGGAAATTTGCGTCAGTTTATCAAGCCTTTTCTGTGCTCCCTCCCAATAATCCCGCTCAAGGCGGGGCGCAGATAGTCCGTGCGCTTCACTGGGGCGGAGGCAGGTAGCTTCCATTCACTCTGAATCTTGTTGGAACAGGCGGGATATTCTCCCCTTATATCCCTGCCGAGAGTCGTCCCCCCCATCACCCTTTGATGCCCTGTGTGGGGGGCAGCTAGGCTTGTATCCCTCTTGCAGAGAAGCTGATAAGACATCGCGCCTTTAAAAAAGAAGAATTTTGGGAAAGAATCCGGCAGCCCCCACTTTTTTAAATAAAAAACCCCTCCCATTGACAGGCTGAGCACACGTAGCACTCCCCTTTCCTTCGGGCGAGACACAGGCAAGAGAGAATTGCCCTTTTTCTCTTGGTTGGGGGGCTGCTCTTCTCTTCTTTCGCCCGTCCTTCCACCCCAAGATGCTGCTGCCGCTGTCGCCGCCGCCGCCTACCCCCCTGTAGCTGAGCCCCAGTGCAGGGCGAGGCTCAGACCGTCGGCGTGCCGGCGCCATGGAGCGCCGAGGGGAGGCTGCCGCTGCTGCCCTCCCGCAGACCCTGGACTTCACCGTGGAGAACGTGGAGAAGGTGAGAGGTGGGGAGGAGGGGCCGCTTTAGGGTACCTGTGTTGGGGTTGCAGGGTGGGTTGGGTGGAAGTGCCTCATCCTACACCCCAGTTAATTTCCATACACGGGATTAGGAGCTTTCAATGTGCTCAGGCTTTCAGTGTACATTTGTCTCAGGCAATTCTGTCTTGAGTTCCAGTAGTTTTGTGCTGTACTTCACCTATTCGGTGGGCACAGCTGCTCCCATCTTGATCTTCTTCAAGGGACTGAGAGTGCCCTTGGCATGTTATTGGTCTCTGACATTGGCTTCACAGTTTAATTTGCACTACTGTAGCCTCTGAATCCCATTGAGTCGCGTGCACACACACTCTTTGGAGTGGCAGTAATATTGGTCCTTACGTTATGATCTGGGAACCTTTCCTCCGCTTACCTCCTTCTGAGAGAGTATCATGATGAGCCTGGCAGGGGGGTGACTCTACTGCTGCTGGCTTGAGGTGGCATTTGCAGAAGTGATGCTCTGCCCTGACAGCATACCCAGGGGGTATCCTGTTCCTCACTTGAATCCTTAGCATGTCATAGTCAGAACTCATGGTACTTTGGGCTTTCTCCTTTAGCTTCACTCCTCAGGAGATACCCTCTAGTTGTAGAAAGCAAAGTGGCCTTTACACACCTGGAAGATGAACAGTTGTCTGGTGACTGCTTTATTCTTTTGGCAGTTGTGTAATCACCTGCCTCTGTTCTCTTTTAGATGTAGGCATAAATGTACCCTAATTCACGGGAGTTATTTAAATGGTATTGTGATACTGGCTATGACTCCTGGCATCTCCATGTGAAAGGTTCTGATGGCAGGTGATGGGAAATACCTCTGTCTCAGACCCTGGAGAGCTCCTTCCACTTAGAGTAGTCTGTCCTAGTATAAGGCAGCTTCCTATATTTACATGAATTTTGTAATGAGAGTAACCTTTTATTTTTGAGGGCCTCATTCCCTTGGCAGTAATCTGTCAGGGACTGCATGCTGATCATGGGTGGGGCTGCCACCAGCTTTCCTTTCTCTTTTCTGCCACTCCTTACTTTTCTTTCTCCCTCCTCCTCCTCCTCCTCCTCCCTGGCCAGTAGGCTGGGGGCAGAGGGAGATCACTCTTGCCAGAGATGGTTTGCTGTGGTTTTAAAAAAATTGGTTAGCAGGTGGCCCACCTCTGCTATAGGCATACCACAACTTCACCGGCAGATATGCTAGACTACTAGACTAGAGTGAGTGCCACCACTTGGTTCAAGGCTAAAGAGGATCTTACCTATGTAATTGTTCCACATTCCTCCACTGTAATGCTTTTGCAACTATTTCTCAAAATTCTTTGTGGTGGCCTTGTGGAAGGCAGGCTGCTAATTAAAATACAATTGTGCTTCAGATTTACACAATGCATTTTTGAGAGATCAGAAACAACCATATACTGTAGACAAGTATTTTTGTCTCCATGTTGTAGATTGAATGTTGAAGCTGATGAATAGTAGCTTGTTCAATACTATCTAGTGAGTTTATGACTGCATTGAAGAGGGACTCCCCAGTCAAAGCTCACACTCATAGTCACTACCTTGCACTAAACCAGCTCTTTATCTGTATCCAGGTAAACTATCGCTATAATCATCTCTGGACTGTGATGTGCTGTATAATGGGCATTAACAAGGAGAAGGAGGAAGAATGGATGCTGTGGTACTAATTACTGAAAGTGCACCATATTTCTTGAGGCTCCATCTTAAATTGTGGGGCAGTCTGTGTTATGATAATAGTGAAGATTTCACTTTGCCAAGTGATTGTTGTCTTAACTATTGCTGCCTGTTTGTAAGAATAAAATTCTACACTTACAATATAGAAAAGCATGAGTTTGGAGCTGATTTTGAGAAGTTGTTCAGGAATGATACTTACAAATATCTATATCTGTATCTACATAGCAGGCCCATGTGAGTTTGGAGATTTCACTCAAGTGTAAGTAGGACTCCAATCTGCTCCTGTTTCCCACATTGGGCATATGTATAATTCATTATCATACATTATGATGAATATAGTTTATCTTTAAATGAAAAGGAACATTTCTAGCTTCCAGTTTTTTGAAGGTGGGCTTGAAAATGTGTGAGCAATATATGATGAAATATTGAAAGCCAGGGATACCTTGTAAGTTTCCTATGGGCCATTGAACTTCAGCTCTGTGCCCTGCATAGCTCCATGACTAGGAAAAGCAGAATAAGTTTGAATAAGTTATACATACTGCAGAAATTTTCTTTTCCTGCTTGAAACTGGGATACTTTGGCCTGAAAGAAATTAAAAAGCAGTTTAGGGTTAGTCCTGAACAGTTTGTTTTTCTCCCCTTCTGTTGAATAAAGTTCTGCAGGATGGAAATTGTTATTTTTGTTAAACAACACACATCTTCCATTGTGGCTTTGTAGAGTGCTCTGTTGTGCACATGCCACTATTCAGGCAGCTTTAACCAGCCTTTGCTGCCCATTGTGTTTTCAGAAGCACTGGAGCAGCCACTCCCTATTGCATCCTGAATTCTGTCATTCTGTTCATGTAAAACTGTCACACAGGTTCCAGGCAGCTCACTAGTAGTGATTATGACATTTAGCCCTCTTCCTAGCAAAGTCCAGATAGTGACAACTCACCAAGGTATATCTTCAGCTGGATATGGAACCTGACTTGCTTCCCTTTCTTTGTTAATTAGATCCATATCCAGGAATGGCAGACTCCTAGTCCAAGGTTTTAGGCCATGATGTTAAAAACCTCCATACGGAATAAGGGTTTGTGCCTTTCTGCAAAGTTATGTAGCAGCGCTAGCTTTTGTGGCCTAATCTGTTACTGGGTAGTGCTGCTTTATAATTCCCTCTGGAAGGAACGCACAGGCAGTGTCTTTGTGCGAGCTGACAATAGAGCAAATGTTGACATCAAGAAAGGTCAGTACACCCCAGGTGGTGATTAGCTCAGCAAGTGCTGGGGTAGAAGTTGGAGCCATCGGGGTGTGCCAGAATGGCTCCCGCACTGGCTGGGAAGGGCTGCAGCAGGCTCTCAAGGATGCTTCGGCTCCCCACCCCCCACCCCAGTCTGTCTCAAGCCTTCTTTGCTTCACTGCCTAGCACTGTTTGCATCAAGCTTTCCTGTAAGATACAACTGTTAGGCTATAACAGTGGAGATTGGTTGGCTGACTGAGGAGGAAGGGTGTAAGCAGGAGATTGTGCCAAATAGTCTGTATTTAGTGCCAGTTTATGCTGCAGGAAGCATTGACTATTGGGGTCAAGATACAGGTTTTTGAGTAGGGCCAAATCTGCCATGCGTTTGTCTCATCAGCCCAAGGCTTTTTTTTTCTGCAAGTGGCAGAAGGTGGTACTCTGCCAGGGTAGATTCAGACTGCCTTCTTACGCAAGTGGTGTATTTTTGTAATAACAATCATCTCTGGTCTTGAGGCTGCCTCTTCATGGCAGGTGCCATAGATCCAGGGAGTCAGCATCTAACCAAACCAATATGCTCATGCTCCAGTTCAGCCTTGAGGTGACTGAGTAGGCTAACCAGCTTTTGCAGGAGCTCCTAGATTTGGTTTGTAGTTATCACTGTATCAGACATTTAGACCAAAGTAGTTAATGTTATCTGGCTGTCACAGGCAGGGGTTGAACTAATACTAGGCACTTTTTTGTATTCAGTGCAGAGCTACCTAACCTCACACATTACGGTAGTCTATGAATGAAGAAGCTTAATTGGTTCTGAGTGTTTGAATTATCCAGTTAAAAACTTCAGAACGGGTTTAAACAAAGTGAGCAGGGGAAGCTTGGGAAAAGCAACACAAAGGAAAAGGAAGTTAAAACAGTTATACCAATTAAAGTACAGCTTAGATTTTAACCTTAAGGAACAAGGCATTATATATTTATGTTACAGTGTTCAAAACATTTTTTGTTTTTGTTTTTTGGGAAAGGTCTTGTGATAACACAGGCCCATTTGGCTTAGAGTGAAGTATTCTTCAGGTCAGAGGCAAGGGTGTCAGTTGTCATTTTGCGCTTTTTATAGGGTGACCCTAAGGAGGTGACTTGTCTTCCAGCAGAAGCCAAGGGATATGAATATGTATAGAGGAATTATCTTATGCTGTGTGTAGTGCAACAATTGTTTGGGGTACAGAAAAAAAATGGTTGCACTTTCAATAAGAGATTTGTAAAAAAATGCATATTTCTCTGACTTCAACAAGTTGGTAAAAAATAGAAAAAACGAATCTGAAGATGGAAACTCCTGGGAAACACCTCATTTCCACCACTGGAAGACATTGGATTGAATCTGTACACACATGCACTCCACTCTTCCTATAGCCATCTTGATGGTACTTTAGGCAGCAGTTCCTGTTAACTTTATGGCTTCAACATCAGACACGTGTGGTGTAGTGGTTAAGAGTGGTAGACTTGTAATCTGGTGGCCCGGGTTCGTGTCTCCGCTCCTCCACATGCAGCTGCTGGGTGACCTTAGGCTAGTCACACTTCTCTGATGTCTCTCAGCCCCACTCACCTCACAGAGTGTTTGTTGTGGGGGAGGAAGGGAAAGCAGAATGTTAGCTGCTTTGAGACTCCTTTGGGTAGTGATAAAGCGGGATATCAAATCCAAACTCTTTCTTCTTCTTCTGCATTTGCGTGTTTGTGTTTGTTCTCAATCCAGTGTATTTTAATGGTTAAAGTGTTGGGCTATGACTTGGGAGATCAGAATTCGAATCTCTAGTCAGCCATGAAGCTCACTGGACTTCTCAGCCAAACTACCTCACAGGGTTGATGTGGGGATAAACTGGGGAGGGGAGAGCCATGTAGATCATGCTGAGCTCCTCAAAGGAAAAAGGTGATATATAAATGAATTTTTTTTTTTTTTAAACAGAATTTATTGACATTTTCACAAAATAACACAAACCCAACCCCCACACCTACAAATGAAATTTATAAATGAAATTAATAAATCAAATCCTTCCACGTTCCCTGCTATACCCCTTGTGGGCATGTGTGTGTATTTGAGGTGAGGGCTGTATCATCTAGGCTCTCGCCCTGGATAAAAAGGTTTTGGTTTCCATCACTTCTAATTTGAGGTGGTGAGCTGCAGGACTGTGTGATGTGACAGCTGAGACAGCTGCCTTCAGACCTAGATATTGGGGAATAGAAATACAAGTGAATCTGCCTCTTTGACTCTTTAAAAATGCTGTTGCTGATTTACTGTTGTCAAAGTAGTCTGAAGAGCCCTTTCCTTGTATGCAACTGGGAGTAGCTTTCCTGACCTGCTCCTTTCCCAGTAAATTTCCATAGTACTGTTGAGGATTTCATTGGACTTTCAGGGTATAGTAGCATTTCATTTCAAATGGAAGTCTGCAGAATGATAATGGTCGCAAGTGCAAGCCTTAGCTCAAGTTTCACAGGCTGGCCATGTTTAGTTAGAATTATAGAATTGTAGAGTTGGATGGGACCCTCAGAGTCATCGCTAGTCTGACATCCTGTAATGCAGAAATCTCAACTAAAGCATTAATGACGGATGGCTTTCCAACTTATGCATGAAAACTTCCAGTGAAGGAGAATCCACCACCTTCTGATGGAGTCTGTTCCAGTTGTCAAGCAGCTCTTACTGTCAAAAAGTTTTTCCTAATGTTTAATTGGAATCTCATTTCTTGTAACTTGAATCTATTGGTTTGGGTCCTAGCCTCCAAAACAGGAGAAAACAAGCTTGCTGCATCTTCTATGTGACAGCCCTTTAGATATTTAAAGATGGTTGTCTTTCTCACCTTTACATACCCGACTCCTTCAACCATTCCTCATAAGGCTGGGTTTCCAGACCTTTGATCATTTGGTTGCCTTCCTATGCACATGTTCCAGCTTGCCATTATCTTTCTTAAATTGTGGTGCCCAGAACTGGACACAATACTTTAGGTGGGGTCTTACCAAAGCAGAATAGAGTGGTAATATTGCTTCCCTTGATCTGGACACTATACTTCTGTTGATAGTACCAGCACATGGCCTCTCCACTTGCACAGAGCTAGCCCTGGAAGTGCTGCTGTTGAGAGCAGCAAAGCAACAGGTCCAGGAACACACCATCTTAAGGGTGTCTTTAGCTTTAACAGTTTTAGGTTGCCTGGCACAACCCTGTGCTGGCATCAGCCAAAAGTGACTTCCCCAAGGACATGCCTCTGCTTGATTTCCAGGGATAGGATGCTGGAGTATTTGGAACAGAGCAAACCACTATTGTGGCTTCTTAGGTTGCTTTACACTGCTCATTATGAATTGTGTTGCAGAAGGTATTGGTGCTGTGCATGTTAGAAAGAAGTTTTTTGTTCCTGCGTTACAAGATGTCATTGCTCATAGACAATGGGGCTTCTGTTTTTTAAGGGTATGTTTGAATTTGCTTACAAAGGAGATTGTGTAGCCTGCGGTATTGTGTCGCCTGGTTTCATGGTTGCAACTGTGATCAGTGCTGGTCTCTTGTGCCAAGCAAAGAATCAACCATATATTCTGATCAAAATAAAAAATAAAAAACTTCCTTCCAGTAGCACCTTGAGTTTGTTCTTGGTATAAGCTTTCGTGTGCATGCACACTTCTTCAGATACACTGAAACAGAAGTCACCAGATCCTTATATATAGTGAGAGAGTGGGAAGGGGTATTACTCAGAAGGGTGGTGGAAATGGGTGATTGGCTGATAGGTGTGGAAAACCTGTTGATGACTGTAAACGACTGCAATTGGTTTTACAGGAAAAAGCAAGGGGTGAGATGGCTAAAGATAGCTTTGTCATGTATAATGAGATAAGAATCCAATGTCTTTGTTCAGACCAGGTCTCTCCATGGTTTTAAGTTTGGTAATTAGTTGCAATTCAGCAACTTCTCTTTCCAGTCTATTTCTGACATTCCTTTGTAGTAAGACAGCTACTTTGAGATCTTGTATAGAATGTCCTGGGAGACCTAAGTGTTCTCCTACTGGTTTCTCTGTCTTGTGATTCCTGATATCAGATTTATGTCCCTTTATCCTTTGGCATAGGGTTTGGCCTGTTTGTCCAATATAGAGAGCTGAAGGGCGCTGTTGGCATTTGATGGCATACACAATGTTAGAAGATGAGCAATTAAATAGTCCTGAGATGGTATGTTTGATGTTGTTCTGATATGTTTGATATATTCTGATGTTCTTGTATACCTCCTAGTTAACAGCAAGTAATAGTTGTTTCCTTCATGACAACAGATGGCCAATCATGCTAGCCCTTGTCTAAAGCCCATTTTAGAAAGTAAGTGAAAGGGGCAGTTTGTGATGTTTCAGTTTGAGAGTTTATTTTTTAAAGCAATTTGCTAGCAAGAAGCAATCTCTGACATGGACTGCATATTTCTGTGACTTTTGTAGTCTTGATTCTATTGTAGGGTTAACATTAACTGGCCATATGATCCCCTTCTTCTTGTAAATTTGTGTGTGTGTGTCTACACCCACACCAAGTGTCTGCAGTACTTTCCTCTTGTAAGGAAGCAGACTCTAGTGTACTAGAGGTGAAGAATGTGAATCCTTATGTGTTCCTTTGTCTGGAACTTCAGCTGCTGCTCTAACTGTAGGCTTTCTTTCTCTCAGAATCTGCATTCTTTGAACACTCTTCTGTTCCGAAGATCAGCCCTGGGTCATCACTCTTCTTCTGTCACTCCTCAGTCTCAAGCTTCAGTCACGTTGCAGCTTGAGCCCTAGAACTCATGCCCCTTCCCTAGTTCTAGTCAGTAGTAGTGGCATACTCACGGTAGCAAGAGCTATTGCTAGAAGCTGCTCTTTTGTTACTGAATTAGCTTTTTAAATAAACTTGTTTTCTGTCTTGTTTTAATTAATTGTACTGTATGTAAGCTGTTCTGCAAGCCTTTTCTGTGAAGACTGGGTACAAACATTCTAAGTAATACCA
The DNA here is from genome assembly GCF_009819535.1 of Lacerta agilis. Lineage (NCBI taxonomy): Eukaryota > Metazoa > Chordata > Lepidosauria > Squamata > Lacertidae > Lacerta > Lacerta agilis. Next base: position 45,993,284 of record NC_046317.1, on the reverse strand, counting down.
TCACTACCATCTAGTCTTCTAAGCTGTTGGTCTGTTGGTGCTGAAGGCTGGCCCATCTTCCTCTGTTATGTACTTTACTGTCTTTGGGGTGACAGTATGTTGCATACTGTGGGGGTTGAAGGCAGTGGGTAATGCTAGCAATGTTTTTGACGTGTTGAAGGATGTTATTGGCTGCTGGCAAACATGTCTGGCGGCTTGGTTGGCACAGAACTCTATAATATGGGCCCATCAATATTTGGCTCAAGTGGGTGGGAGGAAAATGCCAGTTATGTTCATGCCTGCATTGTGACAGAACTGAGACTGTGGTTGCAGCTGACTGCGCTCAGTACTGCAGAACCAGGGCAATGCTCAGCAACCTTTCCGCCTCCTATGTAGATTGCCTGTGCCCTCTACGCCATAGTGGAGAGGGCTAGGACTTTGCTTGAATGAACAGATGATGCTCTGGTTGCTATGGTTCCTGTTGCTTGGTGGCAATTGGCTGTGCTGTTCAGGAGATCAAGGTATTGGGTGCTTTGGACAGGACTGAAAGGAAAGCAACCCAGAATGCCTTCCAGGAGGTGAGGAGTGGTAGTCACTGCAGAGTCAGCAGCCATTGGGGTTGCTAGGGGTAGGTCATTGGATTATGAGGTCATATCCTCTGAGTGTGCACAGTGTCATCATTTTGGTCTCTATTCACTTCAGTTTGATGGAGCAAGAAGTATGTCTCAAACAATGGCATCACATTTTGATGCAATTCCAGGGAGAAATATTGTATAGGAACACGGGATGGGTTTTGTGTGTTCACTAACCTGGAGTGGCCTCATGTACTCATGCTATCTTTAATTGTTGATATCTGCTGGAACTCCTCTTCTCACTTAGTCTCTGGGACTTTGAGAATTCAGCTTGCTGTTATTTACATGGTGCTGTCAAGGAGACAAACTGCTATTTTCTTACTCTTCAAAAGCTCAGAGGAGGCCTGGAAGGAGGAAGCACTGCACCAGGGACACTGAGCTCGTGGCAGTTGCTGCTGCTACTTAAACATCAAAACCTGATATGTTACATTTTCATTCATGCTCCTTTAATAAAGCAAACTGGGGATACACCCAGTGCAATCTGCTTGAGAGGTCAGAGGAAAGAAATGAATCCTGTTTCAGATCTCTGGTTAAGGTTCAGGGTGTCAATAGTGTTGTCTCATCAGTTGAACTATTAGTATACCATGTTGTGTGGTGTTCATTAGGCGAGTTCTTTCCCAGCAGTGTTCATTTGTTGGCGAGACCTCACTCTGTTGCACTGAAAGTTCTGTGCATGCTGGGCTGCTTACAAGATATAACGTTACAAACTTTGTCATTTCTATTGGCCCAAGAATAGCACAGTATTTCAGGCTTTCTTACAACACTCCATTCTGCATCCATTTCTTTAGTCACAGGATTGAATGCTGTATGCCAACTCCTTATGGTGTTGAACCCATAAAGCTGGTCTGAGGCTTGAGAAACCATTATTGCCACTTTTAAAATGCTCCTTTGAAAGATCCCTACAATGCCCTTGCTTCTGTTGTCTAGAGGCAGGGACATACGCATGCTGTTACTTTCAGATGCATTATCTGGAGGTTTTGAAGTCTCAGCAGGTCAAGTCATGAGACACTTGTGTAGGGAGACTGTAATATGGTTTAGTTTATTCAGCAATTGAGCTCATGTGTGTTTCTGTGACTGTCTTAGTTATGTGCTGACTACATACAGTAAGTGTGTGAGCAAACTGAAAGCCCAAGTGGTGTAATGTTTATTCATGTACTTATTAATGTTGGATTTTAGCTGCCATTTTGTTGCCAATTCATCCAGCTAGGGACAGCATCCTGGAGCTCTTCAGTTTTGCTGAGATTTCACCATCCTGAATAATTTGGCATCATCTACAAATTTGGTTGTCTCTCAGTTTACATCTTACTCCAGACCACAATGGACAACTTATATAGCACCAATCCAAATACAAATGGGCATAGTTTACTGTCCTCCTTCATGAAAGCTGTCAAACTCTGCTTTCTGTTTTGGTGTTTGAGGCTCCTAAGAATCTTACCTAACGACACTCCTTGATCAAAAATATAAATAATTTTAACCCTTATATTTCAATAGATTCTGGCTGCATGGGAACCTAGTATAAAGTTCAGTAGTTAATAGGAATTTTATGTGTGTTTGTAGTCTGCTACATATTTGTACAAGGACTGAGTGCAGTCCGTGCCACATCTTGAGAAATATCACTGATTACTCTGCAATTTGTGGAGAACCTGACAGAAGGTCAGGCCATGGCTGTACAATGCATTCGTTGATCAGCAGCCTGAAGCTTTTCTTTGTAGGCGCTGCTTAAAACATCTGTAGCTATATGACTTCATATTGTATTTTTTCCTTTGCTATACTTACCCATTAAAATATTTGCATTTATGTTTAGAGACTTCTTGCTTTTACATTTGATAAAACTAATCAGTTTTGTGGTCTCTGTTTTTCAGCATTTTGTTTTGTTCAAAGCAATGGTTCCCAACCTTTTTAGTATGATGATCCACTATTTATTTGGTATGGTGATCCACTGAATTAGTGTCACATGAGTTTTGTACCTTAGGTCTTCAACAGCTGTCGGTTTCATGCATTTTAACTGCACGTTTGCCTATTTTATAACCATTATTTGAGGCATCCAAGCAAAAATTTACTTAATGCCCCTATTAATATGGAACTTGTTGAAATATTTATAATTCTTACAGAGATACTCAGTTTTTTATGGGAATGTAACCACCAGTCACCTGATTACAGAATATTGCTTCATGAGCTATTAAAAATATTTTAAAATATTCTATTACGCAAGCAGTATTAGATATTTTGAACTAGGAATATTTTAAATAACTTTATTCACAATAAAGTCCATTTTGGAAAGTATAAGTGTGATGGCTGAGCTTCCACTTCGCTAATGAGTAGATCAATGTGGGGATTGATGGTTGTCAAACATAGTCTCATCGTTATTGATACATAGATGGCTACTGTATTTATAGTATGTATACTGTATTTATACTGTCTTCATAGTAGTTATTGCTGAAAAACCTGTCTTGCAAATATATGCACCATCAAATGGCAGCAGCACAGATTTTGCTTCATTGGCAAGCTCAGGATACTCAATAGTAGCTGAGTAATTTTGGTAACCTGAACCCAAAATTCAGATAACCTCACTTCCAAAAATGTATCTTTGAGGGCCTATTGAGTTGTTCCTTTTTCACAAAGACAGGTTTGTGACATGAGTTGCAAATAGGTTTTGCACCCATTCAAACCTCTCTGTTTCTTCAGCAGAAAACTAGTGGACAAATCAAACCACCCTTGGCTTAACTGTTAACTTACCGGTACTGGCAGTCTGCCACAAGGTACAAGGAGTTGTTTTGAGTGACTGCTACAGCTTGCCTCTGATGGGCAGGTGCACAGCTTTTCTGAGTGAGAGACAGAAAAGAATTTACTGCCAGTAGCTATGTAGGGAAGAATTTACTGGCTATGTAAAGAAAGTGAACTTCAGGGCTCGTTCACACTTCCATTTGCCCCTCTGCTTCCTCTGGGGGAAACCCTCTCATTGCCACTGCATTGGAGCAGATGTCAGTCGAGTTTTCCGCAGATTGACGTTTGCTCTGATTCAGCAGTGAAGAGTGGGTTTTCCCAGAGAAAGTGGTAGGGCAAATGGAAAACCGCCTGGACACATGCTTAGAAAGCATGGGACAAGTGGAAAACCTTTCAGACCTGTGCTTTCTAGGCATTGGACAAGTGTGGAGTAGCCCTTAGCTATAACTCAATATATCCAGGAAACATCCACTACCAAGGTGGACCAGACTGTTATTCCCATATGTAAAATACAGAAATAAAAGGGTTTGCTTGGTGGGGAATATTGCATTGTGTGTTCAGCAAAGTGGCACCAAAAACTGGGTTCACCTAGTTGTGACAGCACCATGATGAACAGGTATTAAGCAAGGGATGGAGTGGAGGTGATTCTAACGTAAAGAAGCAGATAATAGAAAGGGGGTTCTGAATCTTCTGTCTCAGAATTGCCACCCAAGTACTTTTCTCTCTTCATGTTTTGGAACCCAACTTAGAAATAAGCAGCTAGGGCAGAGGAAGTGTTCAGCAACTTCTTCTATTTCCCTCTTTTCCTCATTAAATTGCTGCTCCCTTATATTTGTTCTCCACCATTCCTAGTTCTAAAACATGAGGCTGCTGCTTTCACATCTAGTTAGTTCTTCATTGTGGAAGGATATTATTACAGCATTAAAGGTCTGAAATAGTAATTAACACTTTCTGTTCACTGACTTAGAATCCCCTTATCCTGAATTTCTTCTGTTGAGGGCAATTGAGACTTTTACCAGTCCCCAACTGCTGTGTTGTGCCTGATTGTATGGCTATTTGTAGTATTGTCCCCACCCAACCATATTTGCCCTCTTCTGATCTAAAGAATGAGAAAGCAGGGGTGTTACTCTTTTTGTAATATGGAGAGTTAACATTTCATTAACCAGGTACCTAACAGTAAGGGATCTGGATTTGGCTTTTTACTGTCATACAAGCATATATAAAATAGTGGCTAAGTTGTTATTTTCTGCCTTCTAGGCACTCCACCAGTTGTATTATGACCCCAACATTGAAAACAAGAATCTGGCTCAGAAATGGTTGATGCAAGCCCAAGTCTCACCACAAGCCTGGCACTTCAGTTGGCTACTTCTCGATATGGACAAGGTGCCTGAGATCCAGTACTTTGGGGCCAGTGCCCTCCACATCAAGATTTCACGCTACTGGAATGACATCCCAGCTGACCAGTACGAAAGCCTCAAGTCACAGCTCTTCAGCCAAATAACTCGTTTTGCTAGTGGTTCCAAGATTGTGCTTACCCGGCTTTGTGTGGCATTGGCTTCGTTGGCACTAAACATGATGCCAGAGGCCTGGCCATGTGCTGTTGCTGACATGGTGCGCATGTTTCAGGCAGAGGACTCTAATGTTGATGGGCGAGCACGCTGCCTGGCACTCTTAGAGCTGCTGACTGTTCTGCCTGAGGAGTTCCAAACCAGCCGCCTGCCTCAGTACCGTAAGGGGCAGGTGCGTAGTGTCTTGGCACAGGAGTGCAGTTCTGTCTTCCCCCTGCTAGAGCAATTACTACAGCAACAAGACTCTCCCAGCTTCATTAAACAGAAGGTGCTGAAGTGCTTCTCAAGCTGGGTACAGCTAGAGATTCCCCTGATGGAGTGTGAGAACTTGATCCAGGCAGCCTTCACCTCCTTGCGTGATCCAGAACTCTTTGATACAGCTGTGGAGGCCATTGTCAATGCCATTTCCCAGCCTGATGCTCAGAGGTAAGTTTTGGTTCCACATTGTGGGTCAGTTGTGCAGCCTCCCCTGTAAGCTGACTGTTTCCACATGCAGCAATCAAGGGGAGAACCTATATTGACAGAACTTTCAATCAGCTTTCTCAACCACACTCTGATTCCAACAAAGAGGTTATATAGTGCACTTGTGTAGAGTTTCATATCCATGGACAGTACATAAATTTTGCAGGTCTTCTTGAAGATGGGGTGCGAGGGAGGAGATCGAGGAACTCTTGAATTGGCGCAACCATTGGCAAGCAAGCACCAACCTTTTGTGGACTTCTGTTTTTAGTTACTACATATCAACCAATAAAAACAGAATTACCTAGTGCTGAAATTAAGCTAAAACCAACCAATAAGAACAGAATTACCAGAACCGAAATTAAGCTAAAACTAGTCTTACTAACTTTTAAATAATCACAAGTGGTTGATTCTTGTGAGACAGAATTCTACCAAGCTTCAAAACACATTCTGTAGCCACAGCCAATCTACAAGAGCATCTCTTGGTTCTGTTCTAATTTCAACTAGGGAAGGATGTCATGCATCCTCTCATAAGCTTTAAGAGGGTTCATGGAGTGGCCAGACAGCTCAGCTTTGGGCCTCTACCCATTAGAATCTTGCATTGTGCCTTCATCCAGGTCTTAAATCACCTCTCTGTTAATTCATTTGATGTAGCTGTTGGTTGTAGTTCTTTTTCTTGTGTGATATGAAAGGTGGTCATGAATGGAGGAAATCACCTTTTTCTGTAGAGGATCACTGGTGTGCATTAATTCAGTAACCCCTCTGGGCACAGTATGGAATCTAAGTGAGTAGGGGAGTTGTCCAGGACTATCTGTCTGTTTCAAAATCTGTTAATCACTTGCAGAGCTAGAATATTGGTGTGGTTCTGGGTGTGGTTCTGGGTGCAAACATAATTGGGAAGTTTTTGTTAGCAGGCAGAGCCTGTGATATACAAGTAGTTTGCTTCCTATCTCCTTTCCTCTCCTCTCTTTCCTTCCCTACTCCCAACACCCCTCCTTCCCTGACTGTATTTGTTCATAGTACAGATTACATCCTTGATGTCTGGGAGCTAGAGGCCTTGCCCACAGGCTCATCAACAAATGTTGTTTTTTTGTTTTGTTTTTAAGGAAATGAGTGCTGTGGTTCTTCAGGTGGCAGAACTATTCATGACAACAGATATTATAGGCTTGGAAATGTATAACATGCTCAATTTAGATAAAAGAAAATTATAGGGAACATGATACCAGTGTTCAAATATCTAAAAGGATGGCAGAGTAAACCACTATTTACCAGTGCTGCTGGAAAAAAGAGAAACATTGGCCGTAAGTGGTAATAGAATAGACTTGGGTTAGATTTCAAAAATACATTTTTCATAAGAATAAAGGTGCAATAGAACAATTTCCCCATGGTTGAAGTAGAGCAGGAGTTGGGATCTTAAACCCGGAGGCCAAATGAGACCCTCCAGGTCTCTCTATCTGGCCCTCAAGATGCTGCTCAGGCCAGACTCCTTCCCCAGGCCACACCTCTCATCAGCTGTACTCCGCTCCCTCCTCAAGTGCTTTTTGCGGGGGCTGAAATGTGTCCTTGAACTGTGATTGATAATGTCTTTTGCCTGGATGGGGAATGGAGAAATGGGTGTGGATGTGTAAAAACCTGACTTTTGCATAGCTGGAATATGGTCTATTGTACAAAGTCACAGCTGTTGCTTTGTTCACTTTTGCCTCTGACCCTATTTACTACTGGCATGCAACCCCTGGAAGGTTGCCTATGAGAGATATGGCCTTTGGGCTGAGGAAGTTTTCCCATCCCTGCTGTAATGCCTCATTCTATGCAGTTCTTATGAGAGATCTGGATGAGTATTGGTTGCATGTGCATGAGTTTAGATCTTAGAGTGGTGATTCAATTTAGCCATACTCTTAATAGACCCATTGAAATCAGTGGACAAGCCCATTGATTTCAGTGGGTCTACTCAATGAGTATGGCTAACATTGGATACCGGTAATCACCTTTATAGTCTCTTGCATTTTCTTAGTGGTTGCCAAATTAGAATTATAAAGCCAGGTGTATAGTAAAGTAATTATTTCACTTGTATTCAAGTGTGTTGTGACACTGGGCCATATTCAACTAAACCGTTGCTCCAGCAGGAGCCAGTGCAACAAGTACAATGAAACTTCTCCCTTCTCCCCTCCCCCATCATATACCCTTGTACCATCCCCAGATCTACTTCAGAGGGTTAGAAGAACCCCCACAACAGTGTGGGGGGGGGGGAAGATTGTTTGTCAGATAAGCATAAATGCTTGTGCTGATGGAACAATTCCCTTAGCACTAAGTTGATTGCAACCTATTCAAAATGGACCAGAAAAGGAATTTGTTAATCCTCTTTAGCAGTAATATTAAATTCTGAATTATGCTTACTGTTACCATCCATCATTTATTTAAACTCAATCTGCTGAATGACTTAGAAACCACTAGCAAGGACTAATTTAGATGTGGCAAGGAATCTATGTCCTAGTTACATGATTTGAAGCGGTTCAGCCACTACTAGATACACCAAAGTGGTACATACAGAAAGACAAATACCCCAACTACCTTATACTTGGGACATGGGTGGTGCTGTGGTCTAAATCACAGAGCCTAGGACTTGCCGATCAGAAGGTCGGCGGTTCGAATCCCTGCGATAGGGTGAGCTCCTGTTGCTCGGTCCCAGCTCCTGCCAACCTAGCAGTTCGAAAGCACGTCAAAGTGCAAGTAGATAAATAGGTACCGCACCGGCGGGAAGGTAAATGACATTTCCATGTGCTGCTCTGGTTTGCCAGAAGCAGCTTAGTCATGCTGGCCACATGACCCGGAAGCTGTACGCCGGCTCCCTCGGCCACTAAAGCGAGATGAGCACCGCAACCCCAGAGTTGTCCACAACTAGACCTAATGGTCAGGGGTCCCTTTACCTTTACCTTATACTTACCATGAGGAATTATGGAGATCACACATACACAGATGTAATTTCTGTGTAATGACGACAAGGAGCATTCTTTAGTACCAGGAAAAATATACAAGGTAGTCATACCACTCTTATTTCACTGAAATCACTTAGAAGGTATCTGCACATTTTGCTCATAGAGACTTTTTTATTTATTTATGAAAGCTGAGTTTAGGGCACCTGCCCAGTGGCATCACTGGAAGCCTTCATAGGTGCCATGTTGCCTGTAGCAGCCACTACATGAGAGAGATGGGGGGGGGGCCTTTTGTGGTGGCTCTGCACTTCTGGAATATTTCCTTGTCAGGGTTCATAAATCATCAACCCTATAAGCAATTAGGAGAGCACTAAAAGGCAATCTGTTCTCACTGGCCTTTGCTTGAGACTCTGTTTTGCTTCATGCTATAGCTGGTTATTTTAGACTGTATTTTAGTTATTTTATAGAATCATACAAGTGTAGAGTTAGAAGGGACCCTGAAGATCATCTAGTCCAACCCCCTGCAATCCAGGAATCTCAACTGAAGCATCCATGACATATGACCATCCAGCTTCTGCTTACAAACCTTCAGTGAAGGAAGGTCTACCACCTTCTGAGGGAGTCTGTTTAGCTTTGGGTTGGCTGAATGTTCATTATTTTTTAAATAGACTAGCTTTTATGAAGCATTCTTATAATTTTTGCATTGTGCCTTGAGAAGGTTTTCTCCCTGTCTATCCGTCCCCAAAATAAGAGCTTAAGCAAGTTCAAAAGAAACTTAAAACACATCACTAGCAAATATACCATTCCATTGCTCTTTCACTGTTTGCATCATAACTATGCATTTCAGGGATCAGAATACAGGCCACAGAATAGCACTGGCACTCACTCTCAGTCATTCAGTCTTTAATGTTTTAACCATAGGTTACAACAGAAGCACTCACTACCTTTGGGAATAAGTAAGCTTGTGTGTAGAAGCTCAAAATGATAGACACTGGGTGCCATTAGGTGCTTGTATAAGCTTTCTAGGGTGGGAGCAACAAGGCTTGTGTGTGTGCATGCTGTGTCATTGTTTTCAGTAGAGAGCAGTGAGAAATGAGAGGAAGCTGAATAGCAATATAATTCTGGCTGGATCAACAGGATTAAGCTCTGTTTCTCCTTTCAGTCTCTGTTGCTCCTAAGAATCTTCCTTGACCTCTCTCTTTTTATGGCAGTTGCTTGGAGTGTGCTGCTGCCCCCTCCCCCCCCATTGCATTGTCTGTGGATGCTTGCTGGCAGCCTTGATGCACATGCTTTTCTGTTGTCAGCAACCACTGGAGCTGGCGCACTTCCCCTCCTCCATCCACTTCAGTTTTTGCACACAGCAATGCAGAACTGGATTTATTTGAGTTGCCCCTCGGGGCATAAATACTGCCTTCTTCCTACATTTGCAGCTTATTGAGAAGCCTGACCTCTCTACCCCAGGCTTCTAAACACCAGTGATTTGACCACATACTTTCCCCTTTGCAGGATATTATATGCCTACTGACTGTGGGTAGATGGGCATCTGTCTACTCGCTTAGGCTGCTTTCCAACTAAAACCTGGCATTCCGTGATATGTCCCAAGTAAATTGATATGAGGGTGGTCCTAATTGTCCTGAGAGCTTTAAAAAATGATGGAGGAATTGGGTCTCCAGTGCAGAACTCGGCCTTGAAGGTGATGTTAGCATATGGATGGCCTTTGAACTGTTTAGTGCTGCATGCATGCACATTGGTGTGTTCTTCCACCTGTATCTATGGGCTGCATGTGCGGTGGGGGCAGGTATGCGAGTGCAGAATAGCTGTGTCTCCAGATAATATGCCTCAGTAGCCAGGTAACTGACAGCTGGCCGATTAGCCGCCAGCACAGCCTCTCTCTGGGGGCCATCCTTTGCTCTTCCCCTCCATTTCCTCTGTGCTTGTTGTCATGGTTACAATCACTTATTGGCAGCAGCAGGGAGATTGACAGGCATGAAATTGCTTATATGGTGCTGGAATGCTGCTGTGCTCAAGGAGGCAGTAGCTGCCTGGATGCCCCCAGGAGACCACTGTGCGAGCATTGTACTTTTGATTTTAGGAAATGGATATTCAAGGGTCTTGACTCTTTCAGCCTCCCCCCTCCCCCTTACCAACAGATTCTTCAGATGGAATAAATTCTGTGAATGGCATACAGCTTTAAATTTGTATTCCATATCAGAATATGTTTCATCCTGAATGCATGAAAATGTTGACTTTGTGAAATGTTATGGGGTAATAGAACTATACAGAATGAAGGACAAGCACTGAGCACTGTGGGTAGACCAGGGAAGCCAGAACAGGGAAACCATATCCAGATTATTTTCCCCTGAAGTTTGAGCAGAACCCACTCACCCTTAAAATCTGACTTCAAATTTTAGATTCACCTGTAGCTGGTTAATTCCAGAAGAGTAGTGATGTTGAATTTTTGCAGCAAAAACAAAAAGTCCTTTACATTTGTGTATTGGTTGAGGTTTAAGGGCCATATCTCAGTGGCAGAGCATCTGCCTTGCATAAAGAACTACAGAACTTTTAAAAGACATCTGAAGGCAGCCCTGTATCAGGAAGTTTATAATGTTTAATGCTTTACTATGTTTTATATGTGCTGGAAGCCACCCAGAGTGGCTGGGGAATAAATAATAAATAATGAAATTATTGTTGTTATCAAAAAGGTCCCAGGTTCAATCCCAGACATTTCCAGCTAGAGCCAGAAATGTCTCCTTGCTCAAACCTTCGAGAGCTGCTGCTAGTCAGTGTAGACAGTACTGAGCTAGATGGGCCAGTGGTCTGACTTGGTATAAGGCAGTTTCCTATGCTCCTGCCTGTGCAATTGGGCTTGTGCATGTATGGGCACCCACCTCGTATATTTAGTGGTGTGTGTGGTGAGAGGGAAATGCACAGCTGCATCTCCACCAGAGTTATATTTTTTGATCCTGGTATCTAGTGTGTGCTCATTATTTTAAGTGTTTAGATAACCCTCAGAAAGCAGTTTGTATAAATCATTTAAAATAACATGCTTCAATTAAAGTACAATGACAATGAACATAAACAGCAGGGGGAAAACAAAAGCCAGATAAAACCATCATTTGAGACTAAAAGACACTAAAGTGTATGGCTGAATGAAAAGATCCTCATTTGGTATGGAAAGTAAAATTAGCCCAGGCTGACCTCCTGGGGAGAGCATTACAGAGACAGGGCATCACAGTAGAAAAGGCCCCGTTGTGCATCACCATCCATCTTGCTTCAGATGGGGGAGGGCACAAAAAGCCTCAGAGGATCTTAAAACCCTGGCTGGTTCATGTGGGAGGAAGTAGTTACTGAGGTATCTTCATCCCAAGCTGTTTAGATCTTTAAATAGCACAGTGAATTTGCTCTGGAAATCAATGCAGGCGCCAGTGCAGTTGTTTTAAGACTGGCAAGATGTGTTCCATGTATCTCATCCCAAGTAGTGCAAAATATGGCAACTAGGTTACTAACTGACTTCCAAACTCTTCAAGGTCAGCCCATACAATATATTGCACTAATCTGGATGGGATTTTCCTAGAGCAAGAATAATTGTGATTACCGGTAGCTTGGTTGTACCAGCCTAGAGTAGTAAAAGGTATTTGGTACCACTGAGGTTACTTGGGCATCCAGAAATAAGGCTAGATCTCATAGCACCTCCAGGCTGTGGATCCAATCTATTAAGGCAGGCAAACCACCTACCAATAGAATTTCTAACTTGTCATGATTGAGCTTCAGTACATTGGTCCTCATGCAGCCGATTACTGGTTCCAGGCACCAATTCAGCACTTTTACAGGCCACAGCACCAGCTGAATTAGAAGAAAAAATGATAGAGGTGGGTGTCAAGTGTGCCCTAAATTCTCAAATCTCACTCAGTAGTTTCATGTAGATCAGGAATAAAGAACACATGGCCCTTCTGATGTTGGTGGGCTCCCAACTCACATCAGTCCCAGCCAGTGTGTGTAATGGTCAGGGGTGATGGGAGCTGTACTTCAACATCTGGAGAACCACTGGTTCCCCATTCCCAAATAGATGTTGGTATAACATGGGAAGGGCAGACTAGAGTTCTGTGGAACAATGTGGCATGACTGTCATTGGTCACAGCAACAGTCCAGCACCATGACCTTCTAGAACTGATGATTCAGGTTGGTATGGAATCGCCAAAGTGTGGTTCCCCTGATACCCCCCCCCCCAGTGCAGCCAGTCTAGAAGGATAGCAATGTCAATAGTGTTGAAAGTCATGAGGTGTATAGTTGAATTAGCAGGGTCTCATTCCCTTGGCATAGATCACACATAAGGGAGACTAAGACAGTTTCAGTTCCAAAACCAAGCTGGAAACTAATTTGAAATGGCCTCAGAAAATTAATGTTGCTCCAGCCCTTTTCAGCACCCTATTTTCTAGGTTTTAGCATGTGTCCTAAACAATCAGTTACTCTTCTAGCATGCAGTATAATGATGATGATGATATCATCACCAGAATCATGTTAGAACTTAACAAAGTAGACTGATATTGTGAAGCCTACCTCTCACAACATTGTTTCACTTGTTCAACTTCCATGAGATATGTTCTGTCATCTGCCTACAAATCTGTGTATGTTATCCTATGTAGAAAATAAGTGGCTTCAAACAAAAAAAATTAAAATGGCAACCTTCAGAACTAGTGAGTAAATGTTTCAGTGTTCTGGGACAATTGTCCTACTAACAGGATTCAAAAGATGGCTAGGACGTGATGTTTGTTAGCGAATTTTACACTTTCCATTATCTTTTGGTATGAAAAGGGATTGTTGATGGCTACCTCACTGCCTCCCATGACGTTTTACAATCATGGTTTCATCTTGAGCAGACAGGACACAACTTAGTGTGAGCTGGTTCCTTTGGCATTCATCAGGGGAAAAGAATGCATCTAACTTGGTTATGTGTTCATCTGCGCTCAGCAGATATTACTGTGCTTAGGCTTTATTGGGACCAGGATATGTTATATTCTGTTGTCTTGGCCTTACTGTACAATACTTTCTCTTCCATGGGGTATACAAACCTACTTCCTATCTGGGCCACCTTCAGGTATTTCATGTAGGCTCGTGTCATGAGTTAGTCTTTAAGGTGCTACAGGACTCTTCATCATGAAAGTTCTCTCAGCAGTGTTTGTTAGCTTACAAGACCTGTAGATCAGGAATTTTGAAAGGTTTGTTGTGGAAGAGAAGGCCATTTAATGTAAGTTATCAGTTTTCTGTCCCAGGAAGAATCATTTAAGAGGTATAGCAAATCTCTTATCTGAAAAATTGCACATCCAAGAGGCAAAATGGGGATTGATGTGTTGGTTAATGTGACAGTAGTTTGCATGTGACAAGCCTAGAGATAACAAAATACACTCTTTACAGTTGGCTTGGGTTTTCTGACTGATGTAGGCACTTTCAGAGTTGTGGGGGAGGGGTCTGTGTAAGATGCCCTTGGTGTTTGGGACTTTTGTATTTAGATAAAAGACAAGAAGAGGATGATAGAGCTTCAAAAAATAAAATAAAATCATGAGTTGTGTGGTGGAGAATTTTTTTTCTTCCTCCCAACACTCAGGGTCACTCACTATTGATTGGCAAATTGAGGATAGACACAGTGCACAACTAACTTGTGGAATTCACTGGTGCAAGAGAGAGGCCACCTTCATGGGGGGAAATGGTCTATGAAAGGTCAGTAGCAATAGTATTTAACAGAAACTCCAGGTTCACAGATAATATAACTCTGAGTACAGTTGCTCCAGAGCAAATTGCAGAACAGGACTGTTACCTTCATCCCTTGCTTATGAGCTTCCTGAAGCATCTGGTTGGGCAGCATGGGAAATGGAAGGCTGGGCAAAACTGATATCTGGCTTGATTCAGCAGCAGTCATCTTACATTTGTGATTGAAGGTTCATTATTTTAGGAGACTATATAGGCATAAAGCCTCCCATCTCCTCTCTCCCTTGGCAGGTATGTGAATACTCTTCTGAAGCTCATCCCACCTGTTCTGGGACTCCAGGAACAACTACGTCAAGCAGTTCAGAGCAGGGATATGGAGACATCTCATGGGATCTGCCGCATTGCAGTTGCCCTGGGGGAGAATCATTCCAGGTGAGGAGCATGGTGATGGAATCTGATAGCAATGATCAGTAGAAAGCGGAGCTATTTTGGGGAGAGTTCCCTCTGCCCTACTAGGTTTCTTTGTAGCTAAGCAGCCTATAAGTCTCCCAAACCTCATTCTAAAGCAGCTCAAAGATCCAAAGCGTCATATGGATGCTAATGTATCTGTGCATGATAGTAGAGATACTATGCCAGGCGTGGCCAGACTTGGCCCTCCAGCTGTTTTGGGACTACAGTTCCCATCATCCCTGACCACTGGTCCTGTTAGCTAGGGATGATGGGAGTTGTAGTCCCAAAACAGCTGGAGGACCGAGTTTGGGGGTGCCCGCTGTAGAGGGTATAGTGCATATAGTGTTGTACTGTATTTTCCCAAAATGTGGGGTGTCTGCTGTTTCTATGCACCTGCAATGGCAGAGCCAATTCCTGATGCAGTGTGCCTACTATCTCCCACAGAGCTCTCTTGGACCAAGTGGACCACTGGCAGAGCTTCCTAGCACTGGTTAACATGATCATGTTCTGCACTGGGATCCCAGGACACTATCCTGTCAATGAGACCACGAGTTCACTTACACTCACTTTCTGGTATACACTTCAGGTAAGTGTTAGCCACCTTCATGAAGTGGACTTCTTCAGTGCCATCTTTATAGGTTTGTTCTCTGCCTTGTACTTGGTGCCAGGCATGTGCTTGTACTAGCGGTTCTGCATGTCTCTACATGAAAAAGTTGGCAAGGCTAATAGCTAGCACACTAAAGTTGTTGATGACAATTACACTAATTGTTCTGCATATGCAAGCACTTGTGATGTAGACTATATAGATATTGGCTCTGGATTGAGTATAATGGAATGTTCTGGAATTGTCCACTAGAAGCTCCGAGGCCAAACTTGATGTATGCTCTGTGCTTAATAAAGTGGAAATTCTTGCATTCTTGCATGTATATATTGAAGGCTAGAGTGAGTGACAATGATGTAAAGTAATTCTGCTCACTTAAATCTCTGTCCATGTTTCACTGTATAAACATGGTGTATAAACATGGTTGTGCTCCAGTAATATGTCCTGTGGCAACAGAGAAGATGCTCAGATATACTTGTGAGCCTTAAACTCCTTTTAGGTGCTGCAGGTATTTATTTGCAGCTCAGACTCCACCTTCTTCAAGAAGTGTGTAAACTAAACACTTCATTACACGAATCAAATTATTCGCTATGAGGCAGATTTATCATCTTCCTCTCTTTCTGCTAGAGAACAACTTGACTGTGAGTACCCTGTTTTGACAGGAAGAGAGCTCCATTTAGTTTGCTGTCTAGTGGTGGCAAGGTGTTTCTTTACTAGAGTAACCAATAGTGCATCAGTGGCCTTATTGGAAGAGCCTTACAGATAATAGCTTTGTTCAGCTATGGAAGAAGACCAAGTTTGTTCTCTGTCTTGACAGGCAAAGTGCTGCTATTCCCAGTTCCAAGCACAATTAATGCAGATGCAGATTTGTCTGTTGTTGTGTATGCTTGCTGCTATGCTGAGACACAGTCCTTGAAGCAGTGCAGCCTGGTCTGACTTGCCCTCCCCACCCCCACACTTCCTTGGAGCCCAGAAGCTTCATTAGCATGGCAAATTAGCCTGACATACTCCTGCACTGCCCAAGAGCAAGGCTAGCTGTTGAGCTGCTGCTTCTCTGGGTGCCAGCTTGAAATGAGATGAGGTCATGCATTGTCTCAGTGTGTGACTGGTGCAGTGCTTGAGTCCACAGGCACATTGTTCCTAATGAAGGGAACAAAACTGAAGCAGCATCTTTTATAGGCTGCTCAAGAGCAGAGCAGAGAGACAGCAGAAGACTTTTTCTGCATGGTCTAACCCACACCAGTACACACCTTTGCAGTTTCCAGTGGGTTCCCAAAACCTTTGGTAATTTTGTGCCAGGCAACCCAGGATCATCCTTTTCTATTTCCTTCATAAGCTCTGCCTAGTGGAAGAATCTTGAATCAGAGGTTTAGTGAAGCTCCAGGATTGTATTCAGTAACCCAGAACCCCTTCTTACTTTTCTTTTCTTTTCTTTTCTTTACATCTGTTTTTGCATCAGCCTAGCTTATAAGGTAACCTTGTCCATGCCAGCCATGAGCAGCATAGGAATACTCAGCTTTCTTCTTGGAGCAGACATTGCTATACTGTAGGGGATGGATTTATTCCTTACCTGGCTAAAACTGTCTCTAAAGGAAAGAACAAGGTGTTGGTCACTAAAAGTAGAAGAAGGCAGACATGGTCAGCTGCTTTACCAGCCTGTGATGGCTTCTGTACTTGTCTAGTTGATGTCAATGTGTTGAGAAGGAATGATACTACAGAGAAAGTGACCTGACATAAGGAGAATATTTGAGTGGAGTAACTTGACTCTAAAATGTCATTTCTGGGTTTCCCATATAGAGATTCAACAGCAATGAGAGGTGATTCCCCCCCCCATCACATCAAAATGCTTGGGGGACTGATTGTGTTAACATCAACATGATTGCTGGAGTTCAGGGCTGATTTTTCCAACCTCCACTTGATGAATGATCTTTTTCTTTGCAGGATGACATCCTCTCTTTTGATCCAGAAAAACAGGCCATGTATCAGCAGGTTTATCGGCCTGTCTATTTCCAGCTGGTGGATGTGCTCCTGCACAAGGCACAGTTTCCCTCTGATGAAGAGTACAGCTGCTGGTCCTCTGATGAAAAGGAGCAATTTCGGATATACCGGTATGACCTTTTGCCTAATCATATCCCTTAGCATTCAGTTGTTGTGCAATGCTTTTAATCTGCAGAAAGGGGAAGTTGATCATGCTTCATTAATGGGAGTAAACATTGAACTTGCCCTGATTTGGCTATGGGCTATAACTGTTTCAACAATTTCTATCTAGTTGCTGTTTGGTAATGTGGGAGTGTTTTGTAACTCTTTTTTTCTATTGCTCATTTGCTAATTTCCTCAGAGTGGACATCTCTGACACCTTGATGTATGTGTATGAAATGCTTGGAGCAGAGCTGTTGAGCAGCTTATATGACAAGCTAGGTCGCCTCTTGACCAACACAGAGCAGCCATCTTCATGGCAGGTGAGTGGAGAGCTCCACCCTCAAAAGGAACACAAGCTAGAGGAATGCAGCAAGCACAGAGGCTGAAGATGCTACAGATTTTTAAGAAAGGATGGTACTAGTCCTGGTTAGACCTGGGGAGAGAGCATTGGGGAAGAGAGGTGCTAAGGTAAAGTGAAGGTGCAGAGTGTCTTGGTTAGAAGAGCCAACTGTTTAATCTCAGAGCAGTTTGTGTGGAAGGGCAATCCAAAGTCACAAAACTCCAAAACGTTGTTAGAAGTGTTGAATGGGTCTGAAATGTGTCAACCTCTTCCTTGTAGTGTACATCTGAGTTGGTGACTTATAAAATTGGGACTGAAGGATTGCTTTGATGCCCCAACTTCCAGCTTGCTGATTTCTCTCCTAGTGTTAGACACTGCTGGTGGTTTTTGCAAGCATTCTGGCACACCTCTCATCACTGTGTGGCAGCGACCAAATTATGCAAGATATCTGACAGCAGGATTGCAGAATCCACAAATGCATGCTCAATTACATCTATTTTTCCTTACCATAGGGTTTGTGTTACCACATGTTTTTATATAGTTTACAAGTTAGGTTTCTGTACTGGGAAAATTGAGAGTATAGTTGTCCCACTACCTCCAGTGTTACAAAGAAAATCTGCCTTTACGGTTTGCTGAAAGATGCTGAATGATTCTTAGATATGTCTCCTGTACCATGATGGGTGGTAATGCCAGGCTAGAGGTCTCTGTGTGGCAGCTAATCAGAATGTATCTGTTCACCTTGACATGTTGACAGTGTGTTACTGGCACAGCAAACAGTGATGGGCGTCAAGGACCAGTGACCGCAGGGGCTCCTCGTTCATCAATGTGACAGTCAAGCAAACACCCAGCCTAGCCATGATTTACAGTCCACGTACCTGGAAGCCTTAAAACAGTAGCAAACATACCAGCACTCCAGCATACTAAGTATGTTGCAGCCTCAGCAGTACATATCTTGCTAGAATAGCCCTTGGTGAGAGGAAGCATGGATGCAGGTGTATCCTGCCTCCTCTTGCAGGTGCAGGAAGGGGAGAGACTACACAATGAGCTCATCCACACTTGCACTTGCCCCGCCCCTTTCTCCCCAGGAATCCCACTTTTTACTGCTGAATCAGCAGACGCCAATCGATTTTTCTGCAGATTGGTGTTTGTTCCCATGGAAAGTGGTGAGACAAATGGGACAAGTGGAAAACCTCTTGGACCCATGCTTTCAAGGCATGGGACAAGTGGAAGTGTGGATGAGCCCTGTGTGTTATATAGCCAAGCGCTTTCAGGATGTCTAGTTGGGGTTGCACTGAAGGATAGCAGGTGCTTTATGTTGCTGGGCAAAGGGGTTCCTTGACCTGAAGAATTTGACTCACTAGATACGATGCCCCTGCAAAAAGCTTACTGGTGAAACAATTATTATTTTGTGCTACTAAGTGTAAAGGATCAACAACTCATCATAACTTTCTATGGAAGTTAGCCCTGCCTATTTTTTGTAAAAATGAAATCTAGGTTGGGGACTTTTTCAACATACTGTGTCTCTGCCTTCATTGCCTTCAAGTTTGATTAAATTTAAAATATTTATATATCACTGTTCATTTGGGTAGTGGTGTTTGAACCACCCTTTGTAAAATTCAGGACCAACCTGAGTCCATGTTGCAAATCGGATGAAGGGAGGTATATATATTTAATAAATAAATAATAAATATCTATGCCATTAGAGTTCGGCCTGGGCTCAAGAATGAAATCTTTTTCTCTGGCAGCACACAGAAGCTTTGCTTTATGGGTTCCAGTCCATCGCAGAAACAATAGATGTAAACTACTCGGATGTAGTGCCTGGCCTTATTGGGCTCATTCCTCACATCAGCATCAGCAATGTGCAGCTTGCAGATACGGTTATGTTCACTATTGGTAAGAAGACTGGGTATGGGAAGGGAATGGGTGCTGAAAAGGAAGGTTAACCCAAAGAACCTCAGGCTGTTGAGGTCTTACAACACTATGGAACCAGCAGTCCATAGGCTGGATGTGGCCTGTGGCGCCTCTTCATCCAGTCCACAGAACCCTCTCCTTGCCCAAGCCTATGCTACAATTAGGCTGCAAAAAGCCTTGTATTGTCTCTGCTATGTGTATATGTGTGCCAGCTTTGAGTGTGGCCAAAACAGAATGGGGCAATTTATTTTTTTTAGTCCCCCACCCCAGCATGTAGCTCCTGGAAGGTTGGCAGCGAGGAAATGTGGCCCTTGGACTGAATAGATTCCTAATGCCTGAAATTACAGTAGTCCATGTGGGGCTTCCTTGAGATGGTTTAGAAGCTCTATCTGGTGAAGAATGTTACAGCCAGTTTTTTGAATGGAGCACCTTGACGTGCGCATAGTGCACCTGTGCTGAGGGAACTGCACTAGCTGTTTTTATGATCCTGTTTATTGCTGTATTTTTGTACGTTGCTTAGACCTTTACTGAAGTGGTTTAGTAATGCTTTTAAATAACTAAATACTGATGGGGTGCTTCTTTGCTTTTTGCGGGCTGTACTGATAGCATTTGGCACATTACACAGAGCAGCTCCTGACTCTGCATTTTCTGTCTTTCTAGGAGCACTTTCAGAGTGGCTGGCTGACCACCCTGTCATGATCAACAACGTCTTACCCCTGGTGCTACAGGCTCTGGGCAATCCTGAGTTGTCCATCTCTAGTGTCTCAACCCTTAAGAAAATCTGCCGTGAATGCAAGTATGACTTGCCTCCCTATGCTGCCAACATAGTTGCTGTCTCTCAGGTAACTGAAATAATGGTCTAAGGATACACGGTTCTATGAGAACATGGTTAAATGACTGACTAGTTTTGAGCTGTACATAAAGGAGAGGTCATTCAACAGGGCTTAGAGCAGTAGGAACATTCTGAGCAGGATATCTGTGTGTGAGAGAGAGATTTAGTGGGGTAAATATTTATTGCACATTGTTAGAATGGGAATTCTGATTGCATGTATCAATTAAAATAACGAATATCAGTTTGAAGATATGTGTTCATCTGTCTAGGCAGCTAGCAAGGTGGATTGACTTTGAGCTACTTCTGCAGTGGAAATTTGGTCAAGATTCAGCTCAGCTTTCTGCTTAACTAAATGCAGTCTTTGGTTTCCCCTTCACATTTCCTGCTAGAAGAGGAAAAATTATGCTTGCAGGGTGTGTGGAGGAAGCAGAACTGTTGACCCTTGTTGCTCACATTATGGAGCTTGGAAGACAAGCTATATGAAACCACTGCCTATAATGAATCACTGATGACTACTTATCCATTATGAAGCATCCTTGAGAAGGGTTGGCTTTCACTGTAGGAGGGAGAGGGTGCTTATTGATTATTTATTCGGATATTTATAAGCTGCATTTTAAGGTCAAGGCCTCACCAGTATGTAAAAAGATTGATGTAAGATAACAATAGGTACATCAGACAGGTGTACAACTACTATGAGAAAGCTGCTCTGAATCATACAAGTCTTTAACACTCTTCAGGAAAAGCAGTAGAGAGCTTTTCAAGGCCCTCTTAAATGCATGTATGGAAGGGGCCAAGCTTAAGTTAATCAGAAGGGAGTTAGCCTTCTCTTGCTTATCCACTTTTCCTTGAAATGTCACAGTGCCCATGCTCCAGATCAGTGTTTGCCTCCCAGAGTTGTCAGTTGATATTGTGGTTGGAGCATTGTTAAATGTTTCTGTTGTGGGACGAGTATTCACTTTCTCACATCTTTCCTTCTGTAGGATGTGCTAATGAAGCAGATTCACAAGGTAAGATACTTATACTCCTCCTTGGTACAGAGGGTCAAAGAGTGCACGGAATATATGGTTACCTATCAAGTTATTATTTCCGAAGTATTGAGCATTCCAGTCAATGAGAGGAGGATTAGAGGGATTGGTGAAATTGGGTGCATGTCTCCCAAACAGAATTTTGATTAGGAGTGGGGAACCTGTGACCCACCAGAAGTTGCTGGCCATTGACCTTGCAGGCAAGGGCTGTTAGGAGTCAGAATCCAACAGCATCTGTAGAGTCACATGTTTCTCTTTCCTAGTTTAGATAGACATCTGTTATGATTCCAAGCATTCCAAAGCTGCATGAAAGAGTCTTATTTGTGTTTATCTGTGACTCAGGGCTCTGACAATGGCTATTTTGGTGCTAAGTTCTGGCACTAAACACAGGTTTCTGTGTTGAGACTTCCAGAAGGCATAGCTAAGACTTAAACCTTGGAGTTGACGAAGAATAGAGGGAGAATAAACTCCAACTGAGATGTAGTGTAGCATGACTTTCTGAGGATAATAGGAGAAGCTAAGAATGTTGTCCATCTTGTTCTGCCCTCAGACAAGTCAGTGCATGTGGCTGATGCAAGCTCTGGGCTTCTTGCTGTCTGCCCTCCAAGTGGAGGAGATCTTGAAGAATCTGCACTCACTGATTACTCCTTACATCCAGCAGCTGGAGAAGCTGGCTGATGAAACGGTGAGCTACTTCACTTGCCTGGTGGTGGCTGTTTGCCAACCTTCTTTTAAGAAAGAATAGAGCCTGTTGTGTGTAAAACTCTACTCTTCTTTGTTGCAAGTTGTGCCTTGTTTTAACTGTACCTACCTGGTCTTGCAAGCCTATCATTGTTTCTCTCTGTCCTCTAGTTTTTAAATTCCTCCCCCCTGCCCTGTTTTCCATTTTGCTTCTGGAGTCAAGAACGGAGTGGGTGAGAATTGGCTGGGGGTGGGGAATCAATCACTAGACTATGCTTCACAGTTGTGCTGTCCGTTCTTGCTGCCAGCCTGGGACATCTGATGTGAGTGGCCCATATCTTGGGTCTACTGTAACCGCTATAGTGATGCCTTGCCTTGCAGCCAAACCCCTCCAACAAGCTGGCCATCATCCACATCCTGGGCTTGCTCTCCAACCTCTTCACCACATTGGACATCAGTCATCATGATGATGATCATGAGAGCTCAGAGGTCAAGAAGCTGCCAGTGCCTCAGGGCCCCAATCCGGTGGGTGTCACATGTGTCTCTGTATATCTTTTTATACATTAGGGCATACAACTCCACATTTAGATGGCTGTGCCTCTTCCCTGCCATGTAACTGTAGGCAGCTTCTTCTAACTCTTGATGGGCAGTAGCATAGAATGGTTGAAGGGTTGTGAAAATGGATGGTGTATAACATAGCACTGTGTGTGTGTTCCCTTAACTATTGGAATGAGCCTGCGTAGATTAGCTATTTCATCACCGCAGATTGTGAGCTGTTTGACGTGACTACTGAGTGATCAGAAGAGAGGTCAGAATGTCCTTTCAATTGTGTATATTTTCTTGGTGTTCGCTTTTAAAAAGAAGTGAGGGCAGCTGCACATCTGGTATTGTGAGACTTTTGAAAACTACTCTGGCATAATATGAGTTGTGGAGCAGTCTCTAGAGAGGCCTCTAATAACATCTTTTCATCCCTGGATCTGAATGGTCATGAGCTCTCTCCTCCTCCTCAAACTGTGGTAGACCAAGTCAGTTTTGTAATTATCTTCTATCTTCTTCCTCTAGGTAGTGATGGTGCTGCAGCAAGTCTTCCAGCTTATCCAGAAAGTGCTCAGCAAGTGGCTGAATGATGCCCAGGTTGTGGAGGTAATGCATCTTCTAGGTTAAAAAACAAGCAAACCACACACACTTTGCCCACATAGCTATAGTTAGATAGGAGATTCGCAGGTTAGCACTGGTGGTTGTTGGCAGAACTTGAAGAAGGTATGTTTGTGATGTTGGATAAGTCTCTCTTTTCAGTTGATTTCCACATTCTGTTCAATTTGGTATTCTAATTTTAGGCTTAGGAGTTTGGCCGAACATGCCAAACTTAACTCACAGAACTGAATTGGAGGTGCGTGGAGGAAACTATATGGTACCTCAGGCTTCTTTGAGGAAAGGCGAAGTACAGAATCAATAGATATTTAGCTGAGGAACAAGTTATTTAACCATTCCTCCCTTGACGCAGCCCTTCCTCTTCCCACAGTCTGTGTGCTCCATTTTTGAAAAGTCTGTGAAGACCCTCCTGGATGACTTTGCACCCATGGTGCCTCAACTGTGTGAGATGCTGGGCCAGATGTATAGCACCATTCCTCAGGCATCTGCCATTGATCTCACTCGACAGGTAAGTCTAAGTACTAGAATTCCTGGAAGCTACTAAGTTTACAATGGAGGCTGATAATCTGTTGAGTAATTCCTACCCACTTAGTATCTTTAGCTTGTCTCCTTTGTTTTGTTCAAGCACAGATATTGCTCAAAATGTGTTATCCTCCATACACACGAATTGTGTACAGTGGTACCTCAGGTTACATACGCTTCAGGTTACATACTCCGCTAACCCAGAAATAATGCTTCAGGTTAAGAACTTTGCTTCAGGATAAGAACAGAAATTGTGCTCTGGCTGCGCAGCGGCAGCAGGAGGTCCCATTAGCTAAAGTGATGCTTCAGGTTAAGAACAGTTTCAGGTTAAGAACGGACCTCCGGAACGAATTAAGTATGTAACCAGAGGTACCACTGTACTTGCATGTGTGTGCATATATCTGAGAAGCTACTGTAGTGTTCCTATGCCAGCTGGTCTCTGTCTCTTTTGCTGTGTTAGCAGCAAGGGTCTTGTTGATGTTTTCAGACAGAGAACAGGCACCTGGACTTACAAGGGGCATAGCTAGGGGCTACAAATATGGGATGGAATGGGGCGTACCAGACTGCTCTGGCTTCAGTCTCCTTTGTATTTTATATCCCCAGCTGGTTCACATCTTTGCCCATGAGCCTGCCCATTTCCCACCCATCAAGGCGCTCTTTCTGCTCGTCACATCAGTTACGCTAACACTGTTTCAGCAAGGTACGTGTGCTTGGGCACCTTCACTCTTGTGAGGCTGCCACGTTGAAAACTGCTGTTCCTGGTTTCAGCTGTTCAGACTCGACTATAAGGTGTGTGCAGGTGGGGGGGGGCATCTTCCTCAGGTCATGGCCGTGCTCGTTCAGTTCCAGAAGCTTTTAGCTGGTACAGATGAAGATGAAAAGCTCTTGCTGAGGTGGACTCTCTGGCTTGCTTCTCCTCAGGTATCAGTGCCTGAGTGGACAGTAGTGCTGCCATTTCCCCCCCTTCTCCTGTCCTTCATGATGGGAAATGTGCCCTCCCCCTGTCAGATTCCTGGGTTAGGGCCCCCAGAGGAAGATGAGAGCAGTCGGCTCTGAGTAGAAAGCAAGAATCACTCAGGAGTGTGTTGTAATGTCTTTCAGTTAACCCCATCACTACTCCTTATGGAGTCAACCATATTCATCAGGGTTTTTTTTTCCTGTGGCCTAAATAAAACATTTGTCATGTGGACTCTGTATCCTATCTCCCTGGTTCTCCGGCTCAAAGGATTCCTTTTACAGCTCTGTGAAATTCCCAGCAAGTGTTCGGACTTGTCTTTGCATGGAACTGCCATATTGACTCCATGTTGACCCCAGCTAAGATGAAAAGCTTGGAATACATGTACAGATCCAGTCAGCATGGTTGGTGGGGTATCTGCTTCCTTCTCCAGGTCCTTGTTTGAACTCAGAATTGATGGGGAGCAACTAGTACTTGGAGTGATGCCCTGTTACTGCCTGACTGGGTCAGGCAATAGCCAACATGGAGGAAGAGAATTCTCACAGATCCGGGAAAGCTTATGTGATGATAAATTTGTTAAATTTATAATGCCACAAGGCTTTCTGTTTTGTGGAATGGAAGTATGCTTACCAGCAACCACGCTGGCCTTTCCCTGCAGAAAATGCCAGAAAGTTGGGTTCCTCCCAACTAGGCAGGCATGTGGACATGGTTGTTAGGAAAATACTGTGTTGGGACTGTCCATCCGGCACTCTAGTGGATTTCCAAGACTTTGTGCCTACTCCATGTCAATACTGGATTTGTTGTTTGACTCTGGAGTTGTCTTTCAGGACCAAGTAAATCATGATAACATGTATCCAGTTCAAATGTGTTCGTTCTCCACATGAAGCTGGTGTCCAGTTAGCTCCTGCTTCTCTCTTCCCCTGCTAGGGTGCAATGAGCTCTCCCCTTCCTATCCTTGGTGCTTGGCAGGGGACTCTGGGCACAGGCCTATTCCTTTGCACTTTCTTTCTGTTCTTGGGTTTCCAAGCTCCATGATTTTTGTATGTTTTGTTTCTTTAACTTGCTTCAAGCTGCTCATGTGCCTGCCCTCCTCAACCCACCCCCTTGCACCCTCCCCTTCCTTCCCTTACTCCTGTTTTCACTTGTAAATTCTTTCTGTATCACATAACTATATGATGTTGAGTTGCTGTTTGTATGATTTTTCTCTTCAGTTACATCTTTATTATATTTTTAGGGCCCAGGGATCATCCTGATATTGTTGATTCATTTATGCAACTCCTGGCACAGGTGTGTTTTAGTTTCTTATTCATTCACTTTCTGTTCTCTCTCTTTCTCTTTTTTAATTCAATTTAAACCTATTTTTAGCTTTCTGTTGACAACGTTTTTTCCTTTTAGTTGAATATCGAGTTTCTCCATCTGTTTCCGTGGAAGTTGAAAACAAAACATTCTCCTTTTTCATAGGTGTGAGTTTGCCCTTTCCATTCCCCAAGGGGCAATACCTAGTGATGCAACAAGGCTTGTAGGTTGGGTTTGTTTTCAGGTCATGTGGTGTGGCCTTGCCCAGGAGGGGGCTGCTGAAAAATGGTAAATGTAGTTCAAGTGCTCTGGCAGCAGCATTCCAGTCCTGGTACAGATCTGTGTGCTTGTCTGAAGTGACTCTGACTTCTTAACAAATGCTGGCAAGTCCATAGTTTCTGTTTATTAGGTAGGAGTGATGTATTCAGTAACTTGGTGGATCTGGGAGGGGCAGCTGATCTAATGGGCAAGAATAGCAGATGAGCCTTGTCTCCCATGTTTGACCCCCAAACCCTTCTGCACTCCAACATTTCTGCCAAGGCTTCCTGTGTCTGGTGTTTTGTTTTTCCCCCAGATTGTGAATCTTTCATAGAGCTCTGTCTCTAATGCTGTAATGACATCATGCACAGGGCAGGGCAGAGCAGTGGTGGTGGAATACAAACAGCAGGGGCTGGTGGGTATCATTCCCTGGAGTAAGTGAAGGATGAAGCACCCCCAGCAAGTGGATTTGAATGAGCAATCCCTAGACTGAAAATAAGCTGCAGCACTAAGAACTGATGGAGCAGAATGGGGTGGGATCTTAGGTATTGATCTCCTGACTGTAGTAAGATGCTCTCTCTTTGGCTCTGGTTTATTGTTGCCTAATGGAGTTTCTGTATACTGTGATGGGGGAAGTGTCTGAGTGCTCAGCTCCCCCTTGTGGCAGTTAATACAGATGCAAATATGGGACGCAATGTTGCTACGGTAATATGTTACTGTAAATCTCACACTTCTTTTCAGTAACACAGTAACAAACTTCCAGAAAATTCTGAAATTTGACAACAGCAAACTGCAAAATTAAAATGCCACCCTTTAAAGTTCTTATTCTTGTTTTGTCATCATGTTAAGGGGATGTCAGCTATCAATGTACAGTTAAATATCAAATACTGAAATTAGTTATATAGGTGGGTTCCTATGGTGGAACCATGTTCTCAGGAGAGGGTTAGAACAATTTCATCCTGGGATGGGGGTAGGGAGTAGCTTTAGCCAGATGAAGGAAAATGTAGTTGGAATGGGAGATGTGAAGAGAGGGGACTAGGAGAAGCCCCTGGAGCATCCACAGACACAGTTGAAAGCCCTACAGTAGCTCATGCTTCCAGCAGTTAGACATGGAACAACTTGGGATCCCCAGATCTTCTGTCGGACTGCATCCAGATGAGACCTAATCACTAGCCAATATTCATCCTGAAGAGTTAAAAAAAAATACAGCACTGTGGCTGGGACAGTGGGTGCCATAGTTTGGCCCACGCTGGAAATTAAAGCAGTAGTGTTTCAGTGGACTCAAAACAATGCTATTAATACCTTTTTATATTGTATGTCTTCCTCTCTTGCATATATACACACATACACACGCTTTCCTCCCTTGGTTGAATAAATATTGTTTGTTTGCCCTCCATATAATTTGAGAGAAGCTCAAATTAGAAGTTGCCTGGGTTTGGGCTGATTTAGCTACTAGTGCCCAGTATGTTTTTCACCACTTCTTTTGGAGATGTGAAAGCTGGTGGTCTGGAGACACTGCACCCTGCATCTTGGGGTCACTTGCATTCTCATTGTCTCTTATTCTACTTCATCTGTGAGCCTAAGTCCCATTGCACTTTTGCTATCTCTCAGCGTTCACATTAAAGCTTAACACCCCCCCCCCCAAAAAAAAGAGGAGAGAGAGGCAGCTGATATACTGGTTACTCCCCAAATAGTCATTAGCACTTTCATTCATTCTTTGAGTAAAAAATAAAATACTACCTCCTGGTCCGCCAGACCCACAAAACAGCTTACAATAAGATACAATAAAATTCTGAAGCAATATTTGAAACACTTGTAACTAAAAGATTAATTACGGTGGTCCAGCATTTGAAACTCTTCATCTTCCAACTGCCTTGCTAAAAAGATGTTTGGGCCATACACCAAAATGCATCTTAGCTGACTCTCTAGAGAGATACTTCCAAGGACAGGATGCCATCACCCAAAGAGTCATACTCTTTGTGGCTACCAGCCTACATACACCTGTAGTACTTGGAGCAAGAACTCAACTATAATAATTAAAACAAAAGAGGCAGAGTGGATTCATATGGGAGAATATGACCCTTGAGGTAACATGGTTCCAAACTACACATGGTTCTGGATTCTGTATGAGGCAAAGAGGACTGGGTTGCATTTGAAAGTGAAACTTCTGCAGCCTGCCAGTTTCCTATAATTTGCTGACGGTGTCTCGTTGGCAGAATGTCCCCTATACCCTTCTCTCTTGGAGTATGCCTAAATTGGCAATGCCCTAGAAGACCTATGTTAACATTTGCTGTTTGTTTAACCTTTCCAACTGGTGGCCCATGTCCAGGCTTGTTCTGTCCCATAAACCAAGTTAAAAGACCCTGGATATAGGAGTATGTGAGAAGTCTGAAATACCAGGGGAATGTTCTCCCCTCACGCTTAGTGTGGAGACAAATCAGTAGGAAAATTCTTCACAACATCAGCATCAGGCATGCATTTTCTTTGAAGCCATCTAGTGAGACTAGAATTCAGGCCTAGCAGAAGGGTCAGTTTGCTAAAATGAGAAGACCATTGAGTATGTAACAACACTGCTTGTCCATTCACGTGGACTAGTACATTGTGAAACATAATGTTGTGTCTGTGGGCAGAATTATGCAAGAATATATACAATTTTCCTTTCTTTGTTCAAAAATCAAATCATCTTGATTTGCAAGTATTGCCCTACTAATGCCTACATTATCCCTAAATCAGAAGACTGGCAGCCTAGGCTTAAATATACATTTGAACTTCCCTGAAATTGTGTTTGTGTACTACCATGTAGAAGAAAAAATGAAGTGAAGAGGAAAGGGAGAAGCAAAAGAATGATCTTTTGGTGGAACAATTTTAATTGCTTAAAATGTCAGAACACTAGAGTCATTCCTCTAGCATAGGTGTTTAGATGAAAATTTTAAATATGTTCTTAGAGGTCCTAGTTTTAGCGCACCACCATAAGGTTGCTTTGATACAAAGGTAGTTGTTGAGAGAGACAAAGGGTTAGTGTCAAGTCATGAGCATATTGTGAGCTAGCACTGAGTTTCCGTTAACTGGCTGTCATTATGTGGTATATCAGCTAAATTGTTTATTGAAACCTGTATAGGTATTAATATAATTTATTCTGTGTGGTTAAATTTGCATCACTTTGGATATGAGCAAATGTTTCAGTAATGGAATACAAAGATGTGTGGGCTCAGACATTTGATTTAATTGGCCTTTTTATCTGTTTCTATACTGATGGCTCACAATGCACTGTGTACTAAGCAAATCTGTTTCCACTTAGTTGGCTGTAACACATTGTGGGAGGAATTCAACATAGCACTATGGCAATCATTCTGTTAAAGCAAGCATTTCATCTTGCCATATGGAATGATGCCCCTCTCTTCCTCCTGCAGGCTGTTTTGGAGGGTCTCCTGGCCCCTCTCCAGCCAATTTGGGTGCAGGGAGAGGAAAGAGGGGAAGCCCCATTGTGCTAGTTCCACTAGTGGGGCTCATTAGTTGAATCTGTCCCTCAATATGTAAAAATGTACTTGGAAGGATGGTGATGGAATAAAAATCATTTTTAAAACTTTAGAGTATTAGCAATATTCCGTAGCAGTTTTAACAGTAGCCTTTGCAATACAGAGCCATTGAAAACCCTGCAGATTAGCATCAGACAGATATTTACCATTGCGTGCCAGAAAGGGACATAACATTGGATCTTAGGAAGATGCCTTACACCAAGTCAAACAATTGGTCCATGTAGCTCAGTATTGTCTACACTGACTGGTAGTGGCTCTCCCAGGTTTCAGGCAGGGGACACCCCTAGCCCTACCTGCAGATGTCAGAAATTGTACCTGAGAGCTTCAGTGTGCAAGGCAGATGCTCTGCCACTGAATTACAGCCCTGTCCTTAACTCTCTTTGTTCCTTCCACCTGGGTGATGAACAAGTGGACAATCAAGGCATGTAGAGTGGAAACTGAGAATGCAAAGCTTTGGAAGCTAGTCATTGCAACGATCGGTATCAAGTTGCAGGTACAACAAGCAATACTTCTGAAGCCCTGGAAGATTGTGCTTCATTGACAAAGCACATACTTCACATAGCTATGTGGGAGTATAAGTTGTTTAGGGCCCTGTTTGTTAATAGGTCTCACCTTCTTTTGTGAATGCCATGGCGGAGCAGATGTTTAGGTCCCTTAGGAATGGAAGTAACAGTGGAGAAACTGCTGTCCATGGTGCTGAAATGGATAAGCTTGCAAAATTCTTGCCTGTGCTTGCTGTCTATGGTGCTGAAATAAGCTGCCTGGCAGCAATATTTATATTAAGTCACAAGTAAAATCAGCCTTTTTGTAGTTTAACAGGAATACTGAAACTAGATGAGCCCCCTTTCCTGAAGGTGTAGAAAGGAATTCCCACATCTCTGGCTTTCTTCATTTGTAGCAAAGTAGGAATCCTAGTAGGTTGTTTCTAGGTAATGTTTCAATTACATGTGTCTTCAGAGGCTCTTAATTACCTGGAGTCCTTGATGCCCTTGACTTCAGAAGTGTCCTACTTATGTTCTTTCCCTTCCTGCCATATCTGACTTACTGTGCACCATGGCTGATGGCCAGGTAAGTGCACATGGGGGTCTTGGCCAGGGAGCTATTCTGTGGCATTTTTTGCCCCTGGCTTGCCAGAGCTGTGTTTATTGTCTGTGTATGTGTGTGTACCTTGCAGGCACTCAAACGGAAACCTGACCTGTTCCTGTGTAGCAGCCTGGATGTCAAAGCAGTATTCCATTGTGGTGAGTAGGCAGGCCCCGTAAGCCTAAGCTATAAAAAAAATGAGCTCCCTTGATGCAATTGGGAAAGCTGATTTAACCAAATGAGGCAGTGTTCCTTAAAGGTTCAGATGTATGACAATAGCCTGCATGTTTGATGTAGAAACACCCCTCAAATCAGACCAGCTGAAGCTCCATGTAAAGTCCTTGTGCTTGGAGAAGGGAAGGCTCCTTTCCTTCCCTGCTCCCGTGGAAAGATTTGAATTGTGTTAGCTGAGTCCTGAAGTGTTGCTTTCTCTCTAGGTGTGATCTCCTTGAAGTTCCCTGAAGCACCAACTGTGAAAGCTGCCTGTGGCTTTTTTGTGAGTGTTTTGCTTTTGCTGGATCTGCCATTGGCCAATGGTACAGGCAGAGTTGTGTTTGGGCCAAGTGGCTTGGAAGCACTTGTGCTTGGACAGGATGGAGAAGCACCAAAGAACTGGTGAGAGGGAGCCTCCTCCAAATTCCAGAAAGGAGCTTCTCCTTTCATAAGTTGCCACTTGGGCCTTTTTATTTTCTTTTGCAGTTGGGATTTTTTGTATGGAGGCAATTTCTCCTAACTGTATATGCCTCCACTCTGTTTGGACATGTATACAGGAATGTGCTAGTCTCTCACATGGGACTGGAGATAGATGGCTATATATCTGAGTTATAGCAATACAGTTTGCATCAACTCCTTCTCACTGTTTCTTACAGACTGAGTTATTGCCACGTTGTGGCGAGATTCCACCGGTGGGACAAGTGGTACATGAGAATGGCAAAATGCTGCTGCAGGCTGTGCTTGAGGTAAGGAGTGGGGCTTTTCAAGCTAAGTCAGGGACAATTAGAAGGAATAACTGGAAGGAGCCATGCTCACAGATAAGCTGACTTATTCCAGTATGTTTTATTAATTTAGCTCCCTTCTAACCAGAATATCCCTGAATGATTTGCAGCCTGATCTAGTATTTCGTGTCTTACTTGGAAGTGTGTTCCACTAAGTTCAGTGGCGCTTACTCCCAAGCAAGTGTGCCACCTTGGCCACTTCCTTTTTAAAAATGCTGAAGCCCTTGATGCAATCTGCTGGAGCCTTCTTAGGTCTGTAATGTAATGCTCCCTCCTGCAGTGCAGTCTCCTGGGAGGATTATTGTCTGGTGTTAACTGGATTTGCTCCATCTGCAGGGTGTAGGTGGCCAAGCCGCACGCAACTTGATGGATCACTTTGCTGAGATCCTCTTTGCTCTCAACAAGCACTGCTTCAGTTACTTGAGTGTCTGGATAAAGGAAGTGATGCAACAGGATGGTTTTCCATCAGCCCGTGTCAGCCCTGAACAAAAGGAAATCTTCAGCCAGCAAATTCTCAGGTGAACTTTCTCTTCAAGACTTTTCTGGAAGACCGAGTTGGGGAAGATGTGTGAGGGGGTTTCTTGGCTCTTCAGCTTTCTGTCTATGCCCCCAAATTGTCATGAGTGATCATGATAGATACTGAGCATTTCCTCAGGTTCAACAGTCCTCCCCAGAATCTTCTACATTAAAGAGCTTGCTTATTTTTTTATTTTTTAGTAAATTAATTAAGATTTTCAGAAAGGTTCAAGGTATTTATATAAAGTAGAGGTAAATAGAAAAGGGTAACATGTTAACATGCTACCTATCTTGGTGTTGCTTTGGTTTCTCCTTTAAGCCACTGCTACTCCATGTAAACACCCATGAATTCACCAGCATTTAATAATTATTATAACAGGAACATAAACAGAGCCTGCTGTATTGGGCCATTGGCCTGTTCCGCCAGGCTCTTCTTGTATTCTTACGGCTGGAAGAGCAGGATTCACTAGATTAATCCAGCCACCGATTAACTGAGATGCATTGGTGAATGATAATTTGCAGAACAGGAACATGAGTTGTTTAAAAGAGGATGTCTTAATGGAGGGTAGCAATGATTATAGTAGCTGTGCAGAGCATGTATGCAGTGCCCAGCTCTCAGTGCTAAGGATTCCATGGGTTTGGCACTGGGTGGTGCCCTTGTGTATGCGAACATCTGACTCAGCTCTGGATTTTTTTTTAAGTGACTCATTCACCACTCTTATACAGTATACCAGCCTTTCATCATTCTTTTTCTGTGTTAGCAGAGAGCGTGTGAACAAACGGCGTGTGAAGGAGATGGTAAAGGAGTTCACGCTGCTGTGCCGAGGACTGCATGGTACCGAATACACAGCAGACTACTGAGGGGCCATGTAGCAAAACAGGAGCATGAACAGATCTGCTGGCTACCTGCCCCTGCCTAACGCTGCTATTGAACCAGCTCATAGGACAATAACTGCAACTAACCTGCTGAGGCTGCTCCTCTCAAGAATGAGCTGTTTGTCCATCCCTCCTGCATGTTCAGAGGCAGCAGGCTACAAGGACTTGGAGCACAGGCTGGAGCTGAGGAGATTTCCTCCCCCTGCTAGACTGGTGCAATGATTGCCCCTTGTTTTCCCGGCACACTCCTGTAGACATATCTGTGGTATTGTCTGTTCCTAAAGAGTCTGCCTTTGCCCTGCATGAGGCAGCTTGTGTCTGACTGAAGTGGAAGGCCCTGCAGCCTTGAATTATATTAAGGCTATTTCTAAGCTGTGGTGTTTGGTGAATTGGGGGAGGAAACGTAACTTTTGGACAATATTGGGCAGGGGAGGGTAAAAAGCTGTAGCAGCTGCAGTTGCACTTCTAGCTGCCCTAGCCGGGTAATAAAGAAGAGTATGATGTCGTTTTGGACAAAGAAGAAATCCAAATTCTGTAACAAAGTATTGGAAAGAATCAAAGTTAGCTTCTCAGAAGCAAGCATACCTGCCAGCTTTTACATTTCTTGGTGTGCTGGCAAAATTGCATAACCAGTTCAAATTTTCTTGTTGCAGGCAACAATCTATAGGAGCATCCCGTGGAAGGCATATCATCATACTAGCCTATAATATGAATGATAGTTTCTAGGTTCATTTAAAAGGGTTGCAGCCACCTTTACGCACTCTGATGAAAAATGTCCCTGGTTGCTTCTGCAGCTGAAGATCAAGATGTGACAATGGATCTGAGAGTGTGCTACTGTTTATGGTGGAAGGATGGAAGAGGAGCAAATCATTTTCATATGGGAGACTGTTGGTATTGCAGGTTTGGAGACTAACCAGGTTGAGCAAATGTGCAATTCAGAATGACTCCAGGGCTAGTTTCAGTCTTACCTCTCCATACGACATGAGGAGGTTCCTAACTTGGGACTTGCTGTAATGTTTCCTAACCCTAGGTAGTGAAGCTCAGTTTACATAAGAGCAGGTTGAAATGGCTTGAACCTTAGTCAATCTTTTCTATTTAACAAGAGCTTACCAAAGTAACCACTGAACCATCTAAATAACAATAGCAGATACCAGTGTGGTAAGTACTGGAGCAGAAGTTCTCAAACACATTTGCAGGCTCCATTGAGGTGATTTGTGGAGTGGTCAAAAGTATCTGTACTTGGCCCTGCACTTTATATTTTCTGATGATGGAGGTGGACTTCACAGAACTTTGCTCACAAAAAACAGGCATATCCATCGCATTAGAAATAAAAGACTGCAGTTATTTAGAGTATGAGTTATAAAACAAAAAAGTAGCTGGCTGAGCCCTGCACCCTCCACAGCATTTTCCAAGTGGTCTGTGAAAAAAAAAGTTTGAGAACTGCTGTACTAGAGGTTTATGCAGACATCAGCTGGAGCTTCTGCATTTCTAAGGCAAAACATGTTCTTGGAGAAGAATATGCTTATGGGACAACAGAAACCGAAACAAAATCAGGCATTTTAAGTAAATGCAAAAAGTAGCATACTGACAATGCACTGTTCTAGGTTAAGTC
Source organism: Lacerta agilis (assembly GCF_009819535.1). Classification (NCBI taxonomy): domain Eukaryota; kingdom Metazoa; phylum Chordata; class Lepidosauria; order Squamata; family Lacertidae; genus Lacerta; species Lacerta agilis. The sequence goes on along the minus strand of NC_046317.1, from coordinate 45,958,509 downwards.
TTGAAAAGTGAATAGGGCATACCGTATTTTTTTCCAAGTAAGGGTTGTTCCAGTTCAGGCAGATGAAGTACCGTACTTTGAATCTGGAAACAAGATAAGCATTTTGTGTAATCCTGGCTTGTTAAGTAACTGCTTTCACTGGTTAAAAAAGTCAAATTACATCAGAAATCTTCACATGAAATGTGGACTTAATGTTAAACTAATCAATGCAACCAAGTAGTTTATGTGTTTTGATCAGAAATTGGAGTAGTGATCTGTAATTAAGTAATCTATAAGATGGCTTGGTGGCTTATCTTGAATAACTGTGAAACCTTCAAAATGCTCATGGAAAGAACAAAGTACAGTTGGCTATTTTAGGGAAAAAGCAGTACTCTGGTATTTCTATATACATAGCTGTCAACCCTCCCTGCTATTTCCCAATGCAAGGGAATTTCCCGCAAAAAAAAGAGAAAGGTTGACAGCTATGTTCTATAGCAGTGGCCATGATTACACCCCAGTAAAGAGAAGTATCTACATTAATGCACAAAATAAGCAGTGCTTGGCAGAGAATGTGCCTTCTAGGTTTGGGCATGTGGTGCTTTGCTGCGCCTTCTCTTTCTCCACTGATTTCAGTGTTTCTGCTTGGTGTTCTTTGCACTGAAACATTCCTTTAAAAAGTAGCACTTTGAGGCTGTGTGCTGTACCTTTCAGTTATTTATTTGAAGCTCTTACTTCCATGCTGCTTATCTAAGCACTCCACACTTTGCCTTATTAGGAAAGGTATCGATCACTGGTAAGTGTTGTGATGGGCTGCTACAGGGCTTAGCATATGATGTTGCTGCTTTCTGGAACCTGATACCTATGCAACTGCTGCCCAGAACCTTGACTGATGAGCTTGCATTGTGCACAGCACTTGACCCACGTCTTCATAGGTGGTATAAGTAGAATAGAAGGTACAAGCAAGAGACTGTAAGAGGCCATGGAACTGAATTTTACTTTGCAGCATGGAGCAAAAAGCAACATAATCATTTCTAGCTTGTGCAAAAGACTGCCCGTTATACCTTTCTTGTGCTTTTCTTTCTTTCTTTCTTTGGTCTGGTATGGCATGGCAGTTGGAGAATGGAACGTTGAGGTGATGTTTGTTTCCTCTGAACACAATAGTATCTACTAGTGTTCAGAGGAAACAAACTTATGGAGATTCGGAGCAGTGGTCATGTCTAAACATGGCTTCTCTGCAGTTATGCTGCATTTTGTAGTATGGCTTATGGAGTTGCATACTTCCTTGGTTATTCAGTATTCTTGTTTGTCCCACTCCTGTCTATCTTAGCCTTTCTGTCTATAATTCTTAAGCTATTGCTATGCAATGGTCTCTTTCTTCACTTTTTGGACTATGTGTGAAGGGTATAGGTGTTGTGTGACTTCTCTACATAGCGGGTGGCTGCGTAAAACAGGAATAGCCAATGTGGTGCCCTCCTAATTATGATGGGCTACCATTACACCTGACTAATGGCCATGCTGGCTGGGGCTTGTGGGAATTGTAGTTCAACAACACCTGAAGGGCCAATGGTTAGCCACCCTGGTGTAAAACAATTCACCTAGCAGCTTCTAGGGCCTTGGCCTGCTACAGGATGCTCATCATTTCAGCAAACTCTTATAACAGCAGCAGCAGGTGAGCAGGAGCACCAGGAAAGCAGCTATGACATGGTATAAGCAGTGTTAGAAACCGAAATATGAAAGGTAGGAGCTAAATGGCACCTTAAACTTAGGGTATGGCGCAACAACGGAATGTCTAGGTGCACTTTTTTTGTAACAAGAATGCAAAGCTGAAAATGAATGAACTGGAGCTAAAATATTATATTCATTTTTCACATGGTCTAGTCCTTCCACTGCCTACCCCACTAATATTCTTAAGAGGGTCTCTTCTCCAGTCTTCAGAGAGTAGCTGGAAGTGGGGAGGCAGAAAAAGGTCCTCCTTTCCTTCCACTCTGCAGTTTTAATCTGAAATCTTAGGCGCAGTACTGCACCCAGAGCTCAGAAGCTACTTGCACTAATGGAATTCCCTGTCACAAAATGTGCCTAGAACAATGGGAGTTTTGAACACTGGGTATAAGCTAGTCTTACTTCTCTGTACTACCCTGTGCTGTTTTATGCTAGCTGACTGTGCTCATTTCTGGAGGTTCCCATTCTCCCAGTTACTATCTCTCCCACTCCTATGACTTTTCTTTTTTGCTGGTATGTATCACAAGCCCCCACCCCAGGGATCATACGTACACAGCCAGATACTAAAAGCATTGGCCAGGTGGGCTGTAATGTGCACAGCATACATTGGCTCTCCTATTATCTGATAAACAAGAAGTTGATTTGGGTGTATTAAAGCTTCAGAAAAGTGGCCCAAATAAGGAGAAAGGAAGGATGCCAATGGATTTAAAATAGAACTTTATTTGGCATAGCAAGGTCTACAAGTAGTGTTTAAAAATGTTTTTTTTTAATTGGCAAATTATTCTAAGTCTTAAAAATGTTACTAGCTTTAACTGAAGTAGGTTCTTGACTTAAGGGATGCATATATCCCTTACCTGGTACATCTTGTACCTTGTGCTCAATGCTGTTTTGATTCCTAATTGGATGGCAGATGTCTACACAACACAGTGCCAGCTGTGTTATATTTTTCTTCTCTATTAGGATCTGGAATGATGTTTCTCCTTTCAGCTTGATAGGTAATACCATATAGTCATGTTCAACAGAAATAACTTTTGAGCATTATATTGGATGGTACACATCTAAGGATGTCAATGACTTATGCTTGTGGGTTGGAAATGACGAGTGGATAAACATACCCTATCCTGCTGCTGGGAGGAAAGGTGCTAGTACAAAACTCTTTCTCTAACACAGATCAACACCCACCCCTTTTTTCATTCTGTGCTTTTAAACTCCAAAGAGCTGCAAAATATGTAACCTCTAGTTCAGCAGATAATGCATATTTTGTAGGAGCATAACTCTATGGAGAACTATTGGACTCCATTTCTACTTGTTTCTGTAGGATGCCATTGCCTCTCATGTTCTTGTGTGCTTCCCATAGGTGTGGGTATGTGGTTGCCCACTGTGGGAAACAGGATCCTAGACTAGATGGGCCTTTGGTTTAATGCAGCAAGGCTGTTCTTATTTATTTATTATATTTGTATCCTGCCTTTCCTCCAAAGAGATATCAAGGAGGTATATATACTTCTCCCCATTTTACCTTCAACCTACCTTACAGGGTTGTAGTGAGTTGAGTGGCCCAAGATCACCCAGTGAGCTTCATGGCTGAGTGGGGATATGAACCCTGGTCTCCCAAGTCCTGTTCAGCACTCTACCCACTATACTGACTCTTTATCATATGATTCTTATTATACCCCAGCTATTCAAAGCCTGGTTCTTGCTTCTGAGTCCTAAAATTCAATTCCTAATGCTATCAGCAAATCTTACTCCTCGAGGATACAAAATCCTATCCTCGATAGGAAAACTTTTCCTGACTTCTAGTTACACCTTTAACACTGGATGGTGTGGATTAGCTCAAGGTTCAACCAGAGTATAGAAACCTGCCCTCCCTCCTCAATCACACTCTATCTGCTTTTCCCATGTAGTAAGAGAATATGGCAGAGCCTGGGCATGTAGGGGCACGATTGGCTTCCAAGAGCGCCCTAAGTTATAGCTAACTGTAACTTCCACTTGCCAGTGGAAGTTGGATAAATAGGGATCTGTGGTATAATTTCACATGTGAATTAAGCTGCAATGCTACACACCCCTGTTCCCCCAACAGAATCCCAAGTCTACTGTGCTGTCACTCTTAGCCTAGGGCTGCTTTATGTGCACAGATAAACACCAGCACAATTCAGAGCACCATGAGAAGAACAGGTTTACTTAGCTTCTTAACAAAAAACACCATTTGGGGGAACTACTGTATTGTAGATGTCAGCCAGTTAAAATGTTGATCTGTCCATCCACCAAGAGAAATGTCCAGGCCAGGGAAAGTGATATTCCTTGCCTTACACATGTGTCTAGTTGTGGGTAAGAGGAAGAAGGTTGTGATAAAAGCCATGTTTGGTTATCTCATCTAGATGCAGAAAGGGAAGGCAGCTTTTTCTCAGCATGGCCCGGCTGGTACTGTCATCCAGAAGGCTCATCTTCATATGCAATGGCAATCCCTCGTCGTCCAGCCACAGCTTTTGTGACTGCTGACTGCCCCAGCTGCTGCTCCAGCCCCCGCCAGCTTCGTGACTCCAAAAATGAGGCTAAGACAAAAAACAAACAAAAAACAGAAGAGCAATGATCATGGCATAAATGATTTCTCCAAACTGAATTCCAGACATCACTCTGGAAAGGAACAGAGCTTACAGTATATTCAAGGTTATGGATGAGAGAGCCCATGGGGCCCACTGCCCCACTCATTACTACAACTGTAAATGGAGGAAGGCGACTAGGCTGCTAATTGCTATTCTGACACTAGCATAAACCTTTGAAACATTCATCACATAACAGACTTCAAAACGGCCATTTTCATCTCCCAAGAACAACCATTAGTCACAAGAAAGGTCATATCAGATGAGATTTGCCAGCATTTGTGTGGACCGTTAACATAATCCGTTCCCAACCCCTCAGACACATACCTGCTGGGCTACTCTCAGCCATATGCATATAGCTGCGGCAGGTCACAGAAGTGCTAGAGCTTAGCTCTGGGTCCGGTGCTGTATAAAGACAAGTTGAGCGTAGCTCGCCGGTGATGAGTGAAATGCTGGGTTCACTGTCAGCCTCTGAAACCTTGTCTGGGAAAGGGGTGTGCTCACATGCTCCTGCAGGCAACAGCAAGGGAAAGAGTAAGAGCTAAGCTTGGCCCATCCAGAATCACCTAAGGATGATCAAGAGGTGCAGAATTAGCACATGGAAAAACAGCAGTGGGTGGGGTTGGCATTGCTCACCTGGCTTCCCAACATGCTGCTTGTTACTGAGAGGTTGGGAAACTTGATAAGAGCATACCTACTCTGATGCTTCCTCTCCTGCACCTATACCTTGCTGAGCTCCCCACTGCCTTGCCCTTTCCCCTCTTGGTCACTGGCAGCAATGCATGGCATGGGGAAGCCAGGTGAGCAACATCACCCCCACTGGCCACTGTGAGGTGCAACCCTTCATTGGCCACCATTTCATATGGCAGATGTGGAGAGGACTATGGGAGGTACGCATAGCCCAATTGGTTGCACAATGGAACTTCTCCACTGCACTGACAGGACGTGTTACTATTTTGGATACAACCCTATGTATTTGAATTCTCCCCAATGTAGAAATTATTCCCTGCCGCTAGTCTGTCTTTGTGTGGGTGTAGGGAACTTTATGGTCATTGCTGCTGCAGCAGACTATGCCTTCAGGGCAGGCCCAAGAGCATTGGTAGAGCTGTGCAGCTTTTATGAGTCTGAAATTGCAATTCATCATGAGACTCAAGTTATCATTATAATAAAGCAACTTTCAAACCCTTATGCCTGCAGAGAGAATTTTGGAAGTGTGTGACCAAACATAATTTCCAGTGCTCAGAGGCAGCAGCTTCAAGAGTCTGGTGTGAAAGGAGCTCACTGGTTGCTGCCTCTACTCATTTCTCCAGTTTTGAAACCTAGTATTACCTGGTAGGAGGTGACGGAAATCTGTGACATAGCTGCCTGTCCAGGTCCGTGCTGGATTGCATGCCATCTCCAGCTCGTAGGGTGTGACCACAGGCCGGTAGAAGTCAGCTGAATCAAGCAAAGAGTTCTGTGGGCAGGCTACCAACACAAAAATGTCCACCTCTAGAAAGTTTGCCAGCTTTGCAGGGTTGGGTTTACCCACAGCCAAGGTATAGGCCCGTTTGCCTGCCTGCTGAATGATTCCTCGCAGATGCTCCAGAACAGACAAGTAGTCTGCCACACCAAGAGTGCCCACCACAATGCCCACTACTTGAGCATCCCGTGCCCGCTCCACTAGATAGAGGCGTCGCCTCAGAGCCCGGTTCACATCCAATGTTTCCCGTCGGCCTTGTCCTGTCTGAGGATTAAAGGAGCTGAAGGGGCACCGGTTCCAGCTCAGCATGAAGTTTGTGAGTTCTGGGCCTTCACAACCCACGTAGAACATGGCGTAGTTGTCAAGACCATGCTGACTGTCCACTACAAAGTGCCGCCCAAATTTCTGCACCAGCCCAGGAACTGGCTGAAGTTCCTTGTTATCCAGTTGAGAGAAAACTACATTGGGATAAATGGGGTGCAGCTGAGAGACCAGGTTATCTGTGGGGAAAAGTGATGAAAAGTCATTCAGTTTAGAGACAGTAACAGTCACACACTTCTCACTGTTCCAAATACTCAGCAGGCCTCTTCCATGGACAGGAAAGGGGCCTTGTGCTAGACACTAAGTTTAAAGCTGTGATGGGGAACTATCAGCTTCATGCAGCATAGCCAGTGGTCAGGGATAATGAGAGTTCTAGTCCAACAACATCTGGAGAGCAATAGGTTCCCCATCCCTGATTTAAAGGATGTAAACAGAGAGGAGTTAACTGAAAGCTAATATTACAAGGAAAGATTACTTCTGTGGTCCTTTAAAAGAGAACAACCACTCCAGCCCCCAAATTAGAAATATAAATTGGAACATTCACAGGAGTATTGTTTTGACTTTTCTCACTTTCATAGAATCATAGAACTTATAAAAGCCTCTTTGGCAGGTATCTGTAATTCCTCCTGGGTATTTATGCATTAACTGACCACATTCCTAGTTCATTCAAACTACAAAGGAGTAAACTGCACTAATTAATTTATGTGGTTTTGCCTTTGAACATTAGCATGCAGGTCTATTAGCTTTGCTGTGAAGAATGTTATTGTTGAGGAAACTACAAACTAGTATCCTAGTGGCAAATGAGGTGGGGAGCATGGAGAGAAATAGGCATTTCCTGGTTAATCCAGCCCTGAGGATAGTAGAGGAGTGTTAAAAGCTGGGACTGGGTAACATTGGAAAGGCAGATAAGGCATAAAAGGCAGGACTGGCATGGGGAGTACTGTTTGAGGTTAGAGGATGCCCACTGTAGCTTTTTCCCATCCTGGCCTAATGTATCTCTTGAATACCACCCACCACCCACATTGTGATCCCCATGGTCTCACCAAGAGAATGAAAATAGGCCACTTCATTCAGCACAACCACATGAGCTAGAGGGTCTGGATGCAACTCCCGGAAGACTTCTGTGCAGCGTGCCACGTCTAGCTGTTTGCGGCCAAACACATGGAGCACGGGCAGCTTGCGGCAGGGACTCAAGCAGGCAGGGCCGTAGTGCACCACAGCCTCAGCGCCCACGTGCTCTGCTGCCACTTCATCCACGCAACAGCTAAAGAAAGCAACAGCATTAGCTGTGGAGGGCGGCTTTCCTCAAAACACCTACCACCTCTAGCATGCAGAAAAATGCTTCCTTTGTAGTAAATGGGTTGCCATTGTAGTGACTGGATTTCCCCTGTCACCAGCTCACTCAGCGTGCAAGGAGCCCTAGGCCTGACAGCCGATGGGAAAAATACTCTGTTACCAACACCCAAGATGCAGGAACTGGGGTGCAACTAATGATCCCAAAGTCCTACTCTCTGACATATTACTACAGAACCCCTTGAAAATGCAAGCCTGCAGTACAGTCCTATGCATGTTCTCAGCACTAAGTTCCATGTTTTCAATGAAGCTTACTCCCAAGTGTCTATAGGACTACGGCCTGAGCTTCTATCGTGTGTTTATGTGGAATGAGGTTCCTTCTGTGACCTCACCTGCCGTATGACGTGTCCCCCAGAATGTACATTTTGGCGCCAGTTGCTGCTTCCATCTTGCTAGCAAGGCTTGCTGAATCTGGCAAGAGTTCATCGGGGAACTGAAGAGCAACCTACAAAACAAATCCAAGATAATTATTCAGGACATGTCCACTGTACACAGCTAGCAGTGCTGTGGGTTTCCTGGGGAATTAGGCTTCCAAGAAAAAGGTCCCATCTACAATTGCCATGGGGGGAGGGGTTTGAAGGGTGAGGGTGGCAGCACTGGGGAAAGGGTTAATTTACCCCATCTGCATTGTGAATCCCTCAAAAACGTGCATACTTAGTGAAATGAATTTCTTCTAAGCTTAATTGCAGCAGGGAAGGGCAAAGAGCAAAAGCAAAAAAAGAATATGTGGGGAGAGAGAATAGAATGGATGGACATACATGTGTAAGCAGTAGTGGGGGTTTGCCAGTCAATTCTGAACTGGAAAAAAATTCTTCGAAAATTAGGACAGTGTGAATAGGGCAATATGTGATGCCCTAGAACACTGGCCTTCAACAGGTGGACTTGGACCCACTGGTGGGTCACGGCCTGATCCAATATGGGTCACAACAGAAGCATGACCACCATGCAAATATATGATAAAAGATTAAGAAATAGGTTTCCATATGTATGTTGGTGTTAAAAGTGGGTCTTAGGTCTGAAAAGGTTGAAGAATACCTGCCCTAGAGAATGGTCTAATTTGGTATTTTTATTTTACTTGTATTTAGCAAACAAGAGCTAAAAACTTGAAACTGCCAAGTTTGCCTAATGCTGTATTTGCAACTAGCATCCATTCATTGTTGATTGTGACCTTATGAAACATATTGTTTCCTTGTGGAAAAATAAAGCACCAAAAAGTCCACTTCACATCACTGGTGAAAAGGAAAAGGTGGGGGGAGAAGAGATGTGTGTTGGGCGGCCTCAGCTCTCCCATCGCTGGCATGTTCCCCCTGGGAGATGTGGCCCTTGGGGGAGGATTCCACATCTCTGCCTTAAATACTGTAGTGTGTGAGCTACTTCTACATATTTATTTGTTTGACATACTTAGTAAACAAAACTTTTTAAAAGTCCCCCATATTTAGTGCCCCAATACTTGATTATTGGTGGGGGGGGGGGAATGTCCACTAACTCTAGGGGAAGAACTGACATTCAAGCCTGCAGCTTTCTGGCAGAGGGCAAACTACCATCTCACCTTAGTGAAGCCATTATCAGATACAAATGCAGCTGCTCTCTCCAGTTCATAGAACTCTTCCAGCCTGGTGCTTGGGGGACGTCCACTTGCTTCAGCAGGAATCACGGCCCGCTGCATAACCTCAGCACCATCACTGCTGAATGCTGTTGCCATGGTGGCCTATATCCAAACTACAAAAATACAAGGTGATGCTTGTCCACATAGCAATATCCCACTACTAGCAATATGCTGAATGAGAATGGTCCTGAGCTTCACTTCTCCAAGGTCACATTTACAGGATCAGATTCTGTATGAATCAGTAGGGAACCGACATACCTAAAACCCTTTGTATCTGTGCCTCTAATCACTAACACTGACTAGAATGCCTCCTTCGTTCAGAAACATGCACTGAAATGGGTTTGGAGAGAGACCAGAAAATGGCCTGGGAAACAGCAGAACTCAGGAAGGCTCCTTACACAAAGACCACCGGTCTCTCTAGTTCAGGCATAGGCAAACTCGGCTCTCCAGATGTTTTGAAACTACAATTTCCATCACCCCTGACCACTGGTCCTGTTAGCTAGGGATGATGGGAGTTGTAGTCCCAAAACATCTGGAGTGCCGAGTTTGCCTATGCCTGCTCTAGCTCCATGTCCTCAAGAAGACTGACTGGCATTTCGGGCAGAAGCATTTCTCAACCTTACCTGGAAATGCCAGGAATTAAATCTGGAATCCCTTTGCATACAAAACAGTTGTATCCCCCTGCCCGCCCGCCATAAGAAACATTAACTACTGTGCCCCGTTACTGTCACTCTACTCACCTAGAGGAACCCCCAACATCCACCACATGGCCACCAATACACTTCCTGGGTGGGGTTAAAGGCACCCAATGAGAACGCCACGCTCCTTTCCCCTATCGGGACGCGTCTTTTTTCCTATCGCTACGCTTCTCTTTTTCTCTCTCGCTCTCCTACGTCATTAGCGGGAAGCTTTGCAGCCAATAAAAGATCCCGACATAGCAAGGCCCTCGGAAAAGTAGAATAAACGGGAAGCCTATCAGCGCGGTGCATTGTAGGGGCTGGAGTTTCGCCCTCTTCCGATCCGACCAATTAACCAGCCGGCGAGAGGCGTCAGATAAACTTGGTTTGATCACGTGGAGGGTAGTTCCAGTCATTCTGTAGGTCAGGTGATTCCCGGTCGCGTTTGGTCGGTGCTGAGGACTCGCCGCCGCCGCCGCCGCCGCCATGTCCGGGCTCGCGCTGCTGTATTCGGGACTGGGGCTGACCGCGGCCGCCACCATCACCGGCATCGGTTAGTGCTTTGAACGGGGAATTGGGAGCGCCGCTGCGAGGGCCAACGCCGCTTTGCCGAACTCCTCGTCTCCCCTCCCTTCGCCGGGGCTGTGTGCGGTTATACGCAAAGGAAATGGCTGTGGCCTGTGGGAAATGGCTTGTCGTGGGCAGGCGCGGGGCGCAGGGCGGGAGAGAGCACACCTGGGGCGCTGGGGTGGGATGCCGCCCTCCAGGCTCAGCGAATGTTTTTGGGTGCTTCTTGATCCGCGGTGCTGCCTTGCCCTACCCTAGTTGGTCCGTCAGACTGTTATCTGAGCTGGGGGGCGAGGCGACATCCCTACAGAGGGGAGACTCGCATCCTCCTGCTTGCGCGGGGAGACCCGTTTTGTCTTCAGGGGGTGGTCCGGAAGATACTGTACTTTGTTCTCCTTGTCCTTGACCTTCTCATAGGGAAGGTTTCCGGAGGGGCCCGCGCATGTGGGTTTCCCACGGCAGGCCCACCTCTTGTTCTCCACATCCTTCGTCTCAAAAATAAAAATAGTTTAAGAGACGACTCCACACTTCCACCATACAGTATTGGGCTCGGTGGTGCTCAGTTTGCTTCCTGATCTGTGAAAGCAGTGAAAAGGCGAGGGGTGGGGAAAGGCTTTCTTAATGGCTGCTCAGTGCTTGCTGTGAATTTTGATGCTGTGCACACCAATGGCATTTTGATGTCTGAAAGTAAATCAAAAGAAGTGCATTTGGAGGAACTTTCTAAAAGTGCAGTGTCGTTTCCTTTTCTTGCATGGTGAAGTTTGAGCATGGACTTCCTCTTACTAGAGGGTGTAGCCTTGGAACCAGGGGACCTGTGGCAGAGTCTGAAGCTGCTGTCCCTTGGTTATCTTTGGTATAAAAGCAATTGCACTTTAATGAACTCCTGACTAGCTGCGTAAATGTTTATACATTTGCAGGATTACTGGGTCTTAATGTTGATATATATCTTTTCCCTCACCACCAAACATTGGTTTCATTGTTAATCATGGTTTCGTTGTTAACCATCCTAGCGTTGGTAAGAAGTTCTGCATGTGCAGATCTATGAAGGAGACTTGGCTCACCAATAGCCTGGATTCATTCTTGCTGGAGAGATCTTTGCATTTTCTGGTAGTCTCTACATTTGTTCAGGTGATACATTTGTTCTTGGTGAGCCCATGCAGGTATGCTGCATCCTTATTCTAAACAAGGAGCAGTTCAGAAAGTCCTCCATCATATGAGTTGAATCATATATTTGTTCTTGTGTTGTGTGGTTGCAATTTATTGGGAACCAAAAAAGCATTAACACTGTTGGGGAAAACATGATAAACCATGCAAAGGGTGTTCAGTGGACTCTTCCCCGCCCCCTTCGGTTTGTTTTGTCCACAAGCTTTGGAGCAGTTGTCCTACAACAGTCCTGTCCCAGCTCTCTGGAAGCTGTTGGTGGCTTCAACTGGATTAGCCCAGCTGATTTGGTTAAGACTTCACCAGTCAGGGTTGAGGAATGACAAACAGCAAACTAAGCTCTGACCTTCTGATTCAAACTCAGTTCCTTTAAGGTCATTTTACCAGCTGGACACAGACTGTGCTTAGAAGCAGAGAGTTTCTTACTGGTTCCTGTAGGGACTAAGCAGTTTGCTCAGGTGTCCCACTCTACTTAAACAGTACTCCATTTCCTTTTCTCCTTCTTCCTTATATCTTATTTGCAGCCAGGGTTCTTCTGCCCCCCCCCCCTTTTTTGGCTACTTTTCCAGTGGTAAGTGTGACTCTTGTTTCCTCTTTCAGATCAGCATGGATGAGAAGAACAGAACTTCTCCTTTTCTAGCCATGATTACTACAGCTGTACCAGGGAGGAAGTTAACATTTTCCTTTCTTTTCAGTAGGATGTGAGCATAGATTCCTCATGGTGGGTCCCTGAGTATCTGCCTGTCTTGGCCTCTGTGGACCCTGAACCAAGCATGATTCTGTTATAACTTTGGGACATTCATGCATCTGAGCTAGGGTTTGTCAGACTGGTGGCTGGGGACTGTGGGCAGAAAGGAATGTGCTCCAAGTCATAAGACGTCTGTCCCATAATGTGAGAAGTTATTTGACCTATAGATGGGCTACAGAGGTAGAAATATCTTACCCCATCCCAATATATATCTGGAAGGGACAGTGAAGATCTCTTTCCTATAACAGTACTTTAGTGTTCTGCCTCATGACTAAACTTATTGGAGAGGAAGCAGAGCAGAGCACCACTTGAATGAATAAATGATGTATGTAACCGTACTCAGGGGGGGGGGGGGTCATTTGACCTTGCTACTATAGGGAAGAAGCAGTGTGATGAAAGGAGGTTTATTCACTGTGCTGTCTCTTCTTTTTTATGGTAGCTTTGGGCAACTGTTGCAAAACAGTCACTTAACTTCTCAAATGTGATCAAATGATTAATAACTTTGAAGAGTCTTAAAGGTTTCGGATCTTAACCTTTAGGATCACAATCTTAAATGTGAAGGATTTACTGAAAAATTATTCTCTAGGTTTTATGCACAAAACACCATTACATTTTTCTTTTTTAATCATTGTTAAACGATTAATAATATCAGTTGTACAGGCCAGTTCTCAAAGCATCAGCAGAATCATGGCTTCATTGGTCAGTTTGCTGTTGTGCCAACTCTACTTTGTGTAATAAACTACACTTAACCTGGTTTTCCATAGTGTCCCCTAACAATTTTGGGACTTTGTATGGGTTGTCAGGGGGGGGAGTTAATTTCCCCCAAATTTAGCTTTAAAAACCTTTTACATGCACTGCATACAAGGGTGTCACTCATGTCTTCTGGCAAGATGATGAACCATTTGGTCTTGGACTTACAGAGGTAGGATAGACAATGAATATTTCCAAGGTTTGTGTTGCTTTTTATACTATCTGGCCCAAATTTTAAGAGGGCTCCTGTACCTCTAGGAGTTTTACAGAAAGTAGTGTATTTTCATCAATTTGCTGCAGCACTGCATTGGGTAAAACAACTCTGAAAAAATGCTACCAGTATCCTGAAATAACGCATTCCAAAATAGGATTGGGCCTGAAAGTGGTACCGGTAGTTTGCTTCCTTTCTTTGCAATTGCATATTCCATTCTTGCTATGTGTTACATGCTTGTAATAGAAAGCAAGGAGGGGGAAAGTGAATGACTACTATTGCAAGGGTAAAAAACATTAATTGTGACACTTCAAGCAAGAGACAAAAATCTGGAGCTGGTCCTATTGGAAGTAACATATCAAGATCAGCATTGTGGATCTGAAAAGTAGAGACCAGAACTCTGGGTGGGAATCTTTCGCCCACTTCCTGTTAGGCCTCACAGGGTGCCATGGAATTTTCTCCCCTTCTGAAAGTATAGAAAGAGACTCTCCAGTCTACTGAGTGTATTTTCTACTGCTTATAGTACAAATTGATTTGGAATATAGAGAGGGATTGTCCTAGCCAGTATCCACTGAGAAAGCAATGAACAAATCCGCATAAGGACAGGAAGCTTCTTTTGCCAGTTTACTGCACACTTTTCTTGTGAAGAAAAGTAGAGGTGTCCTTGGGGTTCATTTTTGGCCCTTGGGTTCTCCTGCAGCATGTAAAGAAGATCCTTGAAGCAGTGTGAGTAAACTACCATTCAGCTGTGCTTTGTCTTATTGTGCCTTTCCATTCCTGTATTCCTCCATTGTTGGGATGCCTTCAAATACCGGATTGCTGACTTCAAAGTTCACATTGTCTACTGTTTCTGAATGATGCTCTTGTAGTAAATGAGGGCAGCTAGAATTACTGATATGTTTTCCTAATTCCTACCATGTTGTAAAGACTTGGGATGGATTACAAGAATTCCTCTGTTTTAGTAGGGTTCTTGCACTCAGTGGGATATGCCAAGGTTGCCCACCATCCCTAGGATGTTTGAATTAATGCTGCTTAGCATGAAGCCATTGGTAAAGAGAATTTTGAGCTAATATTTGCCAGATTTAAAATTTACTTGTAAATCAGTATGCATTAAAATATAGCATTGATATAATAAAATAAAAAATAGCTATATTTTATGCAATAAATTATTATAACCAGAGAAAAAGCTTTACTTAATGCTAGTTGATCTAATTTTCTACATTACCAAAGGGGGACCATAAGTTCTCAAATTGTCCCATTTCTTTGTCTACTTTTGCTTAATTGTACTATTTCTCTTTAATTTCATTACTGTAGCATGATACCAAATTCTATCAAACCATTCTCATTCTGTTGAAATGATTGGAATATACCATTTCACTTCCAAAATATATATTTTGGCAGCAGCTAATAAAACCCAAATAAATTTCCATGTTCTAATCTCACATCTTCATTAGGATATTCCAGAAAAATTATTAGCAGGTTTATAAGTATGTAATATGCAAATATAATAATATAAATGCATCTAGTGGTCTTTCCCACCAAATTCCTAATTTTGTCTCATAGACATTAATATAGCCCGCAACTGTTTCCCCACATTTCCAACATATTCCACTAACACCTTGTTGTGTCTTGGGTTATATGTTTGGTGAATAGTAGAATATAATTTGATGTTTGTGGTGTCTTTTCTTAAAATATATTGAACTGAATATAATGTGGAGCTTTGGGCAGTGATGTTATTAACACAACACCAAGCTGTATATGTTGTTAACTAAATGAACAGGTGCTACTATGTGGGGCAGCCCTACCTCTATTAGACAGGAGTGACAGTCACTGCATCAAACTAGTTACCGCTAGGTGTCTAAAAGTACCCTTAAACCCTGTCTTATTTTTCGACAGGCAGGTTTTTCTGGAGAGGAAGGCTCTAGCTATGCTTTTTGATATTTTGTAACCAGTACTGTAGTGTGGATCTTCCAGAAATTTTTGAATTAGATACCTTTCTGGAAAACTTTCTTATGCTATTAGGCTAATTTACACTGGAGATAATTCAGTTTGTGTTGGAAACTTTTATTACACTCCCAATTTAGCATGTTCATTTTTCTAATATTTTGTAAACAAAGCAAAAAAAACTTGGGCATTGGCAAGCCTGCCTGTGTTTACAGTTTGCATCCAACTTACAAAATGGGGGCAGGGGTTTGACGGAAAAATAAATCACTGGTAAATTTTCCATTCCACATCTTGGTTTGTAACTGCTGGGTTTGACTACTTTTTGTAAAGAAGACTGCATAGTGCAGTTAATACAAAATGCCACCTCTTTCAAAATGGCAACGGGTTATACCTTATGTTAACTCTCTCAGTGTTGGTGGCATGGCTTGGCGAGGAAGGGTGCTATGCCTCACTCCCCTCTTTTCCAACCTTCACTTGGGTTGCCCCAAAAGAACACTTTGCCTTCATGGAGCCCCGCTCCCCACCCCTTGTGCATAGTCTATTAACTTGCACAGCATACAGATTTGAATATTTTCTGCTCCTAGTTCTTACCTAAGTGTCAGGAAGAGTGTAACTCTCCCTGGGTGTAGGGTGTATATGCCCATTATCTCTATCTCCAGTGTTGCTTTCAAAGCCTGCATTTGCAGGGAAAGGCAGCAGGCTGTCGGCTCCTGGTGCCAATTTTTTCTGAGATCAGAGTCTGCTGCTACTGAGTGAAGGGTCTGGAGCTGGCAGTGCCTGGGGCTTAAAGCTGTTGCTTGGAGCAGGCTGCACACCTGTGAGCAGATAGGCTTCTGGTCACGGGGATGTGAATATGACCCTGATGAGCTCTGAGCCATTGAATAGAGTCTCCAGTTGCCTGACCCACTTTCTTCCGCTTCCCCATACATGGTTAATTCTACCAGACTTGTTTTTGGGTGGTGTATTATATCTACAATGTCTACTGATAGGGACTTCACACCCTCTGTTGAACTGCCTTGTTGTCTAACACTTCCTAATGTCAACGCTATTTTTTAAAAATAGATCAAAGGGTCACGTACTGTACTTGCATTCTCTCTTTAGTTATTCTCCATGGGAGCCAGTCTATCCTTTCTTCCCCAGTTCTGTGGCTCACTTGTTCTCTATCCAGCCCCATGATGCTCTGTTTCTGCAGCCTTGCTCTTTCTTTCTCAGCTCCTTCCCACCTCTGTGTCTGTCTGTGTCTTTTTTCAAATTGTCAGGCTCACAGTAGGATAGTTCTGCCTGGACCTGGCAAGTGGAACATTTGCATCCTGTGACTGCCCCATCATATTCTATTCATATATCCTGAAATACAGTTCCCATCAACATGTCATTGACTCATCTTCTTCCACTCTGCTTCCCAGTCTGAGGTTGTGCAGGTGATTTTCCCTTCTTGTCTGTAGTATGTGGTGCTGCTAACTTTTTCACAGCTGGTTTTCTTCCCCATGCGTGTTCTTCATCTGGCCCTTTAAAAGGAGGAAATAGTTTTTGGATGAAAAAAGGCTCCTAGAGCCAGGATTGCTATGGATGTGAAGGTATAGCATTGTTGCTTATCTAAGAATGAAAGCTGCTGGGGATCCTTTTGGTATTGTTATTAATAATAATAATAATAATAATAATAATAACTGTTTTAATTTTGTATGGATAAATGTTTTTTTCTGACTAACGGTCGAATAAAGAATGATGATGATGAATAATAATAATAACATTTCATTTATCGGTCACTTTATGCAATAAAAAGTCTCAAAGCAACTTGACAAAGTAAATTACAACACATAAAAACCATTTAAAGCCAGAAAAGTTTTAAACAGCGAGAATATATAGTACATAAAATGAACATTCATCAACAAATTAATAAGGACCAAGTCCTATCCACCCCATTAAAAGATGGGCACCACCATAGGAGGCAACATTAATTAACCAAAGGTCTTGGCTTGCTAGGCCTAAAAACTGACAAAGATGGTGACAGGCGCATCTCCCTAAAAAGAGCATTCCACAGGTGAGGTGGTAGGGAACATCACATAAAAGAGTGACTGATTATACAAAGACTTCATGAATAACTTTGCTTATTTGGGTTGGTCACGAGTAGTGTCACAGATGGATGTGCTTCAGACTGCAGCAATTAGATAACTTTTTTTCATAGCAATGTCCATTAGGGCTACCACAAAGGGGCTATGCCCTTCCAGTTAGCTGTGTGAACATGGGCATTTTATTTTTTATACATAAACTTAATATTTCAATGAATATTAAACTAAGAAAGATTTTCATTTATACCTACAGAAAAATTGTAGTGGGGCAGAAAAGCGTTTCCATTACTGCACACAGTAAAATTGGAAAATCTATAGATTTATAGATTCATTAAGCATTATATTAAATCACCCTGCTCCATATTTATTTTAGAAATTATATTGTTTCTCCTGAAAGCCAACATTTTGGCTAGATAAGATGGTTCCCAGTCTGTCACTGATCCTTCCCTGATGATATACCAGTAGATTGTGCTTCCCATTGTTTGGCATAAATCAACTGTGCAGCAACCAATAAATTTGAAATCAGCTCATGCAATCTTTCACATATTCTTCTGTTACAAAATTCAAAAGAAGGAGGATCAAATAGCAGCTATATTTCATTTTATCAGTCCCACTAGCATTTCCCAAATCCTCTAGTTCTTATACAATTCCACTACCTGCAGAGAAAATGTTTTTTTTCTGATGCTAAAAGGTCCCCAGTATCTGGTTTACACATTTCTGTGGCATAAGATGCCACTGAATTGCCATGTTATAGCAGTTTCCCCTTAAATTCAACGAAAACACTGACCTTTTTGTAAATAAAAATGTCTGTACTTCCACAGAATTTTTGTAAGTTTCTTTTTCAGTTTGTCATAAAATAATTTGACTATATGCACTAATGAAAGATGATACTAGGGTAGTTGGTTTTTTAACCTGAGTTCACAGCCATTATCTCTCTGAACATTGCATTTTCTTTTTGTACAGTAGAGTCAAATTATGAATATAGGGATAAAAGGCCATATTCTCTGCCTCCAAAATACCTGTGACTTCTTTATAGGCTATCATAGGAGATCTACCTTATAATTTTCCAGTAAACTGAAACTTTCTAAATATTGAGAAAGATAAAGATCTGAATAACTTGCTACCCAAGCCAGTGTGTTATATCAGCAGCTGTTGTTTGGATTTTGAGGATAGATATAGACAATGATACTTTAATGATAGGTGGAATGGCTGCATCTCTCTTTTGAGTTTTTCTATAACTGCCAATTGTGCCATTAGGAAGTTTCCATCATAGCTACACAGAACATCCTGCCCATACATTGGTGGCTGTTATCTCGCCTTTGACTGAGCCTGGCTTCTGCATGGGGCTGGCAGAAGTCAAAAGTGATTGTTTGAGATCCAAGGTGTTGTATTCCTATGTGGGTCAGTGCTGCAGCACTCAGAAGATAAAAAGTGAGGTAGCCAGTATGGTACCTCACGTGTTATTTTTGCACTACTGACTGGAGATGATGAGAACTGGAGTTGTGCAGCATCTAGAGGATGCTCGCATTGGCTACCCTGGAACAGAGAGGGGCAAGACTTCCTGTTAGTGCTGAAAGGATTAAAAAAAAAGTTTGCTAGAAGGAAGCCTGTAGGATAGGAGTCCTTTTCTAGCACTGTCTCTTATTTCTAGTATGTAGTGACCTTTTGGGTCTTGTTAAACAGAGCACAACAGAAAGGCATAAGTGATAGTTTCCCCATGAAAGAGGTGATTTGGAAAGGGGCAATTTGTGGTGTAAGCTGTATGAAGACTATATAAAGCCCACCCCCTTTCTGCTCTCCCTGTGGGGGGTTCAGCACCGCTGGCAAGGTGTGAGCATCACAGATTGAGCTTTGAGGAGTCCAAGACAAAAGGCGGAATCATTCTGTGTTTCTTTTGTTTTTCAGGAATCTGCTACACAATATTTGACCTTGGCTTCCGTTTCGATATAGCATGGTAAGATGGCACTTTTTCCTAGAGGCTGGGGTTGGAGTAGCATGGGGAACAGTGGCTTATTGGTGTTTTCAGCAATATTTGGGGAAGAGAGCATGAGGAAAAGCAGTAATTTGCCTTCGCGTTTTCTTTTCCATGCGTGTGAATTACTACTGAAAGCCCAACAGTGCTCTGCTCCAGTATTGATGGCAGTGTCCCATTTCACTAGTCGATGCTGCTAATTGCCTCATTTTGCCTGCAGGTCAGCTGGCTGCCTCTCCTCTTCCCCTGCAAGCCACTTGTCCCTGTGCTTAGCTAGGTTACAGGCCCTGTGCTGCTCAGATTCTGTTGGCACATCCGTACACGCATCTTGAACGTTTTTTTGAGCACTTTTTTCTGTGTTCCTGGACTATTGCTTGGGCCTGAAAATGGATGCTTCTTCATGCACCCACCAGTCTTAATGGTATAGGATTAGTAGTATGGTATAGGATTAGAGGACTTGCCGTGACCCATATCCTGCTTTGCTAGTCCTAGAGCTGCCCGAAGAGTGCTGTATTGAACAGCATCTTAAGCAAGTCTCTAGCTCACCCTGCTTTCATGGACCTCCTTTCCTAGTGTTGCTTGGGTTCAGCACAACTTTTCTACAGTGTTATTTTGTAACCCAAATTATAACAAATAACACCTTTTCTAATGGGTTATGAAGTCTCCTAGTTACTGTTGAAGAGGCAAGGCCTTCTGGCTGCCACCCTGGGCAGCAGATGTTAGCTCTCTTTTACCACTTACCAATTGTGTAGGATGGGTAGACTGACCTGACCAAGTTCTGTCCAGAAATGGGATGGATTGGTTTGACTAGGGCTGCTTCTTCCCTGCGGGAGCTATGACTTGATGCTATGATGGAGAAAGGAATAGAGTATTCATAAGGTAATTCCTCTATGTACAGGTTCCTGACAGAGACCTCGCCGTTCTTGTGGTCCAACCTGGGCATTGGGCTGGCCATCTCATTGTCAGTGGTGGGTGCTGCCTGGTGAGTACTTCATCTCTCCCAGCCCCTAGCAATCTGTTAATGGACATTATTCCTTAGCCAATACTGCTGAGCCCTACTTTGGGCTTCCATTTTTGGGGGTTAGTCCCAAGGCACAATCTGAGGGCACATGATGCAGCCACTTCACCAAAGGTCTGTGTCTGGTCGGTGCCTGGAGGGAGATCCCCAGACTCTGCCTGAACCCTGGGATTGTCATCTGAGACCCTTTTCTGCCTGATGCATCAAAGGCAGACTCAAAGAGTGGTGATGAGAGAAAATGGCTTTTTTATTGTAGCTCCCCATCTATGGAGCATGGCAGCAATTCTGTCATAGTTCAAGTACCAGACAGATACAATTTTGTTTCCCTGGGCATTTGGGAAGCACCAATGATTGGATATTCCCCTTACTCTGCCTGCATTTTTAATATGCTTGTGTGGTTTCATTACTGTATTCTATTATTGATGTAAATCACCCTGGGACTTTTGGGATTCAATAAACCTCACCTAGCTTCACGTACACCACCTTGACTTCTATGATGGAAGAAAATCAGGATATAAGTGTACTTAAATAAATGTAGTGCTGGGCATTAATGAATAAATAAAATGATTTTGGCAGGGTGCAATCTAAGCAAGCCATTCCTCCCCTTTGCTGCCTATGAAGTACCACTCCTCTAACTGCTTCTGTAACTATTTTTTCAGGGGCATTTACATTACTGGATCCAGCATCCTCGGCGGTGGTGTCAAAGCACCTAGGATCAAAACCAAAAATCTGGTCAGGTGAGAGGACCCCCTTGTTCAGCATATATTCCACAGGTATAGGTACTACAAAAGTCCAAGAGCTCACTCGTCCATCCTTGATATGCCTTGTTTCCTGCTGCACAGATTTTAAAAATTGTACATCCCTGAATTGGCTTCTATGTACCCTAAAATCCTTGTGAGAGCTAGGCATTGAGTTTGATCTAGCACAGGTGTGGGGACCCTCAATGCTTGCAGGGCAAAAGATGAACTGGGCACAGCAAAATACAAAGGAAAAGCAAATAAATAAAATCCCCTCTAGTGCAGTACATTACCTGTTCCTCACCCCTGGCTTAATGGGTGGGGTGTGAGAATAGGAGTGTGAGGACCTTGTGGAAGGATCTGCTTTGGGCCAGGCTTTGCCTATGCTCAGAAACAAGTGTCAAGCAAAGACTTTAAACAAATGAATCAGCTTTCCTTTTGGGGGAACAAGGTGTGCTTTGAAACTTGCTGCTTCCTTGGTTGTCTGGTCCTTCTCAGGCTGCTGCCTCATCTGCAAGGTTACCACCTCGTTCCTAGTTAGCCAGGGGAAGGAAGGAGGTGGTTGGGAAGCCAAGAAGGGTGCCCAGAGGTAGATGTGCCGTTGGAGGCCAGCCCATTCCTCCCTCTCTCGTTCCCTGGTCCCATGCCCACATTGTCAGCCTTGAGAAGTTGCAGCTGCTAATCTATGTTTTCTCCTGGCAGCATCATCTTTTGTGAAGCTGTGGCCATCTATGGAATCATCATGGCCATCGTTATCACCAACATGGCTGAGGTAATGGGGGGGGGCACGGTTGTGTGCCAAGTCTAGCTCTTGGCCATGCTCCACGGTGTCTGATTTGAAGGGAGCTGAGCTGTTGCCAAACAGAGGAGGGCAAAGAAGGTAATCAGAGAGGTATTGATGGAGTCCAGGCAACTGTGGAGCCAAGTGCTATGCTGGGTAGAAGCCCAGTTGCAGGAGGCAATCCTGGCTCATGCCTTTGAGCAAAAGTTTTCTATCCTTGTAGGGGAGAACAAGACCTGACTAATTGCTCTTGAAGCAGGGGCTAGTATTGACACAGAGCAATAGGGAGAAAGAGGAGTTATTTTCACCTGGGATAAATCCCACTACTGAGCCATAGATTGCCCAAGACCTTGGAGCAAGGTTAACCTGCCCCTGGCAGATGTTTAGAGTTATGAGCTCATGAGGAATGAGGCACCTCAGTGGGCCGCAGTCCTCTCAGCTCCCTCTTCCCCTGCAGTAATTCTGAAAAGGGTACGAGTTTCTTTCAACTCAAGTCTGGATAGTTCCTATCTACAGTGACGTGCCTTAATGCCACATCTAATGTCTTTGTCAGAGAGTTGCTTATTAAAATCCTTCCTTTCCTTACAGCAATTTACGGGCAGAACCCCTAAGGAGATTGGCCCCCAGAACTACCATGCAGGTAGGCTGGGTTTGTGGGGACTGGGGATAGGCAGGCAGAATGGTTCTTGCCCTTGCGATATCATCAGGCGCCCCTTGTTACGTAGGAGACCTAGGAAGCTGCCTTATAGCAAGTCCATCAAGGCCAGTGTTCTTGACACTGACTGGCAGCAGCTTCTCAGGGGCTGCCAGCCCTACTTAGATGCATCAAATATTGAACCTGGAACCTGCTCTACCTCTGAGCTGCAGCCCTTCCCTAGTTGAATTGTGTCTCGGCACAAGTTCAGCTGCAGTAGGATAGCTTTTTTCATAGGCCACCAAACATTGTCTGATAAGCAGGGGGTATATGTATTATCTCTAGTTGGTTTTCTGGCTTTGCAAAGCTCCCTACTGCCATGTTGCAGTATCTGATGTGCCAACTATATCTGTGCTGTCACCCTGGGGTGGTGGGTATATCGTCTTTTGTCATCACAGAAGAGACCGACACATCTTGACATGTTTTCTGGCAGTAGCTGTCCTCTTGGATGCCTATAGTTGCGATGCTATTCTTGTGGCATGCCACAGATGCAAGCCTGAGTGAGGTGTGAGCTGCGCCAAGATGCTGTCTTTGTCTGTATCCTGTCCCAAAGTCTTTAGAATTGTGGCATCTAATACCACCCTGTGGCCTGGGAGGCTTTCTAGTGCTCAATCAATCAATAAATACCATATAGCCATTGTTCTGGTTAGGTGGTGTTACTGTCACCACTCTTTGCTCTGCTGCATTTCCCCTGAGTGACCTTTAAACTTTGTAAATCTGAACACAGTAGTCTGGTTCATGATTAAGGTATGGTGAGGGAGGGTGACAGGGAAAGCTTTCTCCAATAAATAAGGAGCCCTTGCACCAGAGTTCCACTAAATTCCTAAGAACTGGTTTATTTTATTTGTGGATTAAAAGGTTTGCATATAGAAAACAAGGGATAATATACATAACATGCACCTTTTCTTCATAAGCAAGGGCAGAAGGAAAAATCATTTTGTGTGTGAGTTTGGGGGGGGGGAATAGTTACAATTTCTTGTTACCTTATTTCCATCTGCAGATAATTTCAGGCCTAGCACAGGTATATGCATAACAAGGACAGGCTTAGAAGAAAACATAAGGGCCTTCATCCTAACAGTCAGTCTCAGAGGCCAGTCTGTCAGGCCTGCAGTGATCATCAACTGAAAATATAACTGGGTGCCGCCCATTCCTAATACTCTTTCCTCCCATAGGTTACTCCATGTTTGGGGCAGGCTTGACTGTGGGCCTCTCCAATCTCTTCTGTGGTATATGTGTGGGCATTGTGGGCAGTGGTGCAGCATTGGCAGATGCCCAGAATGCCAGCCTCTTTGTCAAGATCCTCATCGTGGAAATCTTTGGCAGTGCCATCGGACTCTTTGGAGTCATCGTGGCTATCCTGCAGGTGAGTCCCTACGGCCTTGCTATCCCCAGACAGTCTTGCCCATTCCCACCTCCTAAGCAGAGGTAGAAGGAAAAATTTAGAGAGGATGAAGGTTTGGAAATGCCAGTAGTCATGCCTAGACTGTTCTCTGCAGATTAGCAAAACAAAAAAGAATTTCAAAACTGATTTGTTCTTTCAAATGGGCTCTCATCTACTCTTAAGTTGTGTTGCACCCAGTATTTACTAGTTTGGTAGGTTAGGTAGTTATCTAATGGTGCTGGTGTTGCTTTAGGAAACCCCCAAGCCAACCCTACTTCAGGGCAAGGAAGAGGCAAGGTCTTTAATGTGTGTGTTTGGCTCAACCTTCAGCCTTCTTCAATGACAATGAGCTTCCAGGTCACATAAGATCCACTGTGGCCCTGTCTCTTCAGCCTCCCTCTCCACAACTATTGCCCCTGGCTTTTGTCTGCTGCTCTGTGCACTTGTCCTGAACAGCCATATTTCCTCATGATCATGTACACTCAGGTGGATGCATTTGCAGTGTTTAAAAGGTACAACATGCGACAAATATGATAGCATGCCCAGTTTGCATTTCACAGTCCGTAATTGGTAGTTAATGGTTTACTGTGAAGGCACAGAAGGCTCACAATTTGCTCCTCCCTTCTAGTCAGCAGGAGCAACAAACCACCATTCCTGGCCTAGGGGTTGCTGTTTGTTTCACTCCAAACACTCTTAAGCCAAGAACAAATCCTGGCACTATTCTTGGCGATAGTGGGGGTACGTAGGGGAGCTTAATTCATGGCGCGTGTGTGTTCTTACCTTCTTTCCTTTTTGTCTTTTGCAGGTGTCTAAAGTGAAAATGGGCGACTAAGCCCTTTGCCACCAGCCTGTCTGCCAGCTGCAGACTCTGTACATATTTATTTAATGTCTTCTGTTGGCTTGGGATGGAGCTTGGTGTATAAATTTATTCCCGTGATCTTACCCTGCGATGCCATGGAAGAACCTGACCAATTGATGTGTGTGTGAGAAAGAATCTGTCCTCCTTTCCTTCCATCCTTTCCTGCTCCACTTCCCCTGAAGAATGGGGCTGGATGGACCTAGGAGAAGGAGCCTAGAGTCTTCCAGCCCTTGTACTCTTTATGGCAATCACTGCCAACAGCAATGCCATGTTCTGTGAAATAAACTCATCCGTGTCCCAAGTAGTTTCCCTTCCTTGTGCGCCCCGTGCTGCTGTGCCCCTCCTGCTACCCCAGCTCCTGCTGCCTCTGACAGTCCACATTTTCTGGAACAGCCAGTGGTACTGGCTGAAGCTTTGGCTCTGCAGGCTATGGGAGGTGCCCTCCTAGGCACATTTGTTCCATACTGAAGGGGTGCATAGGAGCTAAAAGTTGTGGTTGGTTTTTTTTTTTTTTTTTTGTTCCCTGAAACTTCACAAATGATTGGTTAATTAAAACTAATTATGGGAAATGTCTTGTACTGTGATTAATAGTTGCTGTTTCTCTGTAGTGTGCCCGCTGTTCATCAAACTGCTCAGTGCAGGGGTGGGCAAACTTCAGGCTTATCTGATTGTCTTTGTTTTTTTAACTGGAATCCAAAATCTACTAACCAGGGGCAAAATATAGATATTTTTTTTGAAGAGGTTCCTCTGAGCCCATTTTGAATCCTAGGAATTGGTTTTTAGTACTAGAACGGAGCTCATAGTCCTTTTGCCCAGATCTTCTCCTGCGTAACTTTAATCATTTCAGTGGCCAAATTTAGATGGGAAAGGTCATTTTGTTATTTCCTTTAGACAACTGATAGTTGAAAAGCCCTGCTGAGTGACTGCAAATCACTCAGAGGTTTGATAGAGCCTGTGAGGTAGATGCAAAGGCTGTAACTGGCCCCAAGGTCAACCAGTGAGCTTCATGACTTGATTGGGGATTTGAACCCTGATGTTTTGAAGTGTTGTAAACTTTAAGGGTTTTTTTTCCTTTAGAATGTAGTATAGAAATGAAATTATATATCTGAGTTTCTAACACTGGACCCCCATGGGTTGGAGGTTCCCTCTGCCAGGGTAAAGAGTATTTCTGCTACCTCTTCCCAGGGGTGGGTAGTTTTGCAGTCCTAGAATCATGAAGCTTATTGATTTACAAAACTGTATTTGTATCCTATCTTGGGAGTTGCCAAAGGCAGTTTTCAGTTAAAGCAAAACTTAGCTGAAAATTGGAAGCCAGAGAGTCACATTGCAGAAGGGGAAACACTTCTTATGGTAGGATGAATCTAAAGATCTTATAGCTTAAGCCCTGAGAAGGATTTTCCATCTGTAATCCAATCCCATGCCAGCCTTACCTGGAAACTGTAAGGGTGGGAGGAAAGAGGCAGCAAAATTTGTTATTTTCCCTGCAAAGTTTAGATAGTCAAATGGGAGGGGGGTATTGTGATATATTCTTGTTTTAAGGAATATATAAAAAAAGAAAACATTCTGTTTGTTTGTTATTTCATTATTTACAGCAAGTCTTCAATGTTCTGATTGGCTCAGAACAGTTCTGATTTGGAGAGCAACAGAGCTGTGCTTATTTTTCTACAGGAACTAAAAAAATATGTGGCATGGTGTTTAGTGTCACCTTTTGGGTTTCTTGCTGGGACAGAGCCCCCCCCCCCCCGGGAGATTTCCTGAAACACTTTTGACAACTGTATATTTAGCCTCTTTTCCACGTTTCCCACTACTCTGAGTAAAAACACTTGAATTTACATGTGTGAGCCATTCTGCTGTTTGTTCTGAAGGCAAAGATGCTCCTGTGGGACACTCTCGGCACTTCTCAATGACATAACAGGTGTTCATCTAAATAAAGCTTTTAAGAACATTGCTAGTGGGGCAAGTTCTGACCCATATAAGCTGGAGCAGGGCTACCAGATGGGGTTGCGTGTTCCCTTGCTATCCATAATTTGATTGTCAAACTAGCTTTATCAGCATGTGGTTATAAAAGGCATCAAAAGATAGAGAACATCATCTTTATGTTGATGATACCCCGATGCTCTCTCATAGGCTGACTGAGATTGATTCATTTAGTGTTTTAAAAATGATGTAGGTCAGGTGGTGGAAGAAGCCCTCCAGTAAATGGCTCTGTCAAGGACGTTTCCTTCAGTTCAGATCTGTACATGTTTTGATAGCTAGATGTGATGGCTTGTGTAAATTTAGAGGACATAGAGCCTCAAATTTCAGTTCAGCTTGATAACTGACAAGCCTAACATCTTGCTGTGGGGCAAAACGGATTTCAAAAGACAAACACTAGACAAATCACAAAACAATGTTAAGAATAGCCTTAACATGAACTGGAGATGCTATAGGTGGGGATGATGGATTTATTGTTCTAACCTTTAAGCTGCGCCACGAGACTTACCTGCTTTCGAATGCAGCCCGATGGTCCCTGCACAACATTTCTTAAGCACTGAGATATGTATAACAAGTCTCTTCAAGGTCTGCATCCCAGTTACTTGTGATGGCTTTGTTTGCCTGCAATTCATACTCTTAATGTTGTTCTTGTTGTAATTGCAGCTCAGGGAACCTTGCTTTACATAGATAATAACTCAAAATTTGACCTGTACATGTAACCTCTGGTCCTTGATTTTGCATACCCCACTTCTGTGTATTTAAATACAGTCATTGGGTGAGCAGTAAGTATCACAAGATGACTCTTGATCCAAACCACCTACATTCTGATTGCCATATGCGAAATCATAGTAACTGTGAGTTTTCCAAGAAATGGGCTAGTTTGGCTTTATTCTCATTGGAAATATGCCGGAGAAGTTGTGAGGCTTCCTTCAGATTCAGATCAGGACAGGTTGCTGTTATGTGGCATGGATAGGGCCTGCTACCCTGCAGCTCCACATTTACCCCCTCAAAACATGTTGCAGCTACTGCCTTGGGGTGGCTTATCTTGCAGATGCATAACCCTGGCACACCCATTGCTTTCTGTGCTGCAGATAATTCTCTCTATTTAACAAACGTGTCTCCTGCATTGTCTGCTATGTGCCAGGCTGATGGTAATAAAAGCAGCTTAAAAGAAGAACAGATTCCGACTAGTGAACAATGGAAGTGGCAGCACAATCAAATGCTTGAAAATAAAAACAGCAGCAAACTACAAAACACTTCAACTGATATTTAAAAGGCTAGGAAAATAAAAAGTCTAGGAAATTAAAAGGCTATGTGGGTCATATCAAAAAGGCATTGTAGTTGGCGCTAGGTGTGCTTTCTTGGGAAAGCATTCCAGTGATGTGCTAAAATGGTGAAGGCCCTTTCTGTAGTCCCCACCTGCCACCTGCTGTGTTTTTTCCTACACTGAAATTGTGTTGCTTCCTAGCACTATGTTAGGAGCTGTTGTCCTCAGGAATCTTGCCACACCACTTTTCTGAGGGGGTTTCTTTCCTTAGTGCCATGAGGTCCTGTGTGTCATGTGGATGACCTCTGAGGTGGTGCACACTGGGCCTGAGCCTGCACAAGGAGTGAAAGTGAAGTCCTCCATTTTTCCTCTCTAGGAGGCTTAAGTACAACCACAGTGCTTTTGCTGGCTTAGTGTTGGCTCCCTGGGTGAGTCTGCCACATCCCTGCAAATCTGCTGTAAGATGCAGAAAATCCACTCACTTTGGATGTTTGTAGAGTGCCCGGCATAAGGAGCCAAGCTGGCTCATCAGACTAATGAACTGGCAGGGATCCTTGTAGCATCGTGGGTGGGTGTTGCGGGGAGAGTCTTCCAGGATATTTGTATCCTGGCTCCCACTTAATGAGTATGCAAGTTGCTGGGTGTGGTAGGAAGGTAAAGATTATCAGATCGAGGCACTAGGCTGGCATGCAAAGCTGTAAAGAAGAGCTGGGGAGCTTGACAGCTCTCACACAGAGAGAGAATAATAAAACACATGAGCCCCGCAATATTGCACTGGGACTGAAGGAGCTCAGATGTGCTTGGGCAAGAATGTTGGCATGGCTTGCAGAGTGCCTGGAAGCACCGAGCTCATCAGGTTACGTTACATGATAGTTGGAGGGGAAGCCTGGGCGGGGCTGGGTGGCTCAGAGGGGAGAAAAACAAAAGAAGCCCTTTGTTCAGAACTTACAGGGTGCTCCAAATTCTAGTGAGGAACAGACAATACTTCCTGATGATTCTTGAGGGTATTAGGGTGTGGAGATTTTGGAGGCTAGTTTTAATGGCACTGTGTTGGCAACAGCAGCATGGCCCTATTGGCAGAGGTTATAGTTCCCTGGAGGAAAACTGTGTTTTGCATGCAGAATGTCCCAGGTTCAATAATTAGCATTTCCAACTGAAAAGATACCAATTAGAGAAAAATAAGAACCTTGGACTGCCACTGCTAAGTTAGTGCTGTTTATTGTGAGTTCTTCCCAAGGCCTACCTGTGTAGTTGCAAGAATAGCCATTCTGAAGCTTAACATACAAACAAGTGGCATTTATTTGCTTGTCTCAGCTCAAAAATGTTCAGGAAGGGTGATGTTCCATTAGCTCTGTCATAGTTTACCCAAGTTAAAGTTCAATCCTTTAAAAAAAAAAAAGGATACAGAGATGAAATAAAAAGAAAGATGCATTTGTAATAAATATATGTAACTATGACAAGTTCATCATTCAGATTTCCTGGGCCTCTCACCACTGTTAACATGTAGCATCTCTTCCAAACCATATTCTCATTTAATGAGCTCCTTCTCTCCTAGAATGTCCTTTATGATGAAGGTTCTGTTCATTTCACAGTTACCTGGAAATGTATCTCCACTTGTATCCGAAAAGCATTCTATAGCACAGCTGGAAAGATAAACTTTGGGAGGAAGGAGTCACAAATGGAACAGAACTGGTGGGGGGGGGGCAGACAGACAGACAAAGGCAGAGAACGTTTGAATGGTCCATGCCAGGTAGGAAGGTGACAGTGCACTAGCGGACACAGTGTTGGATAACAGTCTCCTAAACACATAGAGATAGATAGATAGATAGATAGATAGATAGATAGATAGATAGATAGATAGATAGATAGATAGATAGATACTTTATTGTCATTGTACGTAGTACAACAAAATTGAATGCCATCCCACATTTACAGCCACACAGAGACATTTATACATTTACAACCACACATACACATACATACCATCTATCACGACTCCCCAAAGATCATATCATTTGGTTACAGCATTTAAAATAGTTATAGCTCTTGGATAAAAATGTTTTTTAGTCATATTCGTTCTTGATTTAATTGTTCTGTATCTCTTGCCCGAATGCAACCGTGCAAACAGACTATATCCAGGATGGGATGAATCCTGTAAAATGTTGTTTGCTTTTTTGAGACAACAGGAGGTATAAAGTTCGTCCAAAGATGGAAGAGGATGACTGAAAATCTTTTGGGCTGTCTGTCTGTCTATCTATCTATCCCCTACCCAAACTCCATGGGTCTGATTATGCACCCCCTTACCCAAGTGATAGCCCAAAATTCTTATTAATACAGAGATTGCTTCAGGGAGAGGCAACTGCCTCTTGCTGGGTTTTGTTCTACTCCAGCATGCCTAGAAGTGTGACTTCTGTGTGCCGCTTCTGTGGGGAGCATTGGCACCAACCTATCATGCCTTCGGCAGCATGAATTTTCCTTGCATCTCCACTTCGTTTCCAAGTTGCCTAACCAAGCACCAACATGGTGACAGACACATCTTACATTTCTGGCTATAAAACCCTGCTGAGAGGCAGGTCATGTGAAGCCACATTTAGTGGAAATATTCAGTTAGCACTATCACAGGGCCTCAACAGATGTGCTTAGCAACTTGCCACCTGACCATTTATATGCCAAATTCAGAGAAGAGTGGAGAAGCAACAGGGAATGGAATGACCTTCCCCTTTGCTTTTGCAGTACCCCAGACTTGAAAGGAATCTTAAAAGCGAGATTTAAAAAAAATTAAAAAAAATTCTAGAGAGCTGCAGATTGGAAGGAGGCCCAAACTTCCTTGTTTGCTGCATTTCGTCAGTTGGGCTCAGGCTCCCTGCTGGTTTTGGTTAACCTAAGTAACACCCTATTCTAGCTTAAAACATGGTGGGCAGGACTAGTAAGTGGCCTACGATGAACCACAGTGCTACAGAAAATGGGTCAGGGTGGCGAGCTCTGTGGAAAGAACAGATGGGCCGGCCACCACTCTATCTCGCATGTCAAAAACTCACAACCACACAAAACATCATTAATTTTGGAATACCAACTAAATGTCCCTTCTTTTTTTAGATGTGGCAACCTGACTCCTCATGTTCAGTGTACCTTTGTAAGTGAGGGGCCTAGCATTCTGCGTGCCTGGACCCTGCATCTACCTGGGAGCCCTGCTGCTCAGTTCAAAAGTGAGAAAAAGGAGGGAGGTATTTAGAAGGGAGGGAGATGCATTATGTATGCAGTCAAACCCGTTCCCTTGTTGCACCCACGACTAAAAATGTGTGTGTCCCATGGAGCTGAGCCCACAACATTTAATATATGCGATTCTATTTATTTTATTTGCAATATGGTGTGTACAGTTGACATTATGGGAAAATATCATGGCGACGAACAGCATAAAATCAACAATAACATGAGATTCACAAAACAAGTACGAAATACATCAAAGATCGGCAGAGGAGGTCAATACATCGCTGGTTCACTCTTCAGGTGAGTATCATCACCCCTGGGTGGTGGGATTCATGCCTTGGCTGGAGTGCATGTGTGACGAATGGGTACTCCCCACTCCCTAGGATCTTCTTCTCTGATCGGGACTGAGAGCCGGCGAGGAACCTGTGATCTCCACCAATCCCGAAGACGTTCTCTCCGCGTTCCCTAATCTCCCACGTGACTTCTTGGAGAGCAGCCCCCCGTCCTGTTGCACTAAACGGGGCTGATGAGGGCGGCGGCGGCGGCGGAGACGGCGGCCTGGGGAGCGGGCTGGCTGGGAATGGCTGGCCGGAGCTGGCAGGGGCGGCGCTGAGCGCGCAGGAGGCGGAGCTGCCGGCGCACCCAAGCAGGCCTGATCCGCTCCCGGGTGTGGGCTCCTGCTCGTCGTCCTGCCTGGGCTCCGCTGTGCTGCCCGGGATGGGGCGCAGGAGCCGCTGTTGCAGCTGGCCGGGCAGCCGCCCGCTCTGAGGCCGGGCCGGGCTGGGCTGGGGCCGGGGGAGCCGCCGCGCCGTCCCCTGAGCCGCCCGGCCCGGGCGCCGAGAGACAGCGGCACCACGAGCGCACGGCGCGGCCGGGAACGAGCAGGCGGTGAGCTGGAGCGAGCGGGGCCGAGCAGGGAAGGGAGTCCGCTGTTCGGGCGCGGGGAGCCGAGAGGGGCTGCACCCATCACGGGCGGGTGGGCGAAGAGAGAGACGGCAGCCTCCTTTTGTTGTCGGAGAAGGGGCTGGGTGTGTTTCCAGCAGGTCTGCTGTCTTCGTGGTCCTCCTCACACGGCTCCTCTCGGCGCCTCCATCACCTGCACCAACCCCTGGGGTTCAGGGGCGCATCCCCAGGCGGGGCACTTCCTCCGGCACCTCAGCCATGTTTCGTCTGATCACCCACCCCTGAGCAAACTGGGCATTGTGTGGACCGATGGGCTTGGGCATAGGTGTGTTGAGAGGCGCGGATGGATGCTCTCAGACTCGCGTGTACCAGTTCTCGAGGGGGGGGTGCAGCGTAGATGCGTGTCGCTAGATAACATTGTTGCACGAATGTCTGTTTACAAGCAGGTACGTGGGCGAGAGTAAAGGTGTGCCTCTGAATGTCTGTCTGCGCGTATCTCTAGGATTCTGGCACTTGAGCCCCTCCCCCAGCCAACCTCGCTCCCCCTCCCCCAAGATGGCTCCTGCACAATCCCCAAGGCGCTTCTTCGAGCAGAGAAAGGCTGGGGCTGTGTCTGGGCCGCCTGGGAATTGGGGAGGGGGGCG
The DNA here is from genome assembly GCF_009819535.1 of Lacerta agilis. Lineage (NCBI taxonomy): Eukaryota > Metazoa > Chordata > Lepidosauria > Squamata > Lacertidae > Lacerta > Lacerta agilis. The sequence continues at coordinate 45,925,911 of NC_046317.1, read as the reverse complement.
CTCTGGCACCTGCTGCACAAGCTTGTTCTCAGCCCCTCCGCCTCTGGGCCGGGTCGCTTTTGAGGTTCTTCTACCCGTTTTAGGTTCCTGACAAGACGGGGGATTTCCTGTTCCAGGCAGGGGGGTCCATGAAGAAACAATGTAGCCTTTCTCTTAGGAAAAGGAAAGGGGCAGCTGCTTTTAGGAACGAGGGACCTCACAGCCAAGGCAGCCCAGGGGAAAAATAATGGAGCTTGTATATGTTTACCAGGCTGTGTGCTCTGTGTGGAACAGAATGGCCTTGTTGCTGTCTTTTGGATCAGTTTTGCAAAAAAGGAAGAGCTGGAATAAACACACACACAACAGCAACCCTTGGCTGGCATCCACTTACCTTTCCCAGAGCTTCCCCATGGGCTTCTCTTCAGCCAACTGGTTTTGTTGCCCCTTGGGAGCCCATATGGGACTAGGGGCTAGCACTATATATAGCCTGGGAAGCAGGGGGCTCTGTGCTGCCTGTGCCTTCCTGCAGGCACCATTTACGAATGTTTCACTTTCCTGTTTTTACAGATAGTAACTTTCCAAAACAGGTAACTGTTAGGGATGCTTATGCCAAGTCAGGTCAGCAAGGAACATTATTGACCCGAGGCTATGTTTTCTGACTCCAGTTAAAACCTGGATATTTTTTTATGCCCACAAATTGTATAAACATTGGTGTCTGCTCTCTGGTGATCATCAGGCAGAAGACAAGACTGAATTTCCAGATAAATTATTCACAGCCAAGGAGCAGCCCAGCTGCAGTCTGGCTCCATTAGTGGATTGTTAACATTGCAAAAGCCCATCTCTCCAGCTTTGCTAACTTGTATTTTGCACAGCTTGCCTGCACTTTGTTTGTACAATGGGATATCCAGCTACATACTTAATCGAGGGGAAAGGAATGGAGAGACTCCTGTGAGGGAAAACACAGGCAGACCTGGGATGCCATCTCATTCAAGAGGCTGCTGAAGATAATATCCTAGGAATAAGATGGTGGCTAATGGGCTCCTGCAATGTGTACTAGCTTCACAAATAGTCTTTCTTGCCCCTGAGATGAGCTGTCTCTGACACATGGGCCAAGTTGCCAACTTAAGCAGTTTCTGACTTCTGCCTCTGTTTCTCATCCTCTTGTGTGAGAGAAGGCCAGGGGTTTTCTTGAATGCAGTGGATGTAGGTTGGCAAAGGAAGTATCTGAGGATGAACTCGGAGACCAGCAAAGCTCCTGGGAGGAGATAATTATATTCCTTTGTCACCCACTCCACTAGCCAGAGTGCAGCAAAGCCATAATTTTGAAGGAATTGCATTATGGACTACAACTTCCACCAGGTCCAGCTAGCATGTGCCATCTAGAGCTGTTTGGGAGTTATAGTTCAGAACTTTGGAGGGTGCTAGCTCGACGAGGGCTGCTTTAGGACAAGAGACATCTGGTTAACAGGTAGAACATGGTGGTTCTATGATGCCAATGTGTATCCACATATTCTGTTTTGAGTTATTTTGTTCCTTAAGAGGAGCCATCTTAATGTGAACAAGGATGTGTCTGGACTGGTTTTCTTAATCTTCAGGTTCCTAGTGGCAGACTTTGGATCCCCAAATTTCAGTGGCACCGTGTGATGCTAAACTTTGGTGCCCCCCACCTCTCGTGCCCCGTTCTACATCACTGTTGTGGCGCCCCCTGCGGTGCCAGTGCCTAGTGTGGCCAAACTGGTTGCGCTACCATAAAACTGCCTCTGAGGTTCCCCACACCCTTCCACTTAAGCAAGGCCTTGTTATCTTCACCACAAATAGAGCAAACTCTGGTGAGTTTATTCCTCCAGCAGACTCAGCAAGGCACTGGGATGCCATCCTGGCACACGTTCTGAGAAATGGCTACTTTTGAGATTCCAGCTCTGCAATGTGGTTGAGTAGAGCAAGTGCACCCAGCCCATTGCGAACTGTTAGGAAGCTACATGGCCCTGAGACCAGTGTGATGTGCTCTGCAGCCCGCTTCTACTTGGAGCATGACCCATATACAGCAGTGGTGCTGGTGTCGGTTGGTTTGGCAAGGAATATGCAAATTTGTATGGGGCTTCATTCATCTCCTGCACCATCAGAATTCCCCTGGCTATGTTGTCTTCTGCTCTTGAGCTCTCCTTAGTGTATGCTTTGTTGGGTGTACTGTAGTGGCAGATGAGATGTGTAAATCTCTGGAATGGGAATTGTTGCTTCAGCTCAGTTGTTTATATTGTTCCTCTCATTGCACTTTCCTCACTGTGTCCTGGAGCAAGTAAGTAGGATGTTTGGGACATGCAAGGTTAAATTTAAATGAGAGTGCCTTATAAATCCTTTTTCCACTCTGCTGCATTCACAATAAACATACTTAGGGGCATTGCTAGGACCTTAAAATACTCAGTGGACATGCCCATGATATATATTTGCATATGTTAATTTCCATTCATGTGTAGGTGTAAATTTAGGCTCTCTTTCAAAGGGAAAGCCACCCTGCAAGCAAAATGATTTTGAAAAAAGGGGGAGACACAAGAGATCTAGGGCCTAGTGCAAAAGATCCAGGACTCAATACTTCTGTTCTACCCCCTAATAATGTCCCAGCATGTTTTCAGAAGTTGTGAAAAGCTGTGGTTTGTGTGAACGCTGTTGTTTTAGTTCAACTCTTTTCAACCCGTAGTTCACAGCTGATATAAAAACTCCCTGTACATAGAAATGTGGATGTTTGGGAGAAGTCCATGCTTTCCCTGACATTTATGTTACTTTGTGGGTGCATTTTTCCCCATGGGAAAGCATTCAGCCTCTCTCCAAACCTTCAGGTCAGATGACAGATCTTTAGGAAGAGTTTTACAATTTAATCTGTTGTTTGTGTGACCTAGACCTGGATGAAGTGAAGATTCCTATCTGTTAGGGTTGCATCCAAAGCAGCATCAACAGAGTCCTGCTGGCACAGTGGCACTTCTGTTTCTTCTCCTACTCCTGGTGTGCCCCCAAAATCTTCTCCAGAGGGTTCTCCAATCCTCCAGAGCTGATTTTGAGAGTGCATGTGGAGCTGAATGGGAGAGGAGGTTCCATTCCATTAGCACAAGGTCTTTTGTACCAGTGGAACAGAGCGTTGGACACTGCCCACAGTTATTGTGAATTTGGAGGCAGAAGGGAAGTAGTGATGATCAACTGATTGTTGTAAAATGAATACATAAGTGTTTTCTTGTGCATACATATTTTGGAAAGAGTGACCACTCCCACACCCACTACCAAAATTTATTCTGACAGCTCAATTGGAGGAGCATGAGACTCATCTCAGAGTCAGGGTCAAGGGTTCGAGCCCCACGTTGGGTGAAAGATTCCTGCATTGCAGGTGGTTGGACTAGAATAGATGATCCTTGTGGTCCCTTCCAACTCTACAGTTCTGTGATTCTGTTATTCACTGCCTACCCCATGTAAGGAGAGAGCTATTGGCTTCTTCCCTTTTTGTGAGGGTCATAGAACTCTATAATACAGTAGTAAGGCATAGAAAGTCTGCTGTTTCAGTCACAAAGGATGAAAGAGGTTTTATGGGATTAAGGTATGTGGGTGAATGTACTGAATATGCAGCTGTCTGACGTGCTAAATGCTTTGTGATTAGCCCAGCATTTGCCTGAATGAAACAGCTTATTATAACTTTCCTCTGTATTAAGCTGAGAGCCAGATGCTTTGTCGTGGTGCCTGAAGTAGTTACTTGAAAACTCCTATTTCCTTCCATCAATGGCAGTGAGTGCAGTGAAATGTTTGACTTTGGCATAAGGTAAGACTCCAAATAAATAAATCTATTGTTATAGAGACTTTATTCTTCTTCTAACACAGGGATGCAGAACCCCTGGCCCTCCAGATGTTTCTGAACTACCAGTCCCATCAGCTCCAGCACAGAAATGGACAGTGGACAGGGATTATGGGAATTGTATTTCAGCAACATCAGGAGGGCCAAAAGTTCTCCACCCCTGTTCTAACAAAACCTACTTACTCACAGTCCCGTGTTCAGTACTTCCTAACATTTCAAACTGCTAAAATTAATTAAAGGAGCAGGTTTATTATTATTTGTAAGCTGATATTTCACATACAGTAACTTGAGATGATGATGATGATGATGATGATGATGATATATTTATACCCTGCACTTTTCCCTGACAGGGATTGTGAAGGTCTGGGCGGGGAAACAGTTCCACACCAAAAAGCCTTCCCCTGCGCCCCAAAATTGAAAAAATAGGCTTAGGAAACATTTTCTTTTGGAATGGTGGATAGAGTTTTACTCCCCAAAATGATTTCTAAAAACTACATAATAGGAAGACTTTTATGTAAGACTTTCTACAGTACAAGATCCATACAATATTGGAATAAGCAAGTCATGAGTTGAACACTGAAAGTACAATTCTCAAGTGCAAAAGCAAGTTGCATTGCTACCTCTGTGAGGCACTGCAATTGACATGAGAAGGATTCAATTACTTTGCTTGTGGGCTTCCTCTTGTTGGCATAGTTGTTGGGTTTGTTTCTGTCCTCTTGCCTGGGCTTCAAAGGACTGTGGGTGTGAGTGGAGAAAGTAGAGGTTTTAGAAGTCTCTGATAAATAGGATAACAGATATTAAGAAGCAGAAACTGATGACAATAGCTCTGAAAATGAGACTGATTAAATTCCATGTAGTATCCATTGAGTCTTGGTCATCCCCCTTTCCCCTCTGAGTTCTTTTTATGGAATTGAGTGCTTATGTCTGCTTGACACTGTGGAGGACTGGAAGAGACAATAATATTCTTTGTTTTGCTATAATGTTGATGATTTATTCTCTCTGTATAGTGTTTTGCCTGCTCCTCATAAACTGGCAGAACCAAAAAGATGCTAGGTTCCTTACAGCCTTCTTGACCATTTGGCCCACTATTGGTCTCTTCTGCTGAACATATCAGAGCCTGTCTTTGCATGCAGGGGAAGTCCTTAACTTACCGAGAAATTGAATTGAATCCATTGGCCACCCTTACCTGGGTTTAGCCGGCCAGTTGAAGCCATTTCCCGGAGTGTGCCACTGTCACATTCTGACAGCCTATATAGGAGCCACAGGTGAGAGCTGAGCACAGGGTGGGAACCAAAGGTGGACAAACTTTCCCAGAAAGAGCATTACGAGTCCCCTGCCAGAGGTACTCCTCCTCCCCTAACACCCCTCAATGTGCATAGTGCATTTAAAAAGTATTGCAAATGTTTCAGGGTCCCCAGAAATGTCTGTTTTGAGGTAGTGGTGGAAAAAAACCCTGGGTTTTTCCATCATGGCTTCAATATTTCCCGAAAATTTACTTCTCTGGTTAGACTTCAGACTCCTTGGGAATCCTAAGAGTGCCATCCTAACCATTCCTATTCAGAGGTAAAGGTATAGGTATCCCTGATTGTTAGGTCCAGTTGCGGATGACTCTGGGGTTGTGTGCTCACCTTACTCTATAGGCTGAGGGAGCCGGCGTTTGTCCGCAGACAGCTTCTGGATCATGTGGCCAGCATGACTAAGCCGCTTCTGGTGAACCAGAGCAGCGCACGGAGCGGTACCTATTTATCTACTTGCACTTTGATGTGCTTTCAAACTGCCGACCTTCCGATTGGCAAGCCCTCGGCTCAGTGGTTTAGACCACAGCGCTACCCGCGTCCCTCTATTCAGAAGTAAGTCCTATTAAACACAGTGGGGCTTACTCCCAGATAAGTGGGGCTAGGACTGCAGCCCTGCTCTGCGTTCTATTCTTTCTGCCTGCTTTCTGCTATAATCCTACAAATTCGTTGTCATAGATCCGGGGGGATCCTGCTGATAAGGATAAGATCAGATACTCTTTACATGTGTGCAATTGTGCCTTAGCTTGCCTTTTTTATCCCCTACACATAAAAAAGGGACTCCAGCATGGGACAGCAGGACTTCCAAGTGAAAGTGGAACAGCCCCTCTTAAATAAAGCTCCTGTTGAGAATTGTTCCCTTCCAAATGCTGTGGAACTGGTGCCTTTTTCTGATAAGAGGATGATTGATCTGTGTTATCTGTCATGTCTGTATGTGCAGGCTGTAGATCTTTGAGGGAGCAAAGGATAATTGAAGGAGGCGTGGTGGGGTGCTGGTGTGGTGTGGTAAAGGTCTAATTCCAGAGCTGGTATCTGAGTTGCTGTTGGAGAGATAAGACAGGCCCTGATCCCTGGAAAGGGATGCAGTGCCTAACTTGGATCATTCACCTCTTGATTCCTATGTCTGCCCTCCCCAAAGCTCAAGGGACATCTGCCCTTCTTTCATTTCTGATGTTAAGGGCAGGAGGATATCAGTGCTGGCAAGTGGAAAGCCCTCTCCTTCCTTCTTAATAACCCCTTGTTGAGTGCCAGCCTTTCATCTCTTTTGTTTTTGTTTCTTTGGCTGGGCTGCTTCTTGCCCATTTGCCAACATTTCTTTATAGGGGGAGATAGAATGTCAGGAGAGTTATTAGATTGAAAAAGCTCATCTACTTAGACTGGAATCAGTGCCATAGTGTAAGCATGCATAGTCATTCTGCAGGTTGTGGGTGATGGTAGTGATAGGATAGCCACCCTTTCCCCATGAAACATGCCCAAAATTTGTGGGGAAGACAGAAAGGGTAGTACTTGCTTGCCTTTAACACACTGTACTCTTATGAAGCCATGAATCTTAGAGTGTTTGGTGGGTGCTGCTGGTAGGGAAGATGTATTTCCTCACTCCTCCATCTTTCCCAAACAGGCTTGGTGCCTGGGCCAGAGTCCCCTACACTGTGCCCCCCTGATGCTGGCTGGCCTGTGCCCAGAAGATGAGCAGATTGCTGGTGGGAGTGACCCTGGAGAGGATCTGCAAAGCTGTGCTGCTCTTATGTTTACTGCACTTTCTCATCATCATGATCCTCTACTTTGATGTCTACGCCCAGCGCCTGGACTTTTTCAGCCGCTTCAATATGCGCAACTCCTCCCGCACTCTGCCCTACGTCAACGTTTCTCGGCCTAATGGGACCGCCGGGCCTCTGGGCCCTGAGCTCCTGGCCCCGAGTGTGAAGTCCGTCAGTATCAACAGCACTGTCACCGAGAAGCCCTTACCACCTTGCCCAGAGATGCCTCCTGGCCTAGGTAAGATTACAGATCAGCTCTATCTGCCTCATGCCGTGTCCTGCAGAAGGCCCTTTAGTGGTGAAACTGTATTGCAGTTATTGGGTTTATTTGTGCCATGCTTGCCACCTGCTGTTTCCCTATCTCTGCTGCCTGTCAATGCAAATATGTCAAGTGGCTTTGGCTCCTGATAATAGGAACTAGAAGATCTAGGAATCTGCAGAACAGGCATGGTATTGCAAATTGTGGGCCCCAATGGCCTCTTAACATCCTTGTCTCTTTCCCAGGCCCACTGTACCTAGCTGGTGCCTTTCTGCAAGTGGGCTACAAGTAATTGGGGAAAGGGCTCAGCTTCTGCACAGACATGGCTTAGTAGGGGCTACAAGGGTTAGCTCCTTCTTATGCTGATCTCTTCTAATGAATCCATGAAGTAGACCAGCTTTCGCTCACCTGATGCCCTCCAGTTGTATTGGACTACAACATGGCTGTGGCTGATGAAACTTGTAGCGCAAAAACATCTGGAGAGCACCTGGTTGGTGAAGACCAAAGTAGACCATCTCCTCACCCTAGGGGGCAAAACATTTAAGGTATAGAGAACTTAATACCCTTATTCCTGACAGGTGAATAAAGAGTTGAAGCACAAGCTTTGGTACTGATATTTAACTGGGGCTAAAACTTTTATTAAACAATGCAATCTGCAACAAGCAGCAACCTTTCCTGTTAACTCTGAATCACTTAGCTGGGTATTTGAGTTAACTCTGCTTTGACTGTTTGCTGTCTCTGTGCTTGATAAATGTTTTGGTTTTTCGGTTTCTTTGCTGATTTTTTTCTGGGCAGTGCCCTGCCAAATTGGCTAGTGAAAGGGACATGAGCTGTTTGGGTAAGTCATAAGGCTGTGGCTGGTGCATAGATAATGGAGTCCTTTCTCCTGCAGTGGGCCGGCTCCTTATCGAGTTCAGCACTCCCATGAGCATGGAGCGGGTGCAACGGGAAAACCCAGATGTGCGGGAGGGCGGCAAGTACTCTCCCCCAGACTGTGTGCCTCGCCAGAAGGTGGCCATCCTTATTCCGTTCCGGCACCGGGAGCACCACCTCAAGTACTGGCTGCACTACCTGCACCCGATTCTACGGCGCCAGAAGGTGTCTTACGGCATCTATATAATTAACCAGGTGCGTAGGGAATGATAATGTGGGGGCAGTGGTGCAGTTGGCTCATTGTGCATTCTGGACTGAATGGTCTCATGGGCATCCCCTTCAGATGGTAATGTGCATTACTTCAAAATATGGTGTTCCAGCCCTGCTGTGCTCCAAAGCAGAAGGGGTAGGGGGCCTGGATATCTGACCCAGAGTTCTGTCCTAATAGCACCACAGGTGCAGAAGAGAGCAAGATGGTTGGGTTTAGAACATAGTGCTGTCTGGTTCCCTTGAGAGGAACCTGATAAGGGAAAGCGGTAAGTTAGTTTTCATGAATATATGCCTCTCTGTTCTGATTGGAAGCAAATGTTTCCAGCTTTGTGGGGGAAGCAGAGTGTGGGCCTTACAATGCACCATGAACTTTGCACCTATGGTAATTGTGGAATGTGATGTAGATGCTTCTCACTTGCTTCTCGTTTTAAAAAAAAACCAACCAGGCCTGCTCTCTGACATGACAATAAACCTGAAATACAGTTGGTGGGACTTTGCAAGATCTATAAAGGGAGATAGAACAGTTCTAGGAAAAAATAGGGAAAAAATAGAATGTTATTCACAATGAAATGTAACGAAAGAGAGGTCGGCCAGCTGCATCAGGTAAGAGGAAGAAGAAGAAGAAGAAGAAGAAGAAGAAGAAGAAGAAGAAGAAGAAGAAGAGTTTGGATTTGATATCCCGCTTTTCACTACCCGAAGGAGTCTCAAAGCGGCTAACATTCTCCTTTCCCTTCCTCCCCCACAACAAACACTCTGTGAGGTGAGTGGGGCTGAGAGACTTCAGAGAAGTGTGACTAGCCCAAGGTCACCCAGCAGCTGCATGTGGAGGAGTGTAGACACGAACCCGGTTCCCCAGATTACGAATCTACCGCTCTTAACCACTACACCACGCTGGCAGGGTCGTGGCAGTTGATGTGACCCTGTCCTTCATTATCTTTCCATACAGTTTGGTGAAGACACCTTTAACCGAGCTAAGCTGTTGAATGTGGGCTTCCTAGAAGCCCTTCGAGATGATGAGAGCTATGACTGCTTCATCTTCAGCGATGTTGACCTGGTGCCCATGGATGACCGGAATCTCTATCGCTGCTATGACCAACCCCGGCACTTTGCTGTTGCCATGGATAAGTTTGGCTTCCGGTGAGTTTGTGCACTTTGATCTTTTTTGAGATGCCAGTGGCCCCTTGAAATTGTTCAGAGTGTCAGAGGCAAAATGGAAGGAGGAATATATGACTTTATTGCACACATAATTTACCTTGCCAATGTAGCATGATTGAAACTGCCTTGTTGGAGACCGTATGGGGAGAAATATCCTGCAGTGTGTGCTCTCATTCTGTGTGGCTTGGACCTTGTGGGGACCTGCAAGCTGTGAAATGTGTTTCTTATCTAGATTGCAGTACAGGAACCTCCCCCATTCTTAAGACTACCATGCCACATTTCTTCATCATTTGCAGGGTTTTTGTACTTAAAAGTAGGGATATACAACAGCTTTGGATGAATCCCAAGCCAAAGCAGGGTGCTTTGCAGGGATTCTCGGATTGTCCGAGACAAAGTGGAACCTCTTCAGGGATCCAGAGACAAAGTGGGGATTTCCCAAAGTGCCTCATGGCACCGTGACTACTCTGACAATTGTCTGCTGAAAGCAAAACTAATGTAGCTAACCTTAGTGTATAAGGAAAACACAAGGGTGGTGGAATGGCTGAAGTAGAACAAATGCCAGGGTAAGGGGGAGGGGGTGAGGATTCTGTTGTGACTGACAGGTCAAGCTTGTAACCAGAGAGGGAATGAGTTCACCTGGAGTCTTCAACCCCAGTGCTTTGTTGGGAGGAAAAGGGAATCCCTTTTAGTTTTGTCCCCTGACTCCCAAGATTAACTTTAAAAGTACCTAGTTCACAAAAAATTGAACCAATTTGTCTGCCATTGGCAAGTTTCATACCTAGGGAAACCTCTTTCATGTCTGCTTTCCGAACAATTGCGCTCAAAAGACATGGGAAGTTTAAGTGGACACTTTTTACCCATCCCCAAACTGTGAAGGCTGTCCTTGTGGGAAAACCAATGAAGCTATCATTCAGAAATTTGACAGGATTTATCTTCCTTGGAGGCTCTGGTGCCTGCAAATTTCATCCAATAGTGGGGGAGGGGGGAAAGTTTCCTTTAAAAAAAAAAACCCATCAAATTTCAAAGGTACCTGACAGAAAAAGCCCCACCCTGGAACTATTTGGCTGGCTGAATCCACTGTGGAGTGGCTAATGTGCCGCAAATTTTATCCACTGTAAAAAGGGGGGAAGGTATAGCTTAAAAAACAACAACAACCCAATAGTGAATGAGGGGAAATGAAATCTTGTTTTTCCCAACTCAGACTCTGAAGCACTTGGGACTGAGGTATGTTGTTTTCTGAAGTACTGACTCAAGGTCCAAACTGAATCTTCTGTTTGGTGCACACCCCTAATTTAAACTTTGCTGCCTCTTATATGACTAGATGAAATACTCCAGGGAAGTCCTTGTGATACTACATTATGGAATGGGCACTTGCAAAACCTGTATGAAGGTGATGTAAACAAGCAGACAGGATCCACACGTGAACGTTCTGTGTTGACTATATTCTTAACTGCCAAACTGGGCAAAAGGAGACGGAGGAGGAACAGTGTGTATAAAATGGAATCCTGCATTCCAGCTAAGGAGAAGGGAAATGGGAAGGATTTAGGAGAGACCTGATGCAGTGGGAACAATGGGTGACATCACATGGCTGATTTGGAAACTGGGATTTAGACTGTGTCAGGTGTAGCTTGGACCACCCAGGTTCTGTGCTCCTGAACCCATTCGTGGCTTGACTGATTCCCATCTCTCCTGCTTGTCCTCTGCAGGCTGCCATACTCTGGCTACTTCGGAGGTGTCTCTGGCCTGAGCAAGACACAGTTTCTGAAGATCAATGGCTTCCCTAACGAGTACTGGGGCTGGGGTGGGGAAGATGACGACATCTTTAACCGGTGCGTGAGAGGCTGGGCCAAGCCTAGCCAGAACTTGTTCTCTGCAAGTTGGTTGTAGTAGCCATGTAGTCTGTTTTTCCATGTGGTGTGTCCTGGGAATGTGCTGAGTGGCAGGGAACAGCATTCTCTTCTGGGGTTAGATAGCTGTGCAAATGGCAGTTGGCAGTATGCAACACCTGCCTTTTCTGTAACAATGCTCCCAAATCTGAGAGAGGGGGACATAGGCAGGTAGGTATTCCCCAGCACATAACAGGCAGGGCCAAATAGAAGGCCTGGGGAGCCAATACCCTGAAAGCCAGATGGGGTTGGGGGTGCTGAGGACTGGAGGGTGAGGACTAACTCCTGCTTTATTTAGAGTTTGCCCCCCACCTGTCTGCTGATCTTTGAGCTGCACTTTTTCTTTGCACAGGATCTCGCTTAACGGCATGAAAGTGTCACGTCCTGATGCCCGCATTGGGCGCTACCGCATGATCAAGCACGAGCGTGACCGACACAACGAGCCCAATCCCCAGCGGTGAGAGAGTCAATGTGCTTGCTAGCTCCCTACCTAGTCCATTGCAAGCTACATAAGGAGATGGAAAGCTCCCACAAAATTTCTGCACCATTTTCCAGGGCACATAATGGCTTTCAAGCCTGATTTCCAATGGAAAATAATCTTCCAGACGCCTCTTCCCTTTTATAGCATACTACTCAGTACACCTCACGAGGAGAGAGGGACCACATTTGTTTGCCGCCCTGTAGAATGTCCATGAGCCTTAGCCTTCCTCCAGAGAGTGTTTTCTGTTACTGCGTGTGCATTCCTCTCTTTCTGACCCCACCCCCCGTTTTAATTCCATTCTCTGCCTCTTACTTCTAAGAGACACAGACATGAATCAGAGTCCCAACCATGCACCAGGTGTGTTTGGTTAAATCTATGTTCTGCTAGTGCTAGGCAAGGAAAGAGAAAGGGACTCCTGTCCTGTGCCCTAATATTTATTGTCTGGAACCAGAGAAAAGCCACAGCTGGCATGGTTCCAGGGCAATACACTAAACCTTCTTTCATGAGACCCTAACATTCCACTTGAGGTGGTTGTGTAGTGGTAGTAATCACCCATCATGAGAACTAAATGCAGTCACCATCCATGGCCCTCCAGGATCCTATGACACCATCACACTTTGCAACCTTGCTATACCATTTGATAGGGACTGTTGTTTTACAGCTGAGCTCTGGGTGGAGAAGCTAACTTTGTTACTTGGGACTTTCAATCTGGAAGGGCTGTGCATGGTGACTGTCTGTTCATATGTTCAGAAGACACAATTTCATTTTGGAAGTCCCACAGTGCTTTGTATGCTGGAAATCTGACATAAGAAATTGCTTTATTGTGCGTGGATAATGTCACGTAAGGCTCTACCCAAAATCCTTCCAAGTGGCCTGAGCTGTCATTAGACTCTCTATTCCAGGCTTCCTCAAACTCAGCCCTCCAGATGTTTTTGGCCTACAACTCCCATAATCGCTAGCTAGCAGGACCAGGGGTCAGGGATGATGGGAATTGTAGTCTTGAAACATCTGGAGGGCTGAGGTTGAGGAAGCCTGCTCTATTCCATACATCAAGGAATGGCTTGTAGGTTTAACTTGAATTAATCTAACTGCCTACTTTCATGTGTAAGATGAGTTTCTCTCTGGTTCTCCTGGCAGGTTCACCAAAATCCAGAATACCAAGGTGACCATGAAACGCGATGGCATTGGCTCGCTTCAGTACCGCCTGGTGGAGGTGGTTCGTCGTCCCATGTACACCAATGTAACCGTGGAGATTGGCCGCCCACCACCACGCCCCCCTCGGGGCTGACTCTTTGCTGCCTGGCTCTGCCCATGGCCCCATGCATGAGGAGCTGTGCGGATCCCAGCCCTGACTGGTTCAGAGGACTGTGTCCTGGCTTGGAGGAGCTGTCTGTCTCCTTTGTGGGGATGCGGGAAAGGCCAAGAATACATCTTTGCCTTGCCCCAGCCTTTGGCTGAAGCCCATCTCCTGATCACTAGTCAGTTCTCCACAGTGCCCTTCACAGGTTGGGGAGGAAGTGTGAGTGTGTCATGGTGCCTGGCGCAGCGCTTAGGGGTCCTGGGCACAGCCAAGCCCCACTCCTGGTTGGAAGGCACCGAGAGCAGAGAAACCTTGTGCAGGTTCTTGAACCTCCCTATCCTCTCCCAGAACTTTTCACAGAGTGGCATCCCTTAAGGATCCCGGAAGTACAGTACAGGTAGTTGTTTTCCTTTCCCCTCAGTGCGCAGGAGTGCCGTTTGAGCCTTCCTTCCAGGGGGTGGCCTGGCCTTACGACAAACGCCAGCTCGCAAGGTGTCCAGGTGGTTCACTCGTACCCAGCTGAGAAGCTCTTCCAAAGGAGAAGCTCTAATGGGCCTGGCCACTGCCCACCTCCATTCATAGCTTGGTGCTGTCCCCCTGCTGGGCCCTGGGTGTCACTTCTGGCTCCAGTAACACAGGGGCGTTTTATACAAAACCCTCATTAGAATACTTGAGTGCTTCCTGGGTTAGTGTGACAGGTAGCCTGTCTGTCAAGGGACAACAGGTCATTCTTCCTAGCAGTGTTTGCTCTTCTGTCTGTGAATGGGGAATATTGGTTGGGCGGTGTGTGCTTCACTTCTCAGCAAGGGTGGAATCAAAATGGCATGGTTTAGCCTACCCTCTGGTGTGGGCTGGCTTCTCTTTTTTTACAGGCACCGATGGGCTTATGGCCATAGCTACAGAACAGAGGAAGGTTAAGTTGGCTTCTTGCTGCCTGTCCCCTACCTCTCACATCCAACCCACTTACCCCATACCAACCCCCACTCACCAATCAACCTTCCCGCCATCTGCCAGGCAACCTGCCGTTGACCACTCATCGTGCCCTCTTTGTCAAGCTGCCACCACCTGAGGCCAGGCCCTTGGTTCTGACTGTCTGCTCATGACACATGGTGGCCGTGTGCCTAATTCCTGGAGCTAGGAAGCTGCTGGTGTCCCTCATCTCTGGTTATGGTGCCTGGCAGGTAGAATCTCCTGCACTGGTCCACTTTGGGGTGGCAGCTGGGCCAGGCTTGAAGCCAGGCATCAGCGTGTTGCACAGCCCAGGTGTTGGTGACTTTTGTACATTTGAATGTTTTGATCCCTTTTCAAGCCTATGGTGAATGCAGCACTGGTCACTATGATCAGACTTTTGTATTCAATAAAGTTTCAAAACTTGGGAGACTCCTTGCCTATGGGATTCAGGTGGGGTCTGTGGATAGGGGCAACACTGCAGGTTTATGCTATCTGCAGCCTCCCCTCCTTGTGCTCATCTTGGCAAGATACAAAATGAAGAATTAAATTAGATTCCAAACGAATGGCACCTCATTGTGCTTCCCCAACATGTTTGTTTAAAGCAGGGACTGGGTGTTCTGGCCCGGGAAACTCTGGACATAGTTACTCAGCCCAGAAGACAAGAGAGATCTATTCTACAAGGTTCTTTTATTGATGCTCTCACACGCACAGAAAAACTGTTAAATAGTAGCAAAAGATGCTATGTTTAGTTGAAGCTGGAGTGGGAATGTGGTGGTAGTTGAGGGGTGATTCCCTAAATCATATGGGGAACCTCTGGCTCTCTAGATGTGGCTGAATTATTCCTGACCATTAGCCATGCTGGCTACAGCTGATGGGAGCTGAGAGTCCAACTGTATCTGAATGGCCACAGGTTGCCCACCCATCCTAAATAAAACAGGCTTTCTCATATCAGCTACTCCCCTGCGTAATAACTCTAGACATTGTCAAGGGAAAGGGGGTAGATCTGGAAAGGGGGCTGCGACTGGCAATTGCTTATGTGTATGGTTGAAGGAGTTGGGCCAGAGCCGGGTGTAAGGGCACACTAGGGCTTGTCTGCATAAGCAGAAGCCTTGCAGGTGCTGAAGAATGGCTGGCCCAGGAATTGTTTGGTGTTTGGAGCAGCTCAGGTGTGATGTGCACCTGTAGCCCGGCATCCCCGTAGCCGCTCGCATTTAGCTAAGCGGTTTCCTTCCCAGTAACCGGCATCCTGGCCGTCATGACAGCGGCAACGGGTGCAGGGCCCCACCCATATGCTCTCCCCAGCAGGAATTACGCGTCGCTGGCTCCCATCCACGTAGCAGTTGGGCCCTGTGGAGAGACATGTCCGTGTATTAGAGTCTGCCATTGTTTGCAGAAGTCTCATCATGAATCTTAGAAGCAGAAATGGCAAGCAGTTTAAGAGTACATGTGTAGGCGGGGGAGTCCCTAGTAGCTGGGGCAACCCAGCCAGGTGGGTGGAGTATAAATAATAAAATTATTATTATTATTATTTATTATTATTATTATTACTCCAGCCTTGCACCCCTATCCTCTCCCGGGAGCTCACCTAGTGCCTGTTCGTCCACAGGTTCTGTGCTAGAAGCTGCTTTTGTACGAGGAGGACATTTTTCATTTTGGGGGGAGCCTCTCCTCTAACACTAAGGCCAAACACCTGCCAAATCCTTCAAGATGAGGTGGGGGCTACCAGGTCCCCCCCATCATTTCTAAGTAGGAGGCTTCCTGTTCAGTTAAGCAAGCTTGTGTCTTGGTCAGCTTGGCCCAATTCCTCTCACTTCCCAGCTCCATTAGGACAGGGGCCCTGAACAGCAAGACGGACAAAGTTCTCTCCCCCTTCTGGACAGCTTAAAGTGGAACATTTGTCCCTTGCTGTGAAGGTGTGTCTTTCTCACCATCCTCGCAGGTGGGGCAGCAGTGGCCCTTCTCGTAGACGGGATTGACGCAGGGTGGAGGGGCACAGTCTGCCACTAGGCAACGAGCGATGCCATCTAGGTCACAGGTACACTGCTCGCACTCTGAGGGCTGTGAGAGACAAATATTGGTCAATAAAGCAAGGCAGCTTTACGCGGACAGCAGCACGGAGCACACGGTTATGATGATGATGCAGCTCCAGAACTATTTTGCATCAGTGGTGCAGAAGCTTATTCTTTTCTGAGAATTGCATTCCCTTGAGAATTGCATGCCAGTGGTGTGCTGGTCCAGAGTCAAAGTGGGTAGGGCACCTCCTCTGCTACCCTCTTTCCCTCCCCCTTTACAGTGGATAATTATAACAAACAAAGGCTTGACATATCTCGCTTTGCATGTCATGAGTCTATCTCATATATTAAACTCCAGTAGCTATGGACTTTTCCACGATATTCTAATTTTTCGAGTTTCACCTTTATAAGGCCCACCATTATCTTCTTTTTTTGTAATGTGTGAAGAAGCATTCCAAACTGAATGTATAGCCATGGCAGTACTGGGATTATACCATCAGATGGCACTATCAACCAAGAATTGATAACGAGAGAGAAAAAGCTTCTGTCCCAATCTCCCTTGACTTTGTATATCTTGTCAGCTCTGGCCAACTCAAGATTACTCTCAAATAATCATGCGACTGGCTGCTTGGGAAACTGACTGGTCATAAGAAAATGTTGAATAGAGAAAACAGTGAGTGTGTGAGAGATTGTCCCCAGTAGTGCAGGACCATCAGGGATCCCAATATGCTAAAAAGGCCCATGAATGTGTTTTGGAACCCATTTACCCAATCAAGCTCCTCCTTAAAATATCCAGCAAAGGATACTGAAGTCAATTGCAGCACCTCACCTCTCATTCGCCTTCTCACTTGCAAAACATGAAGCTAATTCTAGCCAAGCCATATGCCTTTGTTCTCTGCCCTAAGGGGAAAGTTCCAAGATTCTACCTTCTGTCAAATTCCCTCCCTCCTGAACTAATAGGTTGGTTGTCTGATTTCACACCTTCAGGGTGAGTGATGATAAAGACTGGGCTCCACTGAATTTCAAGTGGTTGCAAATAAAAACATTGGTCACTTGCTCTAGGTCACTCGTCACAATACTTTAAAATAACAAAGCTGGAAGATGACATCAACATTTAACCCCAGAAATCATATCTTAATGATATAATTGTCCATGATCATCTTTATAACTCCAGGGAAGGAGACTGCCCAACTTCACTGGCAAGTTGATATCTTGTTCTTATTACAAATCTTACTATAAACCTACAGCACAAAGGAAAGTGTTTACACTTCCTAATTATTTAACTTTTCTCTCTCTCGAGCTACAGCACTTGTCTTGCTTGTAAGCAAATGCGAGATAACCTAGTTCCAGGAGGATCTGGAAAGCAGCCCTATATTACTGTATCCACAACCCAGATGTTCTGGACCTAGAGCAAAATCTGGCCACCCCTAGTAAAGAGCTGAGAAGCTTTGGCTGAGCAAAGTATTTTAGGGCAAGTTAGGCCCCAGCTGAATGGTTCTGGATAATCAAAAGCTTGCTTGCTATTTTATGATATTTTGGTTGGCCATAATAAAGTTACTATGGGGGGGGGGGAATTATGGCTCAATATGGCTTTGCAGAAAGCATTTACTTTCTGTGTACCTTTCAATAGAATTTTGTGTCTGGGTAAATGGGACAGGCTAAGAGAGATCAGTCATCAAACAGACACACAATAGTAAATTTGGTGTTTAGGTAACAGACAATTCACCTAGGAAGACCCCACTGCTCATCCTTTGACTATATGTAGCAACTGGTCCTTTCTTCATCAATACACTTATTTTTGCAAACACTCAATTCATGCTATCCAAAGAGGCATGGAGCCCAGGAATGGAGGGCTTTGATCTTCCACCTGGAGCCTCAGGGCCAGAATTTGACTCCCTTTGGCTAGTGCAGGCTTAGTGCCAAAAATACTCCTTTCCCCACCCACCCTCAATTGTCCAAGTAAGCCATGCTAGAGATTGTTTTGTCTGACTCAGGTCCTAAAATAAACTACACACATTTTTGGCAGCAACAGACAATAGCCAGAAGCAAGGTGCTGAACTGGTCAATGTCAGGCCTAAGAAATGGATGAAAATGAAATTCACTTAGTCAAAGGATGCTCAGCTACAGCCAATAAAATTGCCTTTTGAATTATCAAAGCTTTGATTTTATGGGAACATCTTAAGAGCACTTCCAGCTTCATAGAGCACTTTTGATTTGGTGCTTCTCACCCACTTTGGAAAAATGTAATTTATTAGTTTTGTTTGTATTTTCTTTTGCTTGAGCCAGTAGCCTGAACAAACTATAAAGACACAGCCAGCATTCCTGCTTCCAGTCTCTTACTCTCCTGCCTAGGCTTCCCTTTCAGAACAAGATTTAAGAAACAGAAGTGACCACTTGCGATTCTCAGACAGTGCCTTTTTCAGGAGCATTCGCCTTTTCTCCTGCTTTTGAATATCTTCACTTTGCCCATCCATCACCCATCCATCCCTGCCCACCTGGCTCTAGATTCCTTCTCATGCCACCCCCATCCCACCCCTTTGCCTAATTCTCCCGTGAATGCCTTACCTGGAAATGCTGCCCCAGCTCATACACTTGTCCACGGTGCTCACAGCCAACCCTTTCGCAGCGTGGGCAGCAGTCGCTGGGGTAGTGGCTGACGTGAATGCAGGCAGGTGGCAGAGCGGTGCAGTCCGTGCGGGCGCAGGCGGGCCCCTCCTCTGTGCACTCGCACTGGGTGCAGTGGTCACTGTCCAGGAAATACCACTCCCCAACGTAGTACAGGCTCCCGTTGGCATCGCACGTGGTCACTGGCCCTGCCTGTCCTGGGATGGGCACCAGAGTCAGCAGCAGCAGCAGCGCTAAGCTCAGCTGTGCCAACGGAAAGGGCATCGCTGAACTCGAGGGACAGGTGCCGGGCATGGGAGTTGGCGAGAGGGTGGAGCAGAGCAGCAGCAGCAGCAGCAGTAGGGGAGCGAAGCGGAGGAGAGCTGGTGGGGAAAGTGGGCATCCAATCCGCCCCAACGCCGCCCGCGGGGTCCCGCCGGGAGGTTGCCTGCTGAAGCTGCGGCTAAGAACCGCCCTGGTGTGCCTCGGCCTTTGTGCAGCCGCCGCCCGGCCCGGCCCGCCCCTTCTTGCAACCCGAGCCCGCCCAGGGGCACAGCACCCCCTCCCCAACGGAGCGGGCGGGACCGAGGCGGTGGGAGGGACCTTGCCCTCTATCTGCACCTCAGGAAAAACCTGCTAAGTCCACTGTGCTCTCCTCTTCATGTCCGGCTCGCTCCCCCTCCAAACCCCTCGAACACTCGTCCGGGGAGCGAATGCTGCGTCTCCCCAGTTCCCAGTCTCCGTGGCCTCCAAAACACGCGCAGCGCTGGATCTCTTTCTCTCTCTCTCTCTCCCCGCCCCCCGCCCCATTCCTAGGAACATTAATGGGCAAAGAAAGAAGTTTCTCAATACTGTACTGTTGCCAAGGCGTAAAGCCAGTGGGACCCCTCCCGGATGAAAACTGGCTCTTTACCTCCGATTGCTTGGGTGCATGCGCGGGCGCGCCAAGAGCTTCAACACACACGCTTCCTTCCCCCGGGATCCCCGTCTCCGCGCTCGACCGACATCCTGTCTGCCTCCTGGACACGGCTCCTTTAAGAGGCGAGGCTTCAGAGGAACGCGGTGGGGCGTTTCCATGGAGACGGCGAGTTTATATTCCAGAGAGTTGGAAGGGGCAGAGGGTGGAGGGGGATCGGATAGGGCAAGACGCCTGGCCCTCCGCCCCTCCGCCCGGTGTCGCAGGTGAGGGCTACCGCAGAGTTATGTCCGTGAGTCCGTAGGGAGTGAGGAAGTGTGGGAAGAGTAAAAGGTCTGGGGCGGAAGTGGGCTCGGTGGGACGAGACGTAGGTGAATTAAGTACTGGGGAGCAACTATGGGGAGGGATAATGGGCAATAGGTTACATTTGGGGCTATAACGATTAACGGGAATTAGTGTGGCTCTGGAGGTTAATGTGAGGGGATGAATTTGGTATATGGGGAGCAGGAAAAATTATATGCACTTATTCTCTGGTGGCCAACGTAGGAGAAAGGTGAGTGCAAGTAACATGATTTGTAGACAGTAGTGCAACTCAGGGGGAAAGTACAGAGCCCCACAAAAATGGGGTGCCTCAAATGGCCATCTAGAGAGTGTCAGGTGATAGAGTCAGGAACAAACGACCTGTGGCAGCACCTGGGCTGGCATGGGCATGTTGTGGTCTATTGGGGCTGATGGTAGTCACAGCGGCATCCTTATTTTCTACAACAGTTTTAGTCAGAGGGTGGTTAGCCAGGCATGTACATGGCACTCGATTCTATTTTTTACTTTTACCCTTGGTGCCCCCCCCCAATAAATGTGTTTAACATCAGGGCAGCAGAAGCAAATTCCATTGTATTCCTGTAATGCTAGTGCTATGACTTAAGTGAGTTTAGAATGTGAAACTGTACATGCTCAGAGTATTTCACAACCATTTATCTATTGTGCTAATGTATCAGGAATGTAGGAGCAGTTGTAAAACATGGGAATGGCTTACCTTACAACTGACAACTGACAAATGTAGTACTGTATGTGTGGCTGTCTAATGGGAGAGTGGTGTAAAACCATGGATGTTGGGGAGGGACAAAGTTGTTGAGCTTTTCTTGGGAAATCATGGGTAAAAATACCTCATAAATAGGACATTGCGGGGGGCCAGGCTTCTGTTGGCCCCCCCCCGAACCTCAGATAATTGAATACTTTCAATGCTTTTCAATAATATTTGTGTATCTTGGGAGGGCAGCAGCCCATGTGTAAAACCATTAAGTTCAGTGTCTAAAATTACCTAGGTGCACCACTGCATGTAGCACCGAGTAGTTGTGATGTGGAGCTTCTACTCACTGTCTCATTGGCACAATCATTTTTTTCCCTTTAAAGCCTCATTTATCGTGGAATTGAATTACAGCACCCATGTTGCCCTTGTCTGGTGTATCTGAGGAACCTTTGCAGTTGGTACCATCACTCTGGAGAATGGTAGAGGAACAATTAGCACCCAGTGAGAGGCTTGAGGCGAAAGCTATCTTGGGTCATGGCCTTGTGGAACGGAGCTTGGAACTTCATGCTGAGGTTAAGTACCGAAATACTGGATCTCCTATTCAAAATGATTCACAAAAGAGCAGAACAAACAAACAAACCACCCCTCTTACTACACAATTTAGAAGTGGCTGGTGACAAAGGGGTATCTGAATAAAGCATCAAATCTAGGTCTCATCAGCTAAGGAGGCAGCACAAATTTTGTAAGGGGGTTTGACTGATGAAAGGGCTCTGCTGGTGGCTGGGCTCCTTTTGCTCCGCAAAGTCCGCCAGCTCCTGCCCCACGAGCCAGGTGGCTGAGTAGCCTCACACCTGGACTTTTCCATAACAATGTCTATAGATTTAGTGGAGTGGACTGAGTGCTAAAATTGACTGGAGCTAAGGGAGGGCTTATAAATTGTATTAAGCCCCCTTCCACTGAGCACTGGCCACTAGTTTTGGCATACATGCATTTTCATATAGAGTGGCATTCATGTGTACAATAATCTTGTATGGAGAAAGCCTCTGGTTTGCCACTTACATCT
Organism: Lacerta agilis; assembly: GCF_009819535.1. NCBI lineage: Eukaryota > Metazoa > Chordata > Lepidosauria > Squamata > Lacertidae > Lacerta > Lacerta agilis. The sequence continues at coordinate 45,904,251 of NC_046317.1, read as the reverse complement.
GCTTTGAGTGCTGTTTAATATCAGTGAAAGGAAAGCATATCTGAGAAGGCACGGCAAGGAGGGGATAAAATGTTGCAACCACCCCCTCCCTGTTTGACAAGGTCCCCATTTGCCAGCTCCCAGCTCAGCTGGTTCCTAATGCTTGGCCAGAGCCCCTAATCCATGCTATTCCAGGCCCTTTGTTCTCCTCCAGCCATTCATGCCCTTTCTTTATTCAGCATGGCCCTGACTGCAGCTGAGAAGAACAGTAAGCATCCCAGAGGCTTTTCACATGGTAATTGCCTTACCTCCTCCTGAAACCAGAAGAGCAAGCACAGCACACCCTGACCAGATGGCACCTTTTTCTCTCTATCACTTCTTGATGTTAGAGCTTTGCTTGAGATCCAGCCCCCACGCCCACTCCCAATGTTGTGACCAGTAACCCCTCCCCAGCCTTTATGGGGTCTCTCACCTGGCTATCTATTACAGCTTCATCAATAAATGTGGCTCAGGTACTGCCTGTCTCCCTGCTGTGTTCTTGTATGTGTCTCTACTCCCCTCCCCAGTTGGATATCCGAGAGGCCGGCCAGGGAAGCAGCTGTACCATAACGTTCCTCTTGTGGATGTGTGGGGCCAGAAAGGGAGTTCTGGCACTCACTTGCCTTACAAATATCCTGCAGATATTTTTGCGGCATGACCTTGACTTTCCTCATGGGGGGAGGGAGGGAATGATTGTGGGTGGGCTGTCTGCAGCTTTGCACCTTTTATGGAGTGTACAGATGGCAACAATGCAGTGCCCTCTTGTCAACTACATTGGAATGACAGTGTCCTGGCTGGTGTTCTTACCTTCTGCAGGCAACTTTGCCCGCTTTCTGCTAAAGGTTTTTTTTTTAAAAAAATATCCTAAAAGCTTCACTCTTAACCTTAAAATATTCTTCACATAAACTAATAGCCTCATAGTCTGTTCCCAGTCTTTGGGCAGATGCAACATTTTACTGAATTCAGTGTGCTCTCACACACATTTTCCACATTTGAGGCATCTTTTATTCCTTTGGTACATGACATACTTTGGTACATGACATACTTCTGAAAAGTTGTCAGTTCCCTGACTGTGGCCTTTATGAAATGTCTACCATCAGGTGAGTAATTAACCCATGGCTAGGTATTGGTTTTCTTTTCTTGCAGGCAGGCAGGCAGGCAGGCAGGCACCTGGCTTGGTTTCCAGATGTGCAGAATAGCAATATTGGGAATGGGAGTGCAACTTGTATTTTTAGGTTATGTCAGTGCTTCATCATTTGAGGAGGTGGAGGGTGGAGGCAAGATTATGTGAAAGTTATGCAGTTTGTGTCAATGTGCACATGTGTGAATTTCTGCATGTGGCTATGCACTGTCCCTAATGCAGTCCAACTCCTTCCCTATTTACAGGTGCGGACACTGTTGGAATTCCATCAGGAGTTGCAGTCAGGCTGCCTTGGAGTGGAACAAAGCCCACTGCAAGCGGCTGACAGCTGGGCCTTGCTGGCAGCTCCCCCCAATCTCAAGGAGCTGGTGAGGGAGGAGATCCGCCTTCTTCTAATTGGCCTGCAGCAGAAGGCATCACAGGAGGGCAGGTACTGGAGATTGGAAGAGAAGGGACTTGAGAGAATTACCGGTAAGGGCTGAGTTGAGGGGGAGCAGGTAGTAGGGAAAGAAAAAAAGCAAGCAGAATATCTTAAGACCTGAAGCCTATTTGATATAAGAGCCCATTAGTTTCCAACTGACGTGGCTGGTGGTATTTATGTGTGTGGAATGGGTGAGTTTTATATCATCTTTTGGCCAAAGCAGTCTAGATTGAGGAAGCCATAACTATTTGTTATGAGAGGCTTAGAGTTTCATGGGACAAATCAATTAGGAGGCTAGACAATAACTTGATTGTCTCTCTTCAACAAGAACAGGATGGGGAAAACCTCTGATTCCACTCAGATATAAATAAGTCCAGTGCCACCTAGTGACTAAACTATATATTTACACTATTGATGCAGTATTCTTTCTCCCTTTGCCTTCTATTTTTTTTAAAAGATTTTTTATTATTTTCCAATAAAACAAAGAAAAAACACAACATAAACATAAACATAAACACAATAAAAACACAATATATAAACACAATAAAGACAATAACAATATCAACAAGCATAAAGAAAAACATACAAACCTTAACAAACACCTATCTTTGTATTTTTCTTGTTTCTAGCTTCTCTACTAGGGGACTTCCCCTGTTCCCTCCACTGCCTTCAAAATCATATATACGTTATAGGTAACTTTATATCTTCTTCCCTTAACATTTACTGTATTTCTTAATACTCTTAAGTATACTTAATCCAATATAAATCATAACTTAAACACAATATCTTAAAATATTCTTTAACAATTAAATCATTCACCAAAAGTTTCTTCTATGCAATTTTATCTAACATTAGCCTGCTAAAGCCAATCTTTTGCTTAATTCTGCTCAAATATTCAATTTTTCAGATTTAACAAAATAGTCCTTAAATTTTTTCCAATCCTGCGACACCTTCTCCTCCCTCTGGTCTCGGATTCTAGCGGTCAGTTCTGCGAGTTCCATGTAATCCATTAACTTCATCTGCCATTCTTCCACTGTTGGGATCTCCCTTTGCCTTCTAAGGGTGACTGTTCCAGAAATGCCTACTAGGAAATATCCGTTCCAATGCAATTTAATTGGCAGTTCCAGTATAGTTTCAACATGATTGTCACTCAGATGGCCAATGTCCAGCAAAAATAACTTGTGCCAAACATATGTTTGCACCATACACCTCCATCTGTAACTTGCGCTCCCCATTCAAGTGCAGCTTGCCAGTTTGTGTGTGTCTCTAGTCTTTTTTATCTGTAGAATTAATTCCAGCCTTACATTCCCATTCTTTGGGGCTCAACCATGTAGCATTTGTCATTCCCACTTAGCTCCCTTACATCATGTAGGAATCACATTGTTGAGCACCTCTATCAAGAATGCCAGTCCTGCTAGTGTGTTTGTTTTTTATGGTGTGTTCAGTCCATAGCCTGAGGCTGGGATTATGTCTCACCTCCAAGTTCAAAGTGAGCATTCATCCGAGTGAGCACTGGGATCAGCACCTGCTGGAACCCTTGCCTGAGGATTTGCTCCCTGCCTTAGCCCTGTGTAACCAATGAATAGCTCAGTGAAGGTATGGATTAGAACAGGCTGGCTAGTAAGGGATGAGCTCTCAAACTCCTCATGCTGGAGTTGTTTGTACCATGTTGCCGTATTGGAGAATCCCTTCACACCCTTCAAACCTTTCTACTATCTCTCAGTCACAACCTGAAATTCTGCATTTGTTTACTTACTTTCAAAAAGCTCCCCTCTTGTTGAATTTCCCTACATTGACATGAGCACAGGGTTGGCTCCCTGTGTACTGCCTAGAACTGGGTGGTCCAATGCATGGCGCGAGGGCTGCATGCATCACTTGACACCCTCCCCAGTCCTCATGCTGCCTTCCCAAAGCCAGATAAGCAAGGCTTAGCGAAGGAGGTGTAAAGACTCTGGCAGGGTCCTAGAGTCCTGCTGTCTCCTGCCCAGAGCCTAATTAGTGCTTCTCTGGAGTGCTCTAGGACCCTCCCAAAGCCTGTTGTTTTACTTACAGTAGCTGGCTCCGGGAAGGCAGGGAAAGGACTGGGGGCTGGCATCAAATTTTTGCCTCAGTCTCCCTACCACATAATACAGTATGTGTTCTATTGGTTCTGTGTCAAAGTACTTTTGTGGTCTACTTGGTATGGAAAGTAGGGTTCTATTCATTCCAGCTACTGGGTGGTTTTGTGACCCAGCACTGCCACAAACTGGTCTTTTCTTGTCCTTGTCAGCCCAGTGACTGGGGATGAACAATTGCCTTATGGCTGTACTTTTTCTGCTTCACAGAAACCAAGATTGTGCTATCGCTAAATACAGCCCTCATGTGGTCACCTTTGCACTGAAGGCAAATGCTGGCAATAGTCAGTCTTCATCTGGGAGCAGTGCCCTAGTCAGGTAAGACTGAAGGAAGCTGCAGCCTCCACACAATAAGCTTCTGGGCTGTGACTTGTTCTTACCCAGAACACCATGAACTGTATCACCACAGGAGGTCTCAGAATCCAGGACTGATTTTGTCTGTAGGAAGCCTAACATCACAGACTGCCATATGCCATAGACATAGAAACCTAACAGTGATTGGTTCTTTTTGCATCTATGGCCAATTTGGGGCTGATCACTATTATCCCATTTGATCCTCATACAAGTTCCAGGAGTGGGTACTTTCAATGAGTTGGCCTCCATGCTGGTTTCAGTCCCATTGTGGTATTAATCTAGAAATGTGCTTGTATTATTTATATAGATATGCATATTATGCATATGTAGAATTAGCAGTGGTGTGCCCACTTAAATTATAAGTCTCCATTTTAGATAGAACCTTAATGTTAAGTCAGAGAGGCTGTGAAATTACAGACTCAGCCAGCAAAGATGGAGCAATATCAATGGGGTTGGGTGGGGAGACCCATTGAGCAAGCAGAAATCTTTGTGCAGGGCTTCCATTGACAGAGATGGTTAGGTGAATCCCACCCCTAGTATGTTTTCCTTTTATATCTAGTTGAAGAAACTAAGAGCAGTCTAAAGATAGACTAATAACTTGTGCTAACCATAAAATAACATCAACAGAGCTGTGCTGGATCAATCCAAAGGCCCATCTATTCCTGCATCCTGCTCTCACAATGGCCAGCCAGGTGTCTATGGAAAGCCTATAATCTGGACCTACTGCAACAGCGGTCTTCTCACTTGTGATTACCAGCAACTGGTATTCAGAGGCACATTGCCTCTGTCAGTGGAGGCAGAACATAGCCATCACAGCAAGTAGCCACTGATAACCTTATCTTCCATGAATTTGTATTATAGGTGCCAACTCCCTGGGTGCCAGAGCACCCACAAAATTCCTCATGAAGTGGCCAGGCACCCACAAATTTTGGTGCCAGGGCCATGCACACTGCATGGCACCCACAGCCCTGGACACCCACGGTTGTGGGGCCAAGCTGGCACTTCTGATTTGTAATAATATTTTAGAGCCAACTTAGTTGGTGGCCATCACTACATTTTGTGGGAGTGAATTCCATAAGTTCAGCTGTGTGCTGTGTGAAGAAGTACTTTCTTTTGTCTTTTGCTGAATCTTCCAACATTCAGTTTCATTGGATGGCCCTGGGTTCTAGTACTGCATTTTGAGAGGGGCAATTTTTTCTCCCTATCCTCTTCCTCCATACCATGCATAATCTTACACTACTGTCATATATCCATTTATTTGCCTTTCATCTTAACTAAAAAGCCCCAAATCTTGTAACCTTTCCTCATAGGGGAGTTGCTCCACCCCTTTGACCATTTTGGTAACTCTTTTCTGAACCTTTTCCTTTTTGAGGTGAGGCAGCCTGAACTGTACACAGTACTCCAAGTGTGGTCTCACAATCAATTTGTATAATGGCTTTATGATATCATCACTTTTATTTCCTAATGATCCACAACATAGAATTTACCTTTTTCACAGCAGTATCCTCTTGACCAACCCCTATCACACCTAAAACCAGGGCAGTAATGTGTTAGCATGTGTTGTTTTTCTTATATGTCTGATTTTAAGCTTGCTTTTGTTTTCCTAAATGCACATTTCCTTTTGTTTAAGAATATACTTATCTTGAGGATTCAAGAGTTTAGGCCTAAATCCCCATAATAGCTTTAGATAAAATGTTTAGATATGCATTTGGGTATCCCATAGATTAAGATCCCAGAGACTTAATAGCAGTCTCAGGTCTATTTGCTTATTCAGCTAGTATGTATCCACCAGGTACGCTTGCTTACCTAGATCAAAATCTGTGGCAAAATGAAGATAGCAACTCCAAGTTTAGGTGCCTGCATTAAAGCTGGTAATGCTGTTCTTGTGGCTTGTAATTCCTGGGCTGTGACTTATTATTTTTTTTTAATTTATTTATTTTTAAAAAGATTTTCTTGGTTTACAAAAGTAAAAAATGCCTTGTCTCTATTTTCAGGTTGTACATTCTTTATTACAAGTCAGTTACATTTGCTGTGAGACATTAGTGTTGAGTACAGTATAAGGTTGGGGAAGAAGAGGGGGGAGAGGAGGGGTGGTGTGGTGAGGCTTATATTCTTTTGTGTAGTATATGTGTGGGGTTCTGTGTCAGCATCAACTGGGTAGGTTCTCTTTCTATTCATTATTACATTTCCTTGGTAGTGAGATGTATTGGGGAGCAGGGTGTGGTTGGTTGTCTGGTTGTCTGCAGTGGGGTTTGTTTGCATTTGTAAGTGGGGTAGGGCTCGTTGGGTCAGGTAAGCCAGGTTGATTCGTATGCTGTTGGTGGATTCTTGTCATTGTCTTGTTGGGCTGTGATAAAGGGGAACCATACTGGGGTGAAGGTGTTTTCTTCTATTTTTCCCGTGCCAGTTTCAGTTTATTGGTTAGCTTTTCTAGCAAGGCCATTTCCCATACAATTTGATACCATTGGTTCATGTTTACTCCCAACAGGTCTCTCCAGTGTCTGGCTATGAGGCTTCTGGTTGCTGAGAGTAGGTGGTTTATAAAATCTCTATAATGTGAGTGGCCAATATGATCTTGGAAGATGTTCAGTAGGGCCAGTTCTGGGGTGAGTTCTAACACCTGTTTAGTTATTTTGCATATCTGTTGTAGGAGTGCTGTCCAGAAGGGTTGGATTATAGGGCATTTCCACCATGTGTGGAGGTATGTGCCTGCAGAGGTGCAGCCTCTCAAACATCTTGGTGAGGTTCCTGGGCATATCAGCTCCAGTTTCCATGGTGTTAAGTACCACCTGTAGGTGAGTTTCAGAGTGAGTTCCCTTCTTTTGGCTGGTATGGACTTCAAGGGAGGTATAGACCACATTCTAGTCCATTGGGTGGGGTTAATTTCATAGCCTATGTCATGCTCCCATTGTTCTTTGATTGCGTGAGTGTTGTGGGGATTTTCTTTAGTTTGTTTTGGAGAAATGGGTGTGTTGTTGTGGGGATGTTTTCGATGGTGTTTCTCTCTCTCCATGAATTTTTGTTCCTCTGCAGTTAAGGTTGGCATGGTCAGCCCTGTTAGGAATCTTCTGATTTCCTGTTCAGGTGGGCTGCGGGAGGTGTATAGGTTGGTGTAAAATTCTGAGGTTATTTCTTTGGTGGAGGATGTTAACGCTACTGTCTTTTATAGTGACATACACAGTGTATACTTGTTTTGAGTGATTTTTTCCTGCATCTGTTTGCTAATAGTCTGGAGTTCTTCCCTCCATATTCGTAAAAGCTTGTAGTGTGATAACAAGGTTGAAATGTCTTGTTCTAATTTACCAATTTTCGAGAAAGTTTGTTTTTTAAGGGATGCCCTCTCCTTTATGTAGGCACTTCTGATGACCACTTTCATTGTGTCCCAGAGGAGGGAGGTTGCAATGTCATCCCCATCATTGTCCTTAAAGTAGTTTTGGAGAGTTTTCAAGAGACTCTCTAGGTAGTTCGTTTGTGGTTAGGATGGGGCTGAAGGACCATGATTGGGTAGTTTGTGCTTCCTCTCCTATTATGAGTGTTGCTTCTACTGGGGCGTGGTCTGTGATTTTAATGTTCTGTGTCTGAGTTCCAAGAGGCATGCTAGTTTAGTTTGATCAATCCCTGTCCTGTGACAGCCATACAGAGAGGATGGGAGTAAAACTCACTGAAAGAGACTAGGGGTCCTGGAAATAAAATGACTGACATCCCCAACCAAATTTTGTTACATGATCCTTGTGCCAGTGTCTCATTCAAGCTTTGTTTAGTGCAGGAATGCCCAGTTGCAGGCTTCAAGCCCATCTGGTCACAGGAAAATGCAAGTCTCACCCAATTTCTGTTTCCTTAGGCCATTATTCTCCAGAACCGCTAATCTGGAATCCTTCTGTAATAAACTGAATATTGCCCATATCAGTGAGGTAGCCTCTCAACTTCGGTAAGTTTTTGCTCTATTAGGCTTCTTATTTGCACAAATGTTGTAAGAGGGAAGAAGGCACAAGAGGGTTAGAGGTATCCGTTGCAGGTATCTGGAAGGCAGATAAAATAGAATACCTTGTGGCTGAGAACAGTAAACTCACTGCAGAGACAGAAGGGAAGCTGGGGATGGCATTGTGTGAAAATGTGTGCAGATGGACCCAAGCAGCTTGTATTTGACCATCTAACCCTCCCCACCAGCTGTCTCCTAGTCTGGTCTATACCACAATCATGATGACAAGGAGGGGCAAAAGTCTTTTTCCAAACTTTCTCTGGGTGCAGATATAATTTTTATGGCACATTTTGCTCTGTGTAATTGCAAAGAGTGAAGCAGATCAAACAACAATTGTAGCAGAACTTGGTGGGAAAGGCATAGCATAAAAAGGTGGGAACCTCAAGAGAAGGTCAAGAAGCAACACAGGAGTGTGGTGTCTGAGCCATACATAGTCTTGGCTCCCAGTGCAGTCTCCAGTGGGGAACACACAAAGGGCTTTGTGAAGATTCTTCCATCTTGTGTCACTGGGCATCCTGCATATTCCAGGCAGTATGTATAGTTATTGAAGGGAGCTTGCTGAAGTCCACCCCCAGACATCCCAGGAAGTGTTCACCAGCCAGGAACTTGGGGAACTCTGAACAAGGAGAGCAGCAGAGTACAAAACAAGGTTTAGAAACACTGTCGGCATTAGAGATACTTGTGCCTAGTTACGAACTGCTTCAAAGTAGCGTGGTTTTCTCTTCTCATCCCTAGCAACCTGAGTTGCCACTGCAAGCAAATGGTGGCTATCCTCACATCTAACTTTCATTTGAACTGCCAGCTCCCACATTGGGAACGTAAACAAAAAGTGAGGAAGATGTGGAGACACCAAGTCTGCAATGCTGGCAATTGTTTTCTTTCCCAAATGTGTCAACTTCTATGGGTCTCACTGGCTGTACTATTTTTCCTAGAACCTTGCTAGAGGATGAGTGCTGTGATCTGGAAAGATACATCCCTTATTTACAGGTAAGGACCGAACCCTTCTCATCTCAAGGAGGGTCTCTAGAGTTCCTCATAAGCAGTGTTTCTCCCATGCGCTTCCAAGCATCTGCTTCAAGTTTTGGCCAATAGGTCTGTGAGAGTGGTTTGTGTTGCAGCTTGGGTGGAGCATCTGTGGCAACATTTCCTCAGCTCTTCTAGACTATTGTGTAAGAACAGAGGCAAGGCTCTGTGGGATCTGACCAAAGCCCCATCTAGTCTAGCACCCTGTTCTCACAGATGCTTATAGGAAACTTGCATGCAGGACATCCCCACGGCAAGTCATCTAAGTTGGCACCCATCCCTACATTTCATAGGGGCAAATTCCATAGTTACTTTTGTTTGTCCTGAATCTTGCAACCATCGTCTTCATTGGATGGACCCAAGTTCTAGTATTAACCGCTCCCAGGTCTTTCCTCCTGCCCATGTACACAGGAGCTTGGTCTCAGAGATGTATCTACAAAGCTGTTCCCATGGCTATGGCAGCCTGGGTTAGAACAGAGTGTGGGGAGGCCTTGGGTCAGAACTCTTGAGTTCATCAAGAGAGGAGTGACAAGAGTCTTTGGCTTCCATACCAGTTCTACAACTGCCCAAATAGCTAGCTTTTTGTTTTCTTCCGAAATCTGAGAGACAGGGAGGGGCTAAGGAAAGATGTGCCAGGAAAACTGTTATGATGATTTGGATGTGAAAACACCATCACATTGGACTGCAGGACTGCTGCAAGAGTACTTCCTGTCACCAGTGTCTTGTTGTTGTTGTTGTTGTTGTTGTTGTTGTTGTTGTTGTTGTTGTTGTTGTTGTAACAAACACACCTTTGCGGCAGTACACCCATAGTGCTGAGAGCTGCCAAGTTATGAAATCACAGTGACTTGTGACTGCGGAATCGGGGTCAAAAGAATCGTAGAACTGCAATTGGAATGATCATCTAGTCCCAATGATCATCTACTCCATGGGTCCCCAAACTAAGGCCCGGCGGCTGGATGTGGCCCAATCGCCTTCTAAATCCAGCCCGCGGACAGTCCGGGAATCAGCGTGTTTTTGCATGAGTAGAATGTGTCCTTTTATTTAAAATGCATTTGTGGGGCATAGGAATTCGTTCATTTCCCCCCCAAAATATAGTCCGCCCCCCCAGAAGGTCTGAGGGACAGTGGACTGGCCCCCTGCCGAAAAAGTTTTCTGACCCCTGATCTACTCCAACCTCCGGCAATGTAGGCTATCCACTGCTACAGCATCTCTGAGAAGTGGCCATTTAGCCTCTGCTTATAAACCTCTAACAAATGACAGCCTATTAAATCAGCCCACTATGTTTCTAAGTCAGCAACCTGACAGACTATTTTCCAGAAGAATATGAAAGAGCATCATCAGCTGAAGGGACTGGATATGCTGGTGCCTATCCATTAGCTTTCTGCAGTGACTGGGGCAACCAGAAGGCTGGGAGGAAAAGTAAGTTATTTAATACGGGAAGACTTTCCATCAGGAGGAAAACCTTTAAGCAGAGACATGTACATCTTTAAAAGAAATGGTATAGTTAAAGGAGCAGCTTCTTTCTTCTGTGTTGTGTTTCCTATAGCATTTTTCATGTTCCACAGTGCCAACTGGAGGAGGCGCATCAGCATGCTACAGAGCTGCTAGAGGCAACACATGAACCCACCATGGCTGGTATGCAGAAACCGAGTGTCAGATAAGGCCAGGCTGGGAATTGGGGAAGGGATGCAGCATCATGGTGCCTATAGCCATCATCTTTAGGCTGGTGTTGCCAAGGAGTGGTGTTTGCAATGGGATTGGGGCATGGTCTCTTTGTGAGTGCCAGCCCCAATGCTCTTCATGATTGTTGCCTCCCCCAATCCCCATGAAATAGGGTCTTCTCTCCACAGAATTACAAGAGGAGAAGCGCGCCATGGAACGGGATTTGCAGCTAAGCCAGCCTAAGCTAGGCACCAGCCCTTCCCTGATGTCGAAACATCTTGGGAGTAGCAGCTACCAGCCGCAATTCAGGTAAGCCTGCAAGCCCCAAAGCCTTGATACCATGAAGCTGCATAATATTATAACTGAGGGGCAGCTCTCAAACTGGCACCTGCAGCAGAGAGGTACAAGGATTGTTCAGGGTTGGTTTATTATTCTATGGCAGGGGTCACCAACGTGTGCCCTCCAGGTGGGGCTGTTGGGAGTCTAACATCTAGAGGGGGCACCATGCTGGCTTGCTGTGCTGTATGGTCTCTAGCATCCCTGCCATATTTTAAGTAAAAATTCTGAAGTTTGTTTTGTGTGGGACCCATTAGTTCTGCTGCAGTGACTAAGGCTTTTCTGTCCTCGATGCTTTACACAGAAAGATGCTTGGGCAACACCTCCTGCTTCTTAGTAACCCCTTCCTTTCCTTTCACAGTGGTTTAAGAGGCGTGGCAAAAGGACCAAGCTTTGGAGAGATCAGTCCTGCTTCTTCACCAACTCTCAGAGACCAGACTTCTTCTTTATGCCATCAGGCACTACCCCGGCGGGGCCACTCAGCACGAGGGTCCTATGGATGGCCACAGCGAGATGGTGAGGAACCCAACCAAGCCAGGAAGGACAATGATGTTCTGCTGCCCAGACCTGTGCTGCCAGTGCCTCTGAAAGGGGGCAGGATTGCTTCAGCCTGCGGGTTGGCAGTAGCAGGGTTGGATGTCTTCCACCCCAAACCTCCTACAGAGCCATGCCCAGTGCCCCGCTTCTGCCCTCGCACTCGGCTGCTACGATGCAAAGGACCCAGCTAGGGAACAGATAGCTGCCACCTTCCCTTAAGTACGTCACTTCCCACTCCCATGCTGCAGGGGACCCAGCCCTGCAGCATCCTGTGCCTCAAGAGTTGCTGCTGTTGCCTTTTGCTCATCCTTGTGAACAGGGTCAATGGGATTCCAGGGAAAGCAAAAAGGCAAAGAAATGCATATATACAACCTCCCCAACCCATGAATGCAGATAAACTACTTGCAAGTGGGACTCATGCCAGTGAGATGCTTCTTCTCCTTCTTGTCCACAACACAGGGCAGTGGGCCTTGTGGCAGTGAGGCTGTGAACCCAACCCACACCTTCCCCATTCCTCCACGCATGCCAAAGAACTGTACCACCCAAGGTTCAGGAATATAAATTTCATTAAAATCTATCAGACTTTAAAAATCTACAACTGGAAGAGTCACAGTATGGGAGACGCGTCACAATTATTGCTATGAACGATGAGGCGGCAATGCTAGCTGCCGCCTTCGACACAGGAGGAAAGGACAGACACGGAACCATGCATTAAATAGTGCAGCCTTGGCGCAGAGGAGGGAAGGTCCAGGGGCTGGAGGCTTAGGGTGAAAGTACCATCATGGCATGGAGCCATCTGTCCCCCCTCTCCCTCTTAACTGCTGCTCACGATGCAGACGTTTGGCACTTGGAACGCTGGCTGCTATGCCCATGCCACTGGCTGGAGCAGGTACCACGTGGGTAGGAGCCAGGTGTGCCCTTGCTGTTGGCACCATGGCTACACCGCAGCAATCGTGCACGGCTGGGAGCTGAGGGGCGCCCCCCAACATGCACTGTTTGGCATTGGTTAAGTGAATTGGCATTGGGGTAAAAGACAGGGTTGTGGCTGCCGGGGTCTCCTGTCTCCTCCACCCAGGCGTTTCTAGGGGGTAAAGTGCAGGCAGCAACACTGAAATGGAAACACGGGACAGTGAGGCCGGAAGACGGAACCATTAGTACCTCCTACCCATCTGAGGCAGCACAGGCCCTGCTTTGTGTTAGGGAGAAAAGCCTTGCAGCTGGAGACGGGGCTGGTGCCTATGGCCAACTTCTCCAAAGCTTCACCATGAAGCTAGCAGTTTCTTCCCCCACCACTAGTGGAGAAGTGGGCCACGTGGAACCCAGGCCTGGCCAGGATAGCCTTTAGGGAAGCTTGTGCTTTTTCTTTGTGTGTGTGTGTCTTTCCCACCTGCAATGGTGTGGGCAGGACGTGGCACATCATCTGCTCTTAGCACCATGGTTGGCTCTGTCCCTTTCCCTGTGGGATGAGGCAGGGCTAGGTCCAAATGGTCTCTTTCCTTTTTGGAGACCCCATTCAAATTAATTTATTCCTCTTCGGGGAAGAGTGTAGAAAAGTGCTTCAGAATAACAGGCTTGGGGGAAGCATCCAGAAGATGCTGTCTAGACCAAGAATGCACACCTGGGCAAAATCTGTCCAGCGGGCTGCATGTGCTGCCCAGAGTCTGTGGCGTTGCCCGAGATGTCTGTCATGGTAATACGGTGCATCCAGCCTCTCAGCTGTCCCTTTTTTCTATTTATGAGAGATGCTGTTTGCTTACATTTCACTCTACAGGTGTGCGATTCTGGATGGTGTGCAAATAAGGCTCAATATTAAGATCAGGAGGGAGACAAGTGCATATTTTTGTTCATTGAGTTGTGATCCTCCCATGCCCTCTCCTGACCCCTACCCACCCACGCCAATCATTAACCTGCCAAATTCAATACATAGTTTCTAGCAGGAACATTTCTTATCATGGGAGGCCATGGTGAGAAGTGCAAATTGGTAAGTGCTGGGGAAGCTAGCTTTCCTTTCCTAGGTGGGGAAGCTGGGGAGGTATGTGCATTGGTTGGGGGGGGGGAGAGGTGCAGTCTTAAGTGCATCTCTGGAAGAGCCCTCGCAGGGGCAACAGCCTAGCTGAAGGCTGCCTAGCCTGTGGCCAAGCGATGCCTAGAATGTCAAGATTAACATTTACAATTACGACCAACCCTCTTGCCCTCCCCCCACCCCAGTCCCCCATTTACTTATCTGTGGGGCCAGTCCCCAGGGCCCTGATCCAGGGCAGTGTGGGGCATACCACCCCCAATAGATACCAGACCCCCTGGGCCCAGGTGCAGCTGCCAGAATCCACCCCCAAAGGGGTTGCTGAGCCAGCGAGGCTCCAACCGACCCTCCTCCTGGTGCCGTTTCCCAAGGCACCCCCAACGTTTCAGCCAGTGCACACCCTCCCCACCCCTGACCCTGGTCCTGGTTGCGAATTGGGGCCATCCAAACATGACTGTAAACATGAGGGTTACAAGATGGCACGGGGGCACTAATGAGGTGGGTGGGGTTGGAACTCACATCCCCTCCCCCAGAGTCCGGTGCAGCCCTGGAGCCAGGGCTCCCCCACCCAGTGGGGGGCGCTGTCATATATCTGAGCAGAGTAGGGTTGGGAGGACCAGGGCAGGTGGGAGAGGGGAGGTGCAAGGAGGGCTCCCTGCCCTGCCTCCCAGGCTCATGTTCAGATCTTGGAGTCCTGGCTGTGGGTAGAGCCGTTGGTTCCCACGGTGATGGCAACTGCCACGCCAGCCTCGTCGCTCTTGGGCTTCTCAGGGTTCAGCAGCTGCACCTCCAGCTGGGACTCTGTGGAGGAGCTGAGTACTGGCGCATAGCGACCTTTCCGGTGCTCCATAAGGGCTGGGCCCCACTCGCGGCTGGGACGGGTAGCATTTTTCAAACGCTGCAGGTAGACAGGAGGCAAGGGGGCAGGTTAGTGGATTCAAAGCCCTTGGCCACTGGGATCCAAGGCAGGGGGCGCTCAGTTAGCCTGCTCACGGACAGCCTCACCTGCATCAGCGAGTCCCCTTCTGAGCGCATCACACAGAACACGGCATAGATAGGGATGCAGATGACCGACGAGAGCGCCATAAGGAAACCGATGGAGATGGCCCAGGTGGGGTACACATAGGTATTGTAGGAGATCGGTCGGTACTGGATCACTGTGAACACGAGGATGAACTGAGGAGAGAGGGGAAAGAAGACTGAGTGATACAAAGCCCAAGGGGAGCAAGGGGGAGGTGGCATCAGGCAACTGCCCTAATTCCACACCCTCCTGTCCTTCATACTGGTTACGCTTATGCCCAATGTTACACTCACTGCATCTTTGGGAACCCCTCTTTCCTTTGCAGATGTAGTTCTTCCTCGTTGGTATTTCCCTTGTCTTCTTCTTTGGCACTGTTCTCTCCTGTACTGGTGTGCTACTTAATGTCTCCCCCCTCCTCATATGCGAGTGGCTGTTCACAGTCCTCTCCCTCCCATTCTAGCCCCCTCTCACTGGCAGTGTTCTCGCCACACACTCACAAATATGATAACAGGAGAGATGAATCTCCAGCAGATTTGGAAGAACATGGGTGGTGGGAAGCCCAGCATCATCTCAATGTCCTTGAAGTAGTTCCGGTGCCCTGTGTGGAGCAGAGGCAAAGGGTGGTCAGAGGAGTGGTGTGAACAAGGGACATTGTAATTGGGCACCAGGGCCAGCTGCAGGTTTTCATGGGCCCTGTTGTGTGTAGTAGGGTGTCTGTGGGACTCCACATTGTAGATTGTGCACTCTCTCCCAGTGTGATGGGTCTCTCTCCTCACCCCACATCATGATTCCACAGACTCTCCCTGCTTTGACAGAGGAAGCAGAGCACCAGATAGTCAGAGTTTGCCCCAGAGTTTCCAACTCCTTCATGGGAGAGGACCTGGATGAGACAATGGAGCTCAACCCTTGCATACAGCCAGCTCCAGGGTTTTGTTTCTTTTGTGGGGGGTGAGTGGGAACTGGGCCCTCTAGTTGGCCAACTTCCACAGACAGCTAGGACTAGGAGACACCCTTGTAATTTCCCACAATGCTCCTGGGTGCCTGATGTAGCTCTAGGGCACAGTGCAGAATGCAAAGACTTTCCCAGCTGGATAAATAGCTGTTTACAAGAGTGTCCACTCCTTAGGGTTTTAATTGTATGTATTGTCATTGTGTTTTTAATTGCTTTTAATTATTTTAAGTGTACATTGCCTTAAGACCCAGTGGTTTAAGAAGGTGATCAATAAATTGTGGTGATGATATATTGCTGCCTGCAGTCCCAGCTGAAAGGCATAGAGGATCCATAGCAGCCATCAGCAATGGTGGGCCAAGAAATAATACTGAGGCCTCAGCTGACACCAGGCCTGCTCTTGCACAGTTTATTTTCCTAGCAACAAGCATTTCTCTCACTGGCAAATGGGAGATCAGCCCAGCATCTTGGACCTCAGCAAGTGCCTCACCAAACTGACCATTGGTACAAGCCTTGTTGGACATGTTATCTTCAACAGAATCCATATCGCCCTGCCTGAGTGACGTTACTCCTATATGGATTTGGAGACTAGGGAAAACATTGCCTTCATCGTTAGTCTGGAGAAACTAATCTATGGTGAAGGTTTCACAAGCCAAGAATGATCAGAGAGTTTGCTGATTTCCCTCCCAGGGGTACCACAGTCGCTTTTTCTTATGTGTGTGTTTTTTAAAAGTATTTTTTTATTAAAGATTTCTTAGTTTACAAAAGTATGTGCAATGTCTCTTTTTTTTCAAGTTACATTTTCTACAGGTCAGTTTCATTTGTTGAGACTATGTTACATTAGGGAAAAAAGGAGGGAAGAGGTGGAGGGGGCCATGGTGGGTGGGGGTGGGGTCTATTTTAATGTATGTGTGGGGTTTTGTGTCAGCGTCGTTTATGTAGGTTCTCTTCGCTATTTGCTTGTGTTCCTTTGCTGGTGAGAGAAGTTGGGGTTGGCCTAGGGTGTAGTTGCTTGTTTGTGACTGGCTGTGGTGAACTTTGTTTTCATGAGTGAGTGGGGTGGGTGGGAGTTTTGAATCAGGTTAGCCATATTGATTTGTATGCTTTTGGTGGATTCTGGTCGTTATCTTGTTGGGCTGTGTATGTGATAAAGGGGAGCCATGCAGGGGTGAAGGCATCTTCTATTTGTCCCTGTGTCAGGTTCAGTTTATTGGTTAATTTTTCTAGTAGGGCTGTTTCCCATACTATTTGGTACCATTGGTCTATGCTTACTCCTGACAGGTCTCTCCAGTGTCTGGTTATGATGTTTCTGGTTGCTGAGAGTAGGTGGGTTATGAGTACTTGGTGGTGTAAGTGGGCATTATTGTCTTGGAAGATGTTTAGTAGGGCCAATTCTGGGGTGATTTCTAATACTTGCTTAGTTATTTTACATATTTCTCGTATGACTGTTGCCCAGAATAGTTGGATTTTGGGGCACTCCCACCACATGTGGAGGTATGTGCCTGTGGAGGTGCACCCTCTCCAGCATTTTGGTGAGGCTCCTGGGCGTATTAGCACTAGTTTCCTTGGTGTTAGGTACCACATGTTAGTGAGTTTCAGAGTGAGTTATTTCCTTTTCGTTGATATGGATTTAAAGGGGGGTTTAGACCACATTCTGGTCCACCGAGTGGGGTTAATCTCATAGCCTATGTCATCTTCCCACTGTTTTTTGATTACGTCTAGGGAGTTCATGGGATTATGAAGTAGTATTTTGTATATTGCAGATGCCATCCCTTTGCCATGTCCCTTTGTTGTTAGGAAGAGGTTTTTGAAGGTTGTCAGGGCCTAGTTGCTGCTGATTTTACTACTGGGTTGTTTAAGAGGACATGTAATTGGTGGTGTGTTAACCAGAGGATTTGGGTGTCTTCTAGTTTGTCTTGTATTTCTTGTGTTGACAGGGGTTTGCTATTTTTATAGAAGTCTGTTAGGCGGTGTAAGCCTTTGGTTTGCCAGGTTTTTATCTGGAGGTTTTGTGCGACATGATGGAATAGTAGGTGGTGTGCCAGGGGAGTTAGTGGGGATGGGAATGGGGACAGTTTGCCTCTTTCTGCTTTCCATGCTTTAAGCATGGTCTGTATGTACCTGTTAAGTGTTGTGGGAATTCTCCTTAGTTTGTTTGGGAGGAATGGGTATGCTGTGGTGCAGGTGTTTTCAATTGTGTCCCTCTCCAGGTGTACCCATTATTTTGTCTTCTAGTATATATGAGATTATGTGGCGTACTTGGTTGGCAATGTAATATGCTTCTATGTTGGGGATTCCCCATCCTCCCTCTGAGGGGAGGTGCAGATATTTGGGGCTTATTCTTGGTTTTTTGTGTGAGAAGATAAAAGAGTGCAGTTTTCTCTGCCATCTGTGGAGTTGGGTTTGGGGAATCCAGATTGGGAGGGTTTGGAATAGGTAGGTTAGTTTCAGGAGGGTGGTCATTTTGATCATGGCTATTTTGTCAGAGAGTGAAGTTCATGTTGTTCCATCTCTTTAGGTCTTTGTTTATTTGTCACCACAGGGGCTTGTAGTTGTGGAGGTATAATTTATTGAGGTTTCTGGTTATTTGTACCCCTAGGTATCTGAACTTGGTGTAGCAAAGTTTTAACTTGGTGATGTTAGCTAGTTCTTTTGGGTGTGGGGAGGGGTATTGAAGCACATAGCTTCTGACTTTGCATAGTTTACCTGCAGGCCCGACACCATTGCAAATGTGTTGAGTTCTCTGATTAGGGAGGTTGTTGTGTTTATGGGGTCTGGTGTTGTGACCATTAGGTCATCTGCAAAGAGCCCTAATTTGTAGGTTTTGCCTTTTATTTCTGCTCCCTTGATGTCTGTGGCTGCTCGGATTCGAACTGCTAAAGGTTCCAGAGCCAGGATGAATAAAAAGGGAGATAGTGGGCATCCTTGTTTGGTGCCTCTTTGGATAGCTATGATATTAGAATCCATATTGTTAGTGTCCCTTTTTTCTTGTTGAATATAATTTATTCAATTTCCCTAACAATTCTAGGGTTCCTATCTGTCAGTCACACTGCAGACAGAAGGAAGATGTCTTGGTAGTCTTGACTACCAGTGAAAGGTTTTGTTGGACTGTGGAATACCCTGACCAATTCTGATTTGGAATGCCAATCGCTGCCCAGCTTATTCCTGACATAGCTTCTAAAAAGGATGAAGTGCAAATGGCCCACATCTTGACTGGCTACCCCAGAAGAAGCTTCCAGGCAACTCTCAGGATACTTACCATAGATGTACATGATAGAGACACACATGATGCACGAAATAACGACAAGTGAAAAGCTTGCTGCATAGTTGTCCATTAACAACAGCCAGTAGATGCCAGCCTGGAGAATGGAGGGAAGGAAAGCTGTCAGTATCGGCAAGTCCTATTGCCCTCAGCTCAGTAAGGGTTGATTTTCCAGACTAAGAATGCCCCCTCTCCCTGTGCCCCATACCTGTGTAGTGAGTGGAATCCCTAGAAGAAAGCCCACTATAGCCACACCTAGAGTCACAAAGGTTTTCCGACGGATGATCCACTCATTCCCTATTTCATCCACGATGGCTGTGACCAGAGTCTCCAGGAGGCAGAACTAAGGAGAGAATTGAACAAGGAGAAACAGGGCGTGAGGAATGTTGAGATGGCTTCAACCTCTCCATCCATCCCCTTTAGCAACGGGGCCTGCTCCACCTGAACCAGTTCTAATACACTTTCAGGGTGAGGATCTGGACTGCTTGAGAAGAGGCCCACAGCCTGAGATCAAATATGCTTTCTTTGTTCTTTGGGACAACGTGGGCACGAATAACATTTTATATAACATCATTCTTATCTGTTCTTATTTTATCTGTAAGCCACATTGAGTCAGGGTAAAAGCTGTGATATAAATAAATACATGATTATAATGATAATAATAAGTTTTTAAAAATAATAATAATGTAACTTTTCTGTCTGCAGTAGGGATAGCCAAAGAGATGCCTTTCAGATGTTGTTAAGATTCCAATTCTTACCATTGTTGACCACTGGCCATGTCAGCTGGGCCTCATGGGAAATTTGTAGTCCAAAACATCTGGATGCAACCAGCTTGGCTACCTATCCCTAGTCCCTAAGCATGTGACTCAGCTTGCTCTACCCAGTCTGGAAAAAGGAGAATTCATTTCTGATGCAGTGCCCCAGGTGATTTTTGTTGAACTCTCCACCACCCAGCTCTGCAATGCCTCTGACACCAGTGCCCACTCTCACATACCAAGCCCTCCATTACTAAACTGCCCCAATTGCAAGTGTGTCTGTTCTACATAGGTGCCTATACCCTCTCTCCCACCCTACAATATCTGATGGGTCGATTTCCATGATTACCTGCGTTCCCAGCCCCAGCAGGATGAGCATGAAGAAGAAGAGAACAGACCAAAGGGGCGAGATAGGAAGTAGTGTCAGTGCCTCTGGATATGCCACGAAGGCCAAGCCAGGACCATGGTCAGCCACCTTGGAAACATCCACACCTAGATGATTGGCCATGAAGCCAAGGATGGAGAAGATGACGAAGCCTGCATAGACACTTGTGGCGCAGTTGGTGATGCTGATGATGATGCTGTCCCTGTTGGAAGTGGGAGGACATGCCACATTATGAGACACCAGGAAAAGGTTCAAAGAATGAGCCTTGAAGGTGGAGAGGAGAGATTATTTCATCCATGAAAAAAATCACTGAATGAATGAGGAAAAGGTCAAGTGAATGGATTCAAGGTATCTCATGTACCTTGCCTTCTCTAAAGCTAAGCACTTCTAACTCTCAACAGTATCACCAGAGACCCCCTGTAGAGCCCCAAGTAAGCAGCTCTGATTTCTGGAGGAACAAAAAATTTAAATTTTAAAAAGAGTAGGGAAAATCACCTCTTATTTCCCTTAACAAAAAAGTGGCTGAAATATGTAAGAGGTAACTAGTCCACCATGTTTAATTCTGAACACATGCCCTATATTAGGGGTAGCTAATCTGTGGCCCTTGGAGTAAACCATCCCTGACCATTGGCCATGCTGGCTGGGGCTGATGGGAGCTGGCGGTCAACAACGTCTGGAGGACCACAGGTTAGCCACCCTTGCCCTATATGTTTTGTTAAGGCTCTGGTGAAGAAGTCAAGTCCTTAGACTTCATGGTTTCATGCAACAACTTGAAAATGGGCAGCATCTAAAATCGAGCACCTCAAAATGGAAGGGGTAGTGGCCAGAGATCCACTGTGATTCCTGCACCTCCCTATAGACACCTTCCAGAGACAAGAACTATGCCACGCCAACAGTTTGAGCATCCTTTCTGGATTGCTTATAGAATGAATCTTACCTGTAGCAGTTGTTGTGGAACTTGTTATACGATGCCATGGTGATAAGTCCACCCCAGGCACATCCCAATGAATAGAAGATCTGGGAAGCCGCATCTCCCCATACCTACCAAAGACAAGGAAAGGGAATTACCAGCACAGCTCATTGCCTAGTTTACACAAGCCCCCAAACTCCTATGGTAAGGAGGGGAGGGGAAGAGGTGGTGCGATCATGAAATCCCAGAGATCATGTCCCGGGGGCAACAGCTCGAGCCTATCCGGCATTCCACACAAGTACCTTTGCATCAAGAATTTTGTCCCACTGCGGTGTCAGATAGTACATGATCCCGGTAACGGCTCCTTCAAGGGTTATCCCCCGCACAAATAAGATTGTCAGCACCACGTACGGGAAGGTTGCCGTGAAATACACAACCTGGGAGTCAAAAGGAAAGTTGGATAAGAACATTAGAGGAGTCAGCTGGATCAGGCTAATGGCATCCTGCCCAGCATTCTGTTGTCACTGTGGCCACTCAGATGCTTGTGGGAAACCCTCATGTAGGACCTGAGCACAAGAGCACTGTATCTGCCGATGGTTTCCAGCAACTGGACAAAGACGTCTTCTTCCCCTGAAACCTTAGTTCCATCACAGTGTCAGTCGCAACAGGCTTGCAACTTAACTTTTACTGCTACTGCTATTGTTGAACGTTGCTTTAGTACGACGTTTCTCAAACTTGCATCTCCAGCTGTTGTTGGACTACAGCTCCCATCATCTCAGACCACTGGTCCTGCTAGCTAGGGATGGCGGGAGTTGTAGGCCAACAGCAGCTGGAGACCCACTTTGAGAAACACTGCTTTAGTACCAACAGTCTGTTAGGCAGCATGATTTTTCTGCCTATATCATGAATTCGTGTACCCTGCTTAGTCAATGTCTAAGCACTGGGCACACAGCTCAGCCTCTTCCTAAGGATCTAGAAGGGCAGTTCTGAAGTAAACATTTCTCACAAGCAAGTTGTTAGGCTTGGATAAGAGAGGAGGGGTAGAATGTTTGCAGGCATTGGGTAAGCCATGTTGGAGGCCTGGAGAGGTCGTCATGCTTTGGGTTTCCATGGAGAAGTTAGAAGAGAAGGAACACTACTTGCTTTTCCTGAGGACTTGACACCCCTGATGAGGCAGAGGAAGACGACAACCCAAGAGACGCCCAGACAACCCAGAAGAGGGAGTCGCACCTCGCCCAGGTTCCCAATGTCATCCGACAGCTTCAGCACATACCGCCTGGGGAAGAAGACAGCAGCACAAACCAGAGTTCTTATGTGCTCCAGAAAACACACCCCAACCAATCTGCACCTACCCAACCTGCCCCCACCAAAAGGTCCAACCCCAGACATCAGGGCTGCCCACAATGCCAGGAGTGACAGCCTATTATGTTAAATGCTGGCGTAATGGCCTTATGACATTAGCTGCTTTGAACAAACAGTTGAAAATGGGAGATAGGAACCTGTGCATAAGGAAGCAAGCAAGTGAGTGGGTGAATGAATGCACACAATTTAGTACTAGCCTCAAGGTTTTGGTTATTTCTAGACCACTTGCATCATGAGACATAAAAAAAAAAATATCACAAGCATCTCTCAGATTCCTATGGGAACAGTCCATTTATAACCCTCCTCACAATATAATAAACATTTCAGGGCCCGACTGCAGCTGAGGTCAATCAGAAGATTAATATAAAAATAATCCTCAACATATATTCTGTTCCAATCTTCTAATTCAAGAGGCAAAATACACAGGATGGTTTTGAACTTTTAAAGTGAAAATGCTGCAGGCTCATATTCACACCTACTATCTCCATTCCTTGGCTCAGCAATAGCGAGCCTGCCTTCTAATTTTCCAGATGTGCTTGCCTCTGGCTGCTAATCCTTAGACACTCTCCTGTCATTAATAGCAAATAAGAGGTTTCCCCACATTCATTCTGATGACCCATGAAACTTTCAGGACAGCTGCATTCAAAACGTCTGTGCTTGGTGCCTATTTGGGGCAACATCTCTCCAATATGCAACCTCCCCTAGAACCACCCAGTGATCCCAGGCCCGGAAGGTTTTGGTAACATCCTTAACAACTTAGGGAAGGTAAAAATAAGGCCATGATCTCCATCTGCCATATTTGAACTAAGATGTGTCCATGGTGGTTAGCTTGTCCTCTTGTGAGGCAGGCCCTCAGTTCCCGACTGACAAGCTGGTTCCCTCTTCATCCCACACCCATTTGCCCCCCTCCATCATCATCACCTCCAATATTCCTCACTGGGGCTCGTGCGCTTGACCGTCTGGTTAAAGAGTTGTGTGAAGTTGAGCGATGATCCATCTGAGCCATTGGTAACGTCCAACACACCAGCGCAATCAGGTGTGTTCCAGTAGTTGCCGCAGTACGTCCAGGGCAGCACCCGTGTCATTGATGAGAAGAAATAATAGAAGGCGATGCAGATCACAACGTTGTAGTAGATTCCAATGTAGCTGGACACAACCATCATACCATACCCAACACCTGGAGGGAAAGCAAAGCGTGAGCACAAGTTGCAAGGGGGAGAGCTCTAAGGTGTCTAGGAATGGGAGTTTGCAGCCAAATAAAGTACATGGCCTGTGCAAGTATGGACACACAAACACCAAGGCTGCGGATGTAAGGCACAGGCTGACAAACTGCAGCACAATTTGGGCCTGGTTAGGCAATTTGTTTATTTATTATTTAACGTACCAAGATGTCAGCTTTCTGCCTAGTCAGCACTCAGGCCTGCATGCCTGCCCACCTCTTTCGCACATCATGCTGCTGCCTGCCCTCCCTGGTTCACTAACACAACTAGGCACAACTGCAATAAGGCACGTGGGATGCAGGTGGAGGGAGCACACTGGCTGCACAGACACTACACCACGCCCTGCATGGTCTCATGCACCTACAACAGATTAGACTAAGCACGATGAAAATGAAGCAATATTACATGTGCAGTATTACATGTTCTGAATTTTGCTTTTGAACTAATCCTGCCCAGAGATGCCGAAGGTCCACTGCCCCAAAATACTGATTATCTGTTTGTCTTTAAATCGATTTTGCTCCTAGCAACTCCAGTTGAAATGCAAATACTGTACCAATTTGGTTGCCAGTCGTCCTTTAATCAGGCCTTTTACCAACAAAGTAAAGCTGTTGTGCAGGAGCCTGCATTTCAGAGGGAAATGTGCGCACGAATCTCTACCCACACATGGGGAGCAGAGGATGCGGACTGCAAATGTGTTTGTAGCACAATAACCGGACAGAATGTATGCACTGACAGAACTGACTGGGAAACTCCAAGACCAGAGGGACGAAGCGGTACAGAAAGATTGGAAGAAATTTAAAGACTATTTGAAAATTCATGCTAAGATTAGTATCTGAGAATTGAACTAGAAGATATGTTAGGCTACAGTTATGGAAAATAGATAAGGTGTTACTGATGATTATATAATGTTAAGAAATTACTAACAATGTTATACAATGAACGCAGAAGGAGAGGACATGAGGAAGTCAGCTAACAATGTTAAGGATTGAATGATCACAGTGATTATAGTTGTTTTTTTTGTCGTTATTTTCTTTTTCTTTGTTGATTTTTGTATTTTGTATTTTTGTAAAAAAAATTGTTATAGTGTGTAGTGTCAGTTATTTTTATGTTTTTGTTATATTGTTGAAAATCTAATAAAATTCTATTTTTTAAAAAGAATGTATGCACTGAATGTGCTGCCTCTCACCTTTGAACATGGGGCTAATTCTCCAGACACCAAGGCAGCCCTGGCTAGCAAACTGTCCGAACGAGAGCTCCATGAAGAAGAGGGGGATCCCACAGAACACCAACATGATGAAGTAGGGGAACATGAAGGCACCTGGAGACAGAAGAGGAAATGAGCACCGGAGAGGAACCATAGCTTAGGGGAAGAGCACATGCTTCAGCATCTCGATGTGAAAAAGCTCAAGATGGGATGTAATATTCATTTGTTGTACTTATATCCCACTTTTTCCTCTTTTAACCCCTCCCCCCCCGTGAAGTAGGTTAGGCTCAGAGGCAGTGATTGGCCTAAGGTCACTCAGTGAGCTTCATGGTCAAGTGGGGATTTGAGCCCTGGTTTCCCCATGTCCTAGTCTGACACTCTGAACCACTACGTCACACCCGAGGAAAGACCTCTTCTACCTGGCACACTGGGCTAGATGGATAAATAGTTGGACTTAGTACAAGGCAACTTCCTGTGCTTCAAGCCAGTGGAAAAGGAGCTTCAAACCCCTTAAGAAATGCAGAGATTTGCCCCAGGTGTCATATTATGTGTGGGGAGAAAGCTGCCCAGACTGTGGCAAGGAATCCCTGTCTTCTCCTGCAGGGGGAGCCCTATACTCACCAGATAGTTGTGTATGAAGCTCCTAGGATACACCCTGGACTGTGGGGACAAAGTTGCATCCCGGAACTAGCAGGACACAGCACTGCAATTCCCACCACACACAAACACACACACATCAGTGCTATGCCAGAGCACTGGGTTTAGTACTGGCTGGGGGCAGGGAATCACTCCTACCCTGCTATTTGCAACACTGCACATGCTCTAGCCCCAGACAGCATCAGAGTCAGGACTGTCAGCAAGTGAAATGCAGAGTGGGTCCTATCTCTCCTCATGTGCTGCACGCACCCTTCCCTGGCTAATACTCACCTCCCCCATTGCGATAGCAGAGGTAAGGGAAGCGCCATACATTGCCAAGCCCGACAGCGTAGCCAACGCTCGTGAGAATAAACTCGATCTGGTTGCCCCAGTTGCCACGCTTGAGGTTCTCGTCTCGCTTAGACGTCTCGCCAGGCACAGCACCATTCTGCCAGAAGAGGACAGTCAGTTATTGCAGACAGGGGGTGGGTGGAGGTAAGTTATCCTTTTCCCTCCTTCTGGGTCTCCCCTACTGTCGGTCCTGTAAGGTCTTCCCACAAAGAGAGGAGCTTTAGAACGGGCAACAGGAAGATAACAAAACAGGACACCCACACACCCACACACACCCTTCTTCAACTCTGGGTGCTTGTGCTGCTGGTGGTTTAAAGTCACTCCCCTTCCCCAGCTGGAGGGAAAGCAGGCAGGGGGCGGAGAGTTTGATTATGCTAAGGGGGCTGCTACCCCCTGCCTGCCCAGATGAATAGTCCTGGGTCAGGCTGTAGGGAAGCTGGCAGCTGCAGCCCATACAAAGCAGGCATAAGAGGAGTCAGCACAAAGGAGCCTCTGTGCCTGCTCCCTCTGCCTGCCTACTGATGGAGCACAAGAGGCCACAGGAAAGGCAAGCAGATCCCTTTACTCACTGGCAGGGAAGCTAATCTCATCAGGGCATCAGGAAAAGCCCCACCTAGCCCAGTATACTGCTTCCATCAGTGGCCAGCCCAATTGCTTTGGGAAGCCCACAAGCCAGGAAGGGGGCTTCATGAAGATACCTGTTGTTTTGCCCCTGGCACCTGATACTTACAGATTTATCTGAATGATTTCTTTCATTACTTCATGAATGAACTCTCCATGTGGAGGTTTCATTTAAGCCAGACATTTTCAACCTTCTTGAGTGCACGGCTCCCTTGACCAACTACATTCCTTCTGTGGCACCTCTGTGGGGCTCAGGGGAACCCAGTTATGTCACCCCATGCTTGCAGAGCTGGCAGTCTCTCACCCTTTTTTGAACACCCTCCCTTGTGGAGTTTTCCCTCAGCCTCCTCTGTGCTCCCCTCTCCTTGGGAGTCCTCTGGGCAGCACCTTACATTGGGAGGCAGCAGTGGCAGCAGCGGGAGCCCCTGGGCCTGCATGGCAGAAAGGCTCCCCTTCAGCACAGGGCACTCGGCTCCCAGGCAGGCCTTGGAAACAGCAAGCACAAGAAAGGCCAGCGCAGCACCTGCCTGCCAGTCTGGCCTCCCAATTGTCTGTCCATTCCCAACAGCAAGGGCTGGCAGACTGGCTGGCTGGGCTCCCTCATCCACTTGCTTGTTTATTCTGAGGCTCCTGGCAACCAGCACCTCCTGGCCAGCCCCAGAGGCACCATTTGCCTGACCAGCTTGTAGCCAGGGCCTCAACAAACAGCTGTGCAAGCCTTTGGGAGGCAGATGTGGGAGGGCATCAGAGGAGGGCGGGAAGGAAAGAGGGGCAGAGGCCAGTGTTGCCCGCAGCACCCCTGGCCATCATTCAAGGCACCCCTGGGTGCCACGGCACACTGGTTAGAAACCACTGATCTAAGCCATTGTGAACGACTGCTGTTGAGACTTCACATCCTGTAATAATTTATCGCCCTTTACAAAGCCCTATAAGCCACTGACCATTACTGTATCCTGTGATAGGGAATGCCCAATGTTAACTATGTTTTGTGTGAAGAAGGAACAGAAATATACTCATGCTTGTTCCTGGCAATCTCAAGAGGAAAACTGGATCCTCTCTTTGACTCTTGGTAGCTAATTCAGAATATGCCCACTGAGCATTTAGTGATGCCATGTTTACATGGCATCACTAAATTGCCATGTCACTGTATAGTCTATGGATGTTTACATGGCATCACTAAATTGCCTTTTTTATAGATGTTAACTCCCTTTTGTACTCACAATAAAAGTGGGGAATGACTATATCTGACCTTTCAGCACATAAGTGAGAGTTGTTCTATTAAGAACATATAATGGTACATGGACTACAGGCAATTCCCCGTTTGCATGAGGACTGAGTCACATGTAAGCCCGTTCCACCCCCCACCCCCACCCCCCATCTGGGGCCAAAAACAACATGTGCATCAGCAAATTTGGGTTGCACAGTTATAACTTGCGTGACAAGCCAGCTTCATCCCTGTAAGACTGGAAACTGGTGGGGAGAATGCACTAGAGAGTGGGGGGGGGGGAGAGAGAAACACTTGCTTTGACGCAATGTCATCTAATCTCCCCAAAAACAATTCTGAACCAATGGTCATTAAATAGCCAATGTTGTGCTGTTGTCTCCCTGCAAACAAATCAGGGCGAATGCTTAGTAAACAGGTCATCTGGAAGGAAGTGCCCACGGTGTGTCTATCTGTGACAGGCTCAGGAAGGCTGTTATTGCTGTAGTAAAAGGACATCGCCAGGAGAGGGAGCCTCAGTCCTCCTTAATCATACCGAGTCCTTTAAGGTCTGTCAGAGAAAATAAATGATACTAAACAATCTTGTCCCATCACCCTAGAGTTCCCCTTCCAAATGGGTCCAATGCTAGCCCAAGCCTTAGACATGCCCCCAATTTCTCTATCCCCTAAGGGGCAGGGGGAGGAACAGAGGCTACTTGCCGCAGCAGCATTGACAGAGCCACAGTCTGAGCTACCTCTGGAACAGTACGACTTCCAAGTCTGGCTGGAAGCACTCAGCCCCACACAGAAGAAGCCCAAGCACCAAAGAGGACAGGATGCTGTCATCAAGCGTAGCTGCTTTCCGCAAGACAAAAATGGAGCTTTTGTGCATCTAGCTCCATCCTGGCACCACCAGTTCCCTGTACTGCCCAAGGATAACAATGGCAGCCTTCAGATCAAAGGAAAGGGAGATGTGCTGTGTCAACAACAAAGCCTGGCTTCTCTTCCCTTAGAGCAGATGGGGCACATCTGGCTGTGCTCTGGAGCAATATTTCTCTGCCGGCTACTGCCTGTACCTTGCCCCCTCCTCCTACTGAGAGATGGGACACCACCTGGAAATGCTTCTGGGTTAAGCTTTCCTGCATGAGACTTAAGTGATTGTTAGTTCGCTTGCCTACGTACTTGAGGGGTAAATATTCAATAACCTCTATTAGGCATAACAAACCAAACCTTTTCGAATAGATATTATGTATAAAATGTATAAAATATGAGCTCAACAAAATAAGGCTTGTATTAATTAAATCTTTAACTCTAAAATTCAATACTAGTCCGTAAAAAAAATAACTTCAAACTTCTCATAATAATCCTTAGTTAAAACATCAATTGATATAAATGATACAACAATATAATAATGCCGCATTACTATTTAGTTGAAATCTCCTAATCCTCTTTGTAATGAATTAGTCTTTCTGTATGGACTGAGCTTAAAAATTTGGCTACTATTGAAGTGATTTTATCATTACTGTCCGACAACAGTGTTTGAATAGCTGGAAGCGTAGAGATCGGTCTATCCATTTGTAAGACATCTAATAATTGACTTCTAGAGTTAGTGCCAAAATTACAAGAGAAGAAAATATGATCCAATGTATCAGGTTCCTTCTTACTGCATTTACAGAAACATTCAGATTTTGGGAGAGCTAAATACCTTCCTCTTACCATCATGGAGGGGAACATATTAAATCTAGCTAACATAAACAGCCTACAGGATTCGTGATTCTTAAGGTTTGTAATATATCCCTTTTGCTAGAGGGGTAAATCAAAATTTGAAGTAAGCTGGGTCAGCAATTTGCGAAGACTCCTCTTTCAACTGCCACTCGTAAAATTATTAACATCTTATTAAGAAAATTTCAGTTATAGAGAAAATATAGTGATAAAAGAGAAGAGAGAGAGAGAAGTACAAATAAAAAGAAAGCCAAAAAATTAAAACATAATAAGAAGAGACATAGGATACACTAAATATAATCCGTTACACTACCATAGATATATCAGTATTATTATTGTTCGAATACATATACGGTATGATTATTAATAATCTACTATATTCTGTATAATCTCATTCTAAATGCAAATATATTTCACTTATTATTCATAAGCAATTAAATAAACCATGACGGAGCTCTTTCTTTCCAGTTGAAGGAGTGATCTGTCAATAAGCAAAGATTGGGAGCAGGGTGATGCAGCTGGAACATCCTAGAATCCCTTGGTTTTATGGATGGATGATCAGCCCTGTGCTAGCAGCTTTTGCATCTTCGCTGTTTAAACCAGGGGCAGACACTGCAGAGCCACAATTCCCACCATCCTCAACCAGGGACGCTGGGGTTTGTAGTTTAGCCACAGGTTTCCCCAACCCTGGGTTTAAACCTCCCCAACCAAATGCTGCTGCTTCTCATGAGGGCCCAAAGCATTTCCTTTTATCTTCTGAGAAACTCACATTGGCTCCTGTCGTTTGCACCTCACACCCAGCCAATGATCCCTCCAGTTGCTGGTGTGTTAGGAAGAGGGTGCTACACTTCAGTGCTTATGAGAAAGGTCAGCTTTACTACAGGAAAGGAGAAAAGAGGGTATTGTAAAGAAAAAGTGGGTGTCCTAGGAAAGGAGTACTTGGGCCCTCCTGTTCATGGCTGAGGATCCAGAAGCCTGCCCCTGCCCCATGTTCCAGGATGCTTTGCTGAGGAACCCTACTACTTCTCGGGAGCTCCGAGATGAACAGGCTGCCAGCAGGAGCATTTCGCAGGAGCCTCTCCTGTGGATGCACCTCCTTTGCTCTCCCCCTGGTGCACGCAGCACACTCCACGTAGGCGCACGTGGCTGCCCGCTGATCGCAAACAATTGCTGTGAGCACTCAGCAAATGGAAGCCGTCGTTTCAGCTTTGCCTCCTGCCACTGGGATGGGAGGGGGCTGGCAGCCGGCGAGTTGTGCACCTAACCGTGTCATTCAATTAGAGCCAGCAGCCGCTCTGGCACAGAGCTGCCAAGGAGCCATCTGCTGCGCTAACTGGGGGGACTGGCAGGGTATGGGAGAGCCACGCCTGCTAGAAGTGACCTCTGCTGTGAGCCCTGGCCATGGAAGCCAGAGTGGGGGTTGTGGCATCATGGGGACTCGGTGGCAACCTGCAGGAACACCTCCAAGGATCTCCATGGGGCACAGGGAGACCCTGCACACAACCTGTCTCCAAAGAAAAGACCGCACACACAATACATTTATAGCACCCCAAAAGAATCCTGGCAGCTGTAGTTGGTTAAGGGTACTGAGAAGTGTAGCTCTATGAGGGGCAAACTACACTTCCCATTATCCTTAGGGGGTGTTTTAAAAGTATGGTATGTACACAGCCAAAGGTATACATTTCCCAGTGGCAAGCAGGGAGTAAGACCACATCCTAATATCCTTATCCCAATCTTTTTTCTGTATTCTTCACATCCACCCTTGACACAAGAGAGGCTTGAAGTCATTTTCTCATGATAAGTGGAGTCTTGGAGGAGCAAATGCAAAGAGGGAAGATCAGCAAACACTTTGCGCATACAGAATGCATCCCAACCATAGTTGCAAGACAAGGGAGTCAGGCCAAGTGACAATCCTGCATCATGGCAACGTTTGACCCAGCAGTTCCAAGCGCTGCTCTTATGGGGGATGTTTGTGTTTTAGGGGCAGAGAATATGGCACTTTTAAAGAGCTGTGGCACAATATGACCTTTAACAGATGTTGCCTCTCCTCCACCAATTCTGAAATGAGAAACAGAATATGAACAGAGCCCCAGAGCGTTCCAAGACTAGCAGTGAGATACATGTATTTATGCATATTTGTCCCAAGGTTTCTCTGCATGCTTGTTTACAGAAAAGTATGTGTGTAACTGTTACATACCTGCACATATACATGTGTACACATGCATCTAGGTATGTGCAAATAGCCTTGCAGGGTTTCCTTACAGAGGGATAAGGTTGATGGCCTGAGCATTGCCAGCAACTTCCCCTTGGTGCCTTTTGGCTGAAGGCTAAACCAGCCCTGCCACACGGGGTCTTTAATATGGGTGGCTACTCTTAACCAAACAGCCTTCTCCCTCCAGATACAGTCAAGCTGTTACTGCATAAATGCAGCTTCCGGAGGGGCAGTTCTGTTAATCTGTTGCAGCAAAACCAACAAAGTGCCTTGTGGCATCTTAAAGACTGAACCAATTTATTATGACACTAAGTATTATCCTCATTTGGTACTGTATATACACCACACACTCACACTGTGCATAGCAAAAAGAAGAAGAAGAAGAACCACCAGTGGAGTGGAATGGCAATAAAATGCAAAAAGTATATGCAAAGATTGAATTGAACTTAAATGGGGATGGGGAGAGCAGCAGCATTCACAACACCAGTAACTAGTAAAAATACAACCATCCTAGCATTGTTAATTAGCAAACTATACTGGGACAGGAACTGCTGTGTCTATTTACGCCCAAACGGATACAAGAAAACTTCTTAATAAGTTCTGATTCAGTCCTTTCAGCTGCTGACATCTCTCTTTAACATTTTCATGTTGAAGAGAAGCAGCTTCCAGGTCAGCAGTGGAGCATGTCAGGAAAACTAAATGTTCGCTCACTGGATTCTGATAAAAAGGCAGGTATCTCACCATATCAGACCTGGGCTAGCAGCTCCAGCCCACGTGGATGATTGTGTATGTGTAATTTTATCTCAAAGAGTCCCCACAAAGACAATCTGAGGATATTGGAGCAATAACAGGTTATCCGCTCCTGGCTTTCGTGCCAAGTTTCCTATTAAGGTTCTGGGTCTGTACCCACCTGAAGGAAGCTTCTTTCTTTGGCTTTGTAAGATGTGTGACACAATAGACAGCAGAGGCTCCTCAGTGCTTTTCCACTTAGACCAATAGGCCTTTCACCAGGGCACAGCAGGGAATCTGGGGCAGAGAGAGGAAGTGCTAGCACCCCCTCCCTTTCTCTCACCCGCGGAAGCAGGGAGTCCAGATGCTGTAAATCAAGCAACGAGTGCGTTCCCAGCTCCCCTCCCGCTCTGCCCCCCATTCCTTCTGCATTGATCGAGTCCTTGCCGGGCGCTTGCGGCCATTCATGTTCCCTGAGCATGGGCTTGGGACGAGATGTTCAGGCGGCAGCCACATGTGACCGCGTGGCACGTTCGCTGGCGCAGTTAATGGGGTTGCCAGCCTGGCTACACAGCACTTTGCAAGGAGTTAGATACACAGCCTGGTAGCCTTCCCCATAAGGAGTCGTAGTGGTGCGGTAGCTGTGTCAGGCTGTTGCAGCAAAAACAGCAAGAAAAAGACCTGTGGAATAGAGTCCACTTTATCAAATGCATGAAGCGTTATCCTGCATTTGCTGCTGGGGGGGGGGGGTCCTCTCTCAGAGTGCATGTATGTATATCAGCTGTGTCTGCATGCCACAATAATGCTGTTGGGAGTGGAGTTCTGATTTGTTTCCATGAAATAAACCAAAAATGTAAAGCCAAGAATGAAAGTTGACTCCTGTTCACAACTGCCCGGAAATAAATATACCACGAATACGGGTTGTTGTTTTTTTTTACACTAAAACTTTGTCAAATCGCTGCACAAATTGGTGTGTATGGCCAACACACAAATCCTCTCACTAATAATTAGTAAACTAATTAACAATGTGGTAAGATGAGCTACTGTTGCTCGATTCTGGCACAGGTGAGAGAACTGAACTTTTCATAAATTACAGTTCAGCAGTTTCATGCTGGAAGTCTCCCTCTGAAGTTCCTTTGCTCAAGAAGGTCAGTAACAGTGATCTGGGTGGTTGAAGTGTTCTCATCCTCCCAGTGGTTTCTGAATAGGATGGCAGTTTATGATGTTCTAGTACTGTAACATGAAGCTCCAGGGTATCACACAACACAACTGCCGCTATCCTTTATATTCTACTTGTGCCAGCTTGACATTAAAGAATGACTCTCTACACCATCAGGCTATGAAGAAAAATGGTCCTAGTTTGTCCTACCAGTTCAGCTGTCCTAGCTGGTACACAGTTTTCCATGGCCAAAGGAACAGCATCTCAAGAGTAAGGGCAGCACTATAGTTGGCTGCAGGTCAGATCCTCCATGGCTGACTTCTTAAAGCATGCTGCTCACTCTGAGTAGCCTAATCCAACTTGAATTGCAAAGCGAGCACTAATGAGGCTTCTGTTCTGCTTAATTAATGGGAGCTCAGTTAACTCTGGCCACGTGGTGGTCTCTTGGGCAGAGAACTCCCAACAGGAGCTCAAAGAGAAGGCTGGAGTGAAACTCATGGAAGTAGCCTATTGACTTGGGCAACTCCCAGCATACAATGCTGCTTCTTAGCATGTTAGGATCAAGCCACTCTGCAAACTTTGGACCAGTTCATTTCACCTCCCTGAGGAGGAAATACAGGGAATCGGTCCTCCACTGCTTCAGCTACTACTTCTAAGGGGGAGGTGAGTACCGAGGCTAATCCTCCGTCACCACTGCCTTTCTGTCAGCTACTGGAAGAAACTACCAACCCTGCCATTTTTGGGCAGCCAAGACAAGCAGTGGCTATAGCAGGGCAGGAATGGGCCACACATTCCCTTATTAGAGGAAGACATGTGAATTGGCTCCCACAGTGAGTCAAAAATTAAATCAGTGGACTTTTCATGAAGGAAAACTGTCTTGGCAAGAAAACAGGTATTTGGTGGGTCTGGCCAAATCTTGTATTGGTGTCAGCAATTTTACCTGTCCCATACAGACAGAATGTTTCACTGTTTTGGAAGATTTATAATGATATCCTCCAAGGACAAGGGCTGATTTAAATCAGTGCTTTAAATAAAGTTTCCAGCTTTCTAATTCATGTATTTACTCAGCAAGTATATATATACTAAACAGATGAAAGTCAATGAAATTCTATATATTTTATAGTAAATTCTGCCTCAGCTTTATACTACCTAGGAGCATATATGGTCATGCAGCTTTCAATGGTGAAGTTAATTATTCTGTTTGACATTCTTTCTATACATATGTGTAAAATCACTTAGTTGAATACTTTTATACAGAACTTTCCAGAAACAAGGGCTGGTAGTTACTGTATAGAAGAGCACTGTTTCTCCATGGTTATTTTATTTTGTTTTTTAACATTATTTTGTTTTTCCCCATTTTGCCAGCCGGGCTCCCTTGTAACAGGCTCTCATCACATTGCCAGGGCATGCAGCAATACAGCCTGCTCATACATTCCCATCCAAGGCCTGCCAAGCCTCCTCAGGAAGCATCCAGCAGTTCATTCATCCTCCAGATCCAAGGGTATAAGAACCTCCGGGGGGGGGGGGCGCATAGGAGAAGAACCATGTATGGGACCCTGGGGAAGAATGAGTTGCTGGGTATTCCTAGGGGCAGCAAGAGGTTAACCCAGTAGGGGAAGGAACAGCTATACCAGCTTCTAGGGGGAAAGTTCCACACACCTTTCTATACTTGTGGAGGAGGATTCCATTTGCTGGCTTGGATCAGACATAAGAAAGTGATTCATAAATTAAAAAATAGCAGCAACAACAACAACAACCCTGGTCCAACAAACCAAAGAATAAGCTATGAGAACACAGACTCCTGCCTCTTCCCTTTTCTCTTCCTTAATTCAACATTTCCTTGTTTTCTGAATGAGTTTCCAACAATATATGAACTAGGAAATGATCATTTGAGCGATCCCTGTCAAGCAGGATAACAAACCATGGACTGCTATCCTGGTTTGTAGGGATTATTCAAACCACAGTTTCTTAGTTTGGACATCATGCTTCGGATGCCACCAATTTAATAACTTAAGTAGTACTGAATTAAAGTCCATGAGTGAGGGGTGGGGGAAGAACGAAGAGGAGGAGAAGGAAAGCGGAAGCATTCAGACACATGATTGATTCTTGTTCCAACAAACCATGATTTACTGGACCCAGATTTTCACATTTGAATTGAACCATTGTCTTCTATATGATACTGCATGGTCCACCTGGTTGGTGTGCCATGTGCCCTCATCTAATCGACACGAAAGGCACTATGGTACTATGAGCGTGGTCCCTCGACAGATCCTAGGATGCATGTATGCATGCATGCCTGATTTTGCACATATTTTCCTATGCTTTTCTTTGCAACCATGAAGGCGAGAGAGAGAGAGAAATCCTGAAAAGCACAGTATTACAATATCTGAACAAGGCCAAATTCTCAGAAAGCAGAGTTCTGTCTATAAATGTGCATCGGGCACACAAATCTGCCTATCGCAGACCATCAAAAGGCCCTTGTTAATATTAGGGGGAAGACAAAATTACTAGACCCATGCATATGCAAGTTCACATGTGCACACAAGCACACACAAACAAACGCCACCCATCCAAATACCACTGCTGGAATCTCAAAGCAAAACAGCAATTCCCATTCTCAGAGAAATGTTGGCTTTTAAGATGACCTAGCAGTGTGAAATATATATATATATGGACATGCATGTGGAATAAAAATGAAAAGTCTAAAACAAGCTGGTAGGCAGACACACACACTTTCATTATCATATGATTCCAAGCTTCTGTTCTGACTTTGTACTTGGCAGTTCTAGAGTGGGATCTGTCTTAATCTATTGCAACAATAACAAAAGGGTCTTGTGGCATCTTAAAGGACAACAAATTAATAGAGAGAATTACAGCATAAACGTTTGTGGACTACAGTTGATTTCATCAAGTGCATAAAGTTGCAGGTACTGTATATCTTCACATGTTTATTTGGGGGTGGCGGGGGGAGGTAGTTTGAAGAATTACAAATGCTGATGCCAGAGGTAGTAATAAATTGTGTAATTAACAGTGGTAATTTACAAAACAGTTGTTGCTGATAACACAGAAACCCTGACATTTGTAAGCTAGGTAGCACACAGAGTGTGATAAACAAATAAACATTGTTCCAAATTTCCAATTCAGTCAACAAATTATAGCACTGAACCCCTTGATGAATTTGGTGGTTTTATACTACAATTTCTCTTTAAAGCTCTGTGATGTCGTTGGTTTCAGTATGCATGCACAGGGGCCTCCTGTAATGACATGGTGCAGTTATTTCATCACACTATATTGGTGCAAGATGCTTTTGTGCAGGTATAAATGTATCACAAAGTTCACCTTAAGTGCCAGACAATCATGCTGAAAGCTACCAAGTTCTTGGTCTTCTGTGGAAGCACAGGTTACTACCAAATTCTACCTCTGGCAGAACTGTGAGCACTCTTTAAATGCTGTTTGTTAAGTTTGGATTTCTGCCCCACACATAGGCAGGGCACCAGGAGTGGGTGCAAACAGTCACCATTCTCCAGACATTTAGCTTGCCTCTCTCCCATTACTGAAATGTTGTGGTTACTTGAGGGGGGGAAATGCATTTTCACCTCTCAAGGAAGGCTCTTTATCCCTGGTGTGCTCCTGAATATAGATTCTTCCTGGTGCTGCCACTATCCCCATATGAGTGTGGTACTATACCTTTCCTCACTATTTGTGATTATTGCGGAAACACCAATGCCTCAATGGACAAAAGCAAATGCTGCAAATGTTTTCATATTCAGCCAGAGCCATGTTGGAACTGATCCTGAGCAATAGTTTGAGGTGGCAGAACTAGGGGAGCCATTTACCCTGAATCCCCGTGGATGCCATTAACCTGCTTCTCTCTCTTCTTGCTCTAACAAAGCACAAAAGGGGAAAGTACCACAAACTTCACTTTTTACTTACAATGCTGGTGAATTCAAGAAAAGGTGTGTGTGCATCTACATTCACATATATGCATGATTTTGCATCCTCCTACAAGTCAGGACTCAATCACACTTCCACATGCCCTGCTGCTTGCCCTTGAGGAAACCCAATCTTTACTGCTGAATTGGAGCAAACGTCAGTTGGGTTTTTGTCTAGATTGACATTTGCTCCGATTTATCACTAAACAGCAGGCTTTCAGGAAGTTGTGGGGCACAGGCAAAACCACTCAGACCCATGTTTTCCAGGCATGGGACAAGCGGAAGTGCGGAAGTGTAGACGAGTCCTCAGTTGCATAGCAAATGTGGTACAAATACATACTGAATTTGACCCAAGTGATGACACAGATCAGAGAATCACCCATGGTTTCTCCTAGAGACACAGCAGGATTTCATAGGCATGAGAAGGGGAAGGAAGTTCTTATACCACCTCATGCTCATCCATCAGGACTCCCTGGCAAGAGCTACCTTTCTTATGCTAATTCACCTGTTGGCTCAACTGATGGGCCTCATGGCTGAGCTTGTAAGGCCACTGGGCTGCTTCCAGAAGGAGGCTTCAATCAGGCATCAGGATTTATGCTAGAGAAGCTCCTGTCAGCTGCA
This sequence comes from Lacerta agilis, assembly GCF_009819535.1. NCBI lineage: Eukaryota > Metazoa > Chordata > Lepidosauria > Squamata > Lacertidae > Lacerta > Lacerta agilis. The sequence goes on along the minus strand of NC_046317.1, from coordinate 45,866,394 downwards.
CAGCCCCTTCCGGCAAGTGGTTCCCAAGGGACATGCTGCCCTTGCGGTGGTGAAGGAAGAGAAGCAGGTCTGGGCTAGAAGCCAGGTGGCAAGGAAGGCTTAGCTAGGAGCCAAGGGAAATCCCTCTTTTGATCCCAGCTCACTCATTGCTTGAGTCAACTGGAGCCTCACCTGACCCCCACTCATTACCCCACAAAGCCTCCAACTCTGGGGCAGTGCAGGCAAGAAGACAACTAGCTGCTCAGCTTATATCAACAACAAGAAGCCTAGAGCATGCTGGATTCAAACTGTTCACAACATGATGCCCTCAGTACCAAAGGGAACAGGGAAGATCATTTTGGAGTGCCAGTGGGTAGAGATTGGGTACAGAATGTTCGTCCTAGGCTAGGAGCTGCACAACGTGTGTGTTTCTAAATATTCTAGTGAAAGTCAGGAGGAAAAGAGAAAGCAGCAGATATTACCAGAAAAACTATTCCCAATTTCCCCAGCCTTGCTGGCCAAAGATCCCCCATGATCATCTTCACCTTTATTGCACTGAATCAGTGTTGTACTCAATATACAATGGGACAGAGGGGAGATGACCTTTCTTAACTTATTGAGGGTTCTATGTTTCAGTCTGAAGCCCAAACATTCTAGTAAAAGTCACATGGGACACCCAGCAGAGGTGCTGCTACCCAGAAGTCTATGGGTCTCCTGGTGTGTTCTGAACGCACAGGAGGGCACCACTTGGCTGATGCTAAACAGGTTTGTGGCTGGATTGCCTGAGAACTACATGCATGCCTCCTTGGATCCCATGATAGAAGAAAGGAGGGATATAAGTGTAATAAAATAAAATAACATAATAGATGCTATTCACACAATATGTGAAAGTATCTTTAATTGGAGGGAGATGCCTGAATCAGGAGGAGATGTTGAAAGAGTGGATTATTATGCCAGTGAGAAGTCAACATTAAGAATAGTGAATTCTAGCATCAAATTAAATACTGTAGTATTCAGCGTTTGATGGACAGGGCTGATCTTTTCTTTTCTTAGCCTTCTTTTGCTACAACCTTTAGACTGCATTCACTATCATTCTATAGATTTTCTCCTTCTCCAACACATATCAAGTATGAGCACTGGGGGGGGGGGGCTTCTCATTTCATTTGCGCCCAAACTTGAATCCTTCTGGCGTAGGGAGCAGCACTTCCAAAACGGTGCTAGGCAATGAATTGCGGGGATGGAAGAGACAAGCTGCTTTCCTAGGAGGGATGTTTTCTCTGCCTCATCCTTCTCTGGAATTGCTATAGGGTGGCGGCACTTTGGAAAAAAGATTACATAGATCAATCAGCCTTCCTCAGCCTGCTAGCCTCTAGATGTGTGGGACTGTAACTCCCATAAGTCTCAGCCAGAATGGCCCATGGTGAGGAGAGTGGACATTATTGTCTACTAACATCCAGAGGGCTACAGATTGGGGAAGGTTGCCCTAGATGGATGACTAAAAAAACAAAACGTGCTTGCCATGTGCATCATTGGTGCCATCTTGGAGGCACTTTCCCACCTGCCCATTCAGGGGCTAGAGCTCTTAAAGTTAGGGTCCAGGGGCAGCATATTTTGGAGAAAATCTGTCACCCCTAAATTGCTCTTCAAATTCACTCCCTGTGATGGGGCTTTCATCTTGCCTCAAGATTGATTCCTGTCACTCTGGTGCTTCTCTGTAAGCTTACCTCAACACTATTCTATATATTTCCTCCATAAATTATTTGCTTATATTAGGTAAAGGTAAAGGGAACCCTGACCATCAGGTCCAGTCGTGTCCGACTCTGGGGTTGCGGCGCTCATCTCGCTCTATAGGCAGAGGGAGCCGGCGTTTGTCCGCAGACAGCTTCCGGGTCATGTGGCCAGCATGACAAAGCCGCTTCTGACGAACCAGAGCAGTGCACGGAAACGACGTTTACCTTCCGACTGCAGCAGTCCCTATTTATTTACTTGCACTTTGACATGCTTTCGAACTGCTAGGTGGGCAGGAGCTGGGACCGAGCAACGGGAGCTCACCCCGTGGCAGGGATTCAAACCGCCGACCTTCTGATCAGCAAGCCCTAGACTCTGTGGTTTAACCCACAGTGCCACCTGGGTCCCTTGCTTATATTACCACCCTCTTAATTCAAAATACTGTATGGTTTAATGGATGTTGAACTAAAGGGAGCCTGTTGAATGGACAGAGGCAGCAAATCAAAGGCTTGTGTCAAAGTAGCACTGTCCAGCATGCCAAGAATAGCCAAAATAGGTAGAAAAGAATAAGGAACTGAGGTTGTGTATCCAAAAATAAGAGTTATGCCACCACAAGTTCTATATACATACACAGCTCTACAAGGTGACATTGAATTCCATTTGGCCCAGTGCAATTCAAACATAGTTTTGAGCTAGGAGCAGGATGAATTCATTATGCAACCCATGACCCCAAAGCAGCTACAGAACCACCTGTATGATCTGTAGCAAGTTCATCAAATCAGAAATCTCACTTTGGATAAACCTTTGAAAGGAAATGTTGCTCCACACTACAAAAGAAGTCACCAATTGTGATGTCCCTCCCTCCCTTCATGTACTGATGAGCAAACTTCTTTTTAATCACAGAAATTATTTGTCTGCTTCACTGACTATAACAACGGTTTGGACTCCATCTGGCACCCAGGCTGAACCTTAAATTGCTACAGAAAGCAACTGAGGGTAAAACATATGACCTGATTAAATCTATGCATCAACCCATCAAATGCAGGATAAAAATAAAAAGGCAAACTGAGGTTTTAAAAGAGGCATAAAGGAGTGAGCCGGGGACGCAGCACTCAACTCTCCTCACTCCAACCCATCCACAAGCTGCAACAACAATCCATCTGGCCTGAGACCTCCTTTAAATGGGATAGAACAGCACCTTCAGTGCAACAGCAGGGAAATCGACTGCAGTATCGGAGCCCCACAAGTCGGGTTGGAAGATAACACACACTGTGACCATCCAGGGATTTTGGGCAGGTGGGATTAACTTAGTCAAGGTTTAGCCCACGTACAGGCAATTTGTGGCTCTCCAGATGCTGGACTACAACTCCCATCAACCCCAGACAACATATCCAATGGTCAGGGATGAGTTGCAGTGCAGGAATTATTTGGTGGGCCCAGTGGCAGGCCTTAATTTTTAGGGCCCTGAAGCTTGAATTGTTATGGGAGCCCCTTTGCAACCAGCAATTAGGTCTGGATAACCACTGTTATCTTCTTCAGTTGGGTTGTTTACAATCTTTACAATATCTTTGCTACTGACTCTCAAAACTCTGAGAAATATATACAAAAACAAATAAATAGTCAATTTGAGCCATGCGACTCAAATTGAGTCTACTAGACCCATTTTTTTAAAGCAATGTGGATGAAAGTCGCTTCTGGGGGTCCCTCTGGGATTGGGGGCCCTGAAGTTTAAACATCATCAGTTTTGTAGCAGATCCACTCCTGGGTTCCCCATCCCTGGTTTAGGCTCTTGCCTTTGGAAGGGTGCAGTCAAGACCGATTCAAAAGTAGCAATGGAAACCCAAAAGTCTTTGCCGAAGGGAGAGGAGGGGGTATCCTAATCACGATGGCTCTGGTTGTGATGCAAGCAATACATTTGCTTGCAGGTGTTGAGATTTGGTGAAGTTGGTGTTCCATTTTTTAGAGACAGTTCCTAGAAAGGTGAAACCTGTTCTGAGGTGCTATAAGAAAAAACCAGTAACGGGTCCCAACCCCAATAATCTTAATTAATGAGTTTATTTTTCTTTTGTACTTGTAGTCATTCTGATACTTCATTTAAAGTTTCATAGTATATTTCTTAGTACATCCAAAACTAAGGGAACTGAATGTGATTTTCATTTTTTTAAGTCAATCTTGCTGGCTGTGGGACTTCTTTTAGAAGTGCAAAAATGCTGTGTTCCCCTTACTGCAAACCAAGTTGTAGAACTTATAAATTGCAGCTGGCTTCCAGTATTTGAAGTTTCTTGCTAGTATTGATATCTCTTGTGAAAATGATAGTATAACCAAGTCAGTATTAATACATTCTTTAAAAGGTTCAATTTCCTCTCTTTTAAATTTGCTGCTGACAAATAACCAAAATATGACTATTCAACCTACAGTATACTATACTTTGTGTTGAAAGCCATGCATATAAAGGTATTGTTTGCTTGTGGCTGATGCAAGACATTTTGCTGCCTGAGGCAAAGGACAAAATGGCGTCTCACCATTCCATGTACAGAAGCCAACTAGACTAGCATTTAAATCTTATTTCAATACTAGCAATGATATAGTGTCCACCTTACCTGAGAGCAGCAGACCACTTCTGTGGTTGCAGGACAGGTCACAAGGCACATGCAGCATTGTCGTCAACAAAATGGTATGGCCTGGGAACTCACCAGGAGGAATACCCAAGGGGCTGCTGTCATTGCACCCCAGCACCTGGTAACTGAGACAGTCACCTCACTCTGTCTAATGGTAGGGCCGGCCTTGTTGACACCTTTTCTTCTTGCTTTTAGTTGTTTTCACTTTTAAAAAGTTACTGAGAGCATGGATCCTGCAATCTGTTTCAGGAATGCCTCTGTTCAAAGGCTCAGATAAATTCCTTGTTCAAACCCCTGACCACAGACACTGTCCCAGCAGAGCAATTAGTGCTTCAGTGTTTAAACTTCCCCTTTACTCCACACAGAGCATCAAAAGCTCTGGACAGGTGTTACTAAGAAAAGTGATGGGAAACATCTTGGCTCCATGGGCCAGATCCTTAGCAGGATCTGATCTAGCCTCACAGGCCAAATTTGACAGATGCGTGAGGCTTCCCACCTGTCAATCACCTGACTGCACAAGAGATTTGGTGCTTTGAAGTCTCAAAGCTATGACTTCAAAGCACCACATGCAGCCAATCCAGTAGGCTTCCGATCCACAAATTGGTGGTGGGCAAGCCTGTTTCCCTTGCTAATTCACAATGAGGAGTGCACTTCAAGGTTCCTGTGCATTGGCAGCTGCATCTTACCTGCCCCACACCTAACATCATATATGACATCAGATGTGGGGCAGCTGGCCATATTGGAACCTCTGGTGAGCCAAGTTTGGTCCGTGGGCCAGAGGTTCTCCATCCCTGCGCTAAAGCGAGCAGGAAGTGGAGTTACCAATAGCTACATGGCCTTTACAGCCCCTCATACAGTAAATGCTGTTCTCTGGCTCTCTCTAGAGGCCACGGGGAAACACAGCAGCTCCCCACACCTCCAGCTGGCAAATGTAATTTAATGTATATAAGCTGTGAGGGTACAATGGTGACCCCAAAGGTGTAGGGCCTGAGAAGTGCTGGAAAGCATTTCCTGCTACCGGGCAACACACACACCATAAGGTGACGGAAGGGATCACTACAAGAAAACAAGGGCTAGAGCCCTCAAGAAGGAAAAGGCCACCTTACTGAAGTCCACAGCGGGGGGGATAATGCACACGTGCAGCCACAAAAGTTTATTCACTCACACCTACAACCATAACCAACCTTTAATGCAGACTTTCTGGCTTCATAAAGCAGATGGAATGGCAGCCAAGCAGCAGCCCACCACCTCCACTCTCCTGTATGTTTATGGGCTGGAGCCCCCAAACTGTTTTATGCATCTTCACCCTCATGAGAAACAGCCTGGCAGTGATGCCTGAGTCACATTGAGCTTGGCAATTCCTCACCTCTTTGCGCTGTCTCCCCGGGAGCCAGCACAAAGAGGCTTTGAGAGTGTGTGGTTACCAGCTTTCATTGAGTCTCCGGCATTAACTTCTCCCCTTTACCCCCTCTTTTAACTTGCTGTGGCAGCTGCAGCAACAGGACCCCCTCGCTTCTTTGTGGAACACACACACACACACACACACACACCCTTCCTCCCCCATTGGAAAATGCCTTCCCTCCCCTCCCCCTCACTTTAGGGCTTTAGGGAAGATTCCCCACTGACCTGCTCTTGGGGGCAGGGAACCCCTTGGCTGCTCATTCCCGGTATCCTGGGGCGTTGCTAGAGCTGTGGCTATTTGCTGCCTCCTTCACATCCAGCCCCGCTGCTACTGGGGCGATAATGTGCTTGCCTCTCCCTCATGAACTTGGCATTACTCTCAGCTCAGTTCTCCCAGCACCATGCTGCCCCCGCCTGCCCAGTGCCCAGCACCGCGCTGCCCAGCACCCGCCAACATTCCATACCCAGCCACATGGCCCTCCTCTACTGCTGCAATCATGTCTCTCTCACACACACAGAGGAACCCACACTCCCAGAAGGACCTAGGATCACCCATTTCCTCTGCTATTAACATACACACCACACATTTAAAACACTACACACACACACACCAAATCCTGGGAACCATAGCTTATCCATTCACAGAGCTGCGATTCCCAGCACCCTTAATGAGCTACTTTTAATGTGCTTTAAATGTAAGGCGTGCACAAAAGGTGGCTCCCCCCCCAACAAGTGATAACCTAGACAGGGGAAGCTCGTCGTGTTATCTGGGAGATCTGCAGTTGGATCTTCCAGTGCTTTGGTTTTCATTTAAGATTGGATCAGGGCAGAACTGCTGTGAGAGGCAGCATGCAACCCCTCTCGCTCAAAGCATTTCCCCTGATCTAAATCACCCTTAGGCTATTTGTCCCGCTGCAGAAAGTGTACTTGGTAAATGATGAACAAACATGAATGAGGTAAAGACTCAGAGGGAACAAAAAAAACAAAAAAAAAAGAGCGTGGAATCCCAGCAAATTCCACATGCTTTCAGGCTACAAACAAATGAAGCTGGAGGGTGCAAGGCAGTGTCAGGACATATTTGGCCAGCATGACTAAACCAAGCAAAATGAGCCTGGAGGTCGTACAGCCCATTTCCATTTGCTTTCCAAGGGTCCAATGTGGAATTGCTCTTGAGAGGCATGGATGCACTTCATCTTCCAAGTGTGGCTCATTCCTTCCCAGCATTCAGTATTCAGATCCCACTGAACCAGGACCTAGGAAGCTGCCATATACCAAAGCCAGGCCATTGGTCTATCTAGCTGTGTAGTGTCTACACTCAACTATTAGCAACTCTTTAAGGTTTCAGCCAGAACACTTTTCCATCTCTACCTGGAGATGCTGGGGACTGAACTGGGTACCTTTTCTATGCAAATGGTTCCCATATAATGCTTCCCATTATATCCACTTGTCTGTAGAGCCAGCAGTCTCAGGGCTATAAGCACCTTCAGGTAGAGATGCAGCAAACAGCTCCAGGGCAGGGATCTGGCTTACCTGAAGCTGAGTCTTGCATGCACAGCAACATGGAAAGCTGCCGTATATCATTTAGCAACATCTGGATAGCTCAGTTGTTAGAGCATGGTGCTGATACTGCCAAAGTTGCAGGTTCGATCCCTGTTTGGGGCAGCTGCATTGCAGGGAGTTGGACTACAGGACCCCTGGACAGTTAAGTCCAGTCAAAGGTGACGATGGCTCATCTCACTTTCAGGACGAAGGAGCCGGCGTTTGCCCACAGATGGTTTTCCAGGTCATGTGGCCAGCATGACTAAACCGCTTCTGCAGCAATGAAACACAGTGACACAAGCCAGAGCGCATGGAAACACCATTTGCCTTACTGCTGCAGCAGTACCTATTTATCAACTTGCGATGATCCTTAGGGTCCTTTGCAACTCTACAATCCTATGATCAAGTCAGACCATTGGTCCACCTAGATCCCCCTCCTGCCTTTCCCAGGGATTGAACCTGTGACCTTCTGCAATGCAAAGCAATTTTTCTACCACTGAGCTACAGCTCCTCCCCAACATCCCCAACTCTGACATGCAAATAACTCCCCCCCCCAATTTGGAAATGGAGAGAACTCTGGGATGCAGGGCTGAAGGTGCATGTAGGGCCTCTTGCTCCGCTTTACATCCAATAGTGGCACAACCCTTTCCCATTTGCCCAGCAGGCACTCAGTGTGGTGAAAGAGCCAGCTCAGCCTGACCTTGGCTTAATGAGGCCTCATTAGCAGCATCCAGCTGTTGGCTGCCCCTCCCTTTCAATTAGCTAGCACTAGAAGGGGGGCTGCCTCACAGATGGGTGCAGACCCCACAGCGCTTGGGCAAGCAGCCGGGCGCCAAGAGGGAAAGGCAGCCAGGAAAGGCTTAAGTTTTTCTTACTCCTGCAGTGGGGGAGACTCCACCCGCTTCCGCCTCCCCGCCCCCCCCCAAGCCCAGTGCGGGCTCAGCGCCTGTGCTTTCAGCCTGGCCCGGCTCCTTGGAGGCAGTAATACCTGGCACAGGATTACAGTCTTGCTGGAGTTTGCAGAGGTAGGCATCCTGGGCCCAAACAGATTTCATAACAACTCATTCACAGTGCTCACATACAGTATTCCTTGCTGAGCTATTTAAGTCTTGGCTTGGCACACACCCCTGGCCTTATAGGGACTTCTGCCTGCACCCACCTGTTGTAGGGCATCCCAAAAAGCCCAGCCAGTCACAGAGCTGAGAAGAAGCCAGAGCTGTAAAGAGACAGCTCTGAGACTTGTGTGTGTGTGTGTGTGTGTGTGTGTGTGTGTGTGTGTGTGTGTAGCCAGGCTTGAGTCTAGTTCTTGGCATGACAGTGTAGGTCCTGCCCCACAGCCAGCTTAGCCCCCCAAGGTCAATGGCAAATGTATGCAGCCGCCTGCCCCACTGCAGGGGCCTGTATATAGCACCACAGTCTGCTTAGGATACAGCTATCTAGCACAGGGCCTGGACTGGTGTCGAAGGCTTGATTGTGAGAGCCAAGGTTCCTCTTTCTCCTTGCCACCCTTGGATGTTTGCATGTGTTCTGTAGCCATGCCTTGGCCAGGTAGCTCTGCCACTCAGAGAATACCGAGAACTATGACAAGACGGTAGGTTCGAGGTCGCAGGTGGAAGACCAGTGCTGGGGCAGCCCTATGAAGCCTGCCTGTCTAGGGGTGGGGAGTTATCCCTTTGGTGACAGCATTGTGGGGGTGGAACGAGGGTGTGAGCCAGCCCCCTTGTGTTCAAGTTCATGGAGGTGTGGTTTTAACTTGGATGGGTGCTGTTTTACTGGGAAGTTGGGGTTGTTTTAAATTGTTTTTAAATGTTATATGTTAATTTGGATTTTTCTATTTGTATTTGTGGGTGGGCTGGAGCATTGTTTAGGGGCTTTTGTAGGGGAGTGTATTGTTTATTAGTGTCTATACATCACAGCTGTTTATTGTTTTGATTATTTTAATCATGTATTTTGTGCTTTAATTATTTTTCTTACAATTTTTTTGCTTTGTATATTGTAACTTTGTGTTGCGAACTGCCCTGAGACCTACAGGTATAGAGCAATATGCAAATTTAAATAAATAAATAAATGGAAACCTTTATGCAGGCATATTGCTGGAGACATGGGTTCATGACATAAATTTGCATTCAATCTCCATATGCTAACTTAAATGTATAGATATTTATGGGAAACTAAGGTAGCAGGTGACTAAGGTAGTGGGTTCACTGGTAGTGAACTCTGCAGTGTGCCCAGCTGTCCTATATGCAAACTTGTTTTTAAAAAGACCCCCCCCCCAAAAAAAAGAGGCAAAGGAGTAGGAGATCCAGAGCCCATTGCAAAAAACCTGGGGTTCAGCAATACCCCTGCCTGCAGGTTCTCCTTCCAGTATAGAAGGGCTATAGCATAGTGGCAAAGCCCAAGCTTTGCATGCTGACAGTCCCAGGTTCAATTCCTGGCCTCTCCAGGCAAGGCAGAGAAAGATCTCTGCCTGAAACCCTAGAGAACCTCTGCCAATCCTTGTTGACCATACTGAGCTAGATGGACTGACCTGGTGTAAAACTCTTTCCTATATGTGAGTCTGGGTTTTGCTCAGAGTAGACACTGAGTAAAACTAGCTATCACTCATTGCCTTAAACCATTCCACTCCTCACTGAGACCTTCTGACTTTGTACCACAGTGGTATCAGGGTGCAGGAAGGCAGGGTGCAATCCTCTCTGCAAATGTGCAGTGCTGCTAAATATATCCTAATCCCCACCATGTTTTAACAATGCCTCATCTTAGGTCGGTTCTGGCTCTTTGGGTGGATGAACCAGATATGCTTAGATTAACTTTCTGAACCTTTATCCCACTATCTTGAGATGCAAAGGGAAAAGAGCAACAACTTATCCAAGTGGAAAGGGAAGCCTATAGAACACTGCAGACCTCACCAGCCTGGTGCCTTCCAGATGTTTTGGACTACAAATCCCATCGGCTGGAGGGCACCAGATTGGCGAAACTGCTTTAGGGACATGTGATCCCACAGAGCCATCCCAGGTTGCCTTTCCTCCAAGAACCACATGCCACATCCTGCTGCTGCTCTCCCTTCCTCTTGATGTCATCAAACCCATCTCCATGGTAACCATTTATGAAGTCATCATGCACTGAGCTGACCATCTGGTGACAACAATGAGCAGCAGAAAAGAGGGGAAGTTAAGATAGCACAACAAATGTCTTCCATTTTCTCCAACCTGGGCTCCTCATAGGGGCACCAAGAACTTGATTCTCAGTCTCCCCCTTTTGGACTCAGTCTGACCTGCCTTGTTCTTTAGGGACGCTCTTGTTGTCTTTGCTGCTTTTGATAGAATGCTAAGCCTCACCACCTCCCCTCCTATGGCTCCAAGCACCCCAGCTGTTTCCTGAGCATCAACGTCCAAGGAGCCCAATGAGGCATGAATGAGACAGCAGAACATGGCATGGAAGTGTGGAGAAGGGGGGGAAGAGACCAGATGGGGTCTGGGGGGCTGCCATTGCTACACATGGACAAGGCATGGTCCAGTTATAAGCTGTCACTTGCTGCCACGCGTGGGGGCAGTCGGCATGCAATACTAGCTTAGAACCAGTAAGTCCCACTCCGCAAAACCTACTTGCCACCACAGCTGCAAAAGGCAGATTGAGGGTCATGCCAGCAACAGAGTCTAATTCAGCCAGAAGGTGGAGCTAGGCAGGATAGGAATCCTATGTCAGATATAAAAGCAAAGGGCAAAGGAGACACATTCATTCTTTTTAGTTACATTCATTCTAATGCAAAGAAGGAAAAATACAATTGGCAGAATGAAAACGCTTTCCATGCAGATAAAAAATGTCGTACATTTCAGGAAATCAGACACCAAACTGCCGGGTGAAATTGTGCTCTTGGGGATGGCTTATTTTTAATGGGAGATACTTATGACCAGCACACAGAAGGAACATGCTCAAACATCTCAAACTAGAACAACCGTGTTCTGCAAGGGCTACATAAATCCTGGATGGGTCAGTCTCAGGAAACCCAGCCTGGCTAAAAAATCTTGATCTGAATGGAAGCTTAGTCATTCTTCTAAATTGGAAGTATGTACAAAGACTTTACTGTATTCTACCTTAAACCATTTACAATAACAAACTTATAAAGCAGGAAAGAGAGCAACTTTCCATTTAAAACTACCACACAAGTATTTGTGTCATATCACAGAAGAGCCTCACACTGGGTTTGGGGTTCCATCTTTGAGTCCCTTTGCTGTCACTTCTTATCTTTCCCTTGGAGATAAATCCAGCGCAGGAATCATGGTGTACAAGTCCATGTCACCTACTATCGCTGCTCAGGACCATGGTGTTCTTTGCTAGTCTCGGTGGTCCAATAATCTCCTTAAAGTCACATCATGTACTATGTCAATCTACATCTCAATAACTGTGTTACAGGGCCATGTACCTATCTCTGGACATCTTTGGGGTGTTGGTGGGTGTTGCAGTGACCTACTACAGGTACAACGGGGTGTGCTCAGGTGTATTATCTGCCAATGAACATGTATAAAGACTAAATGAATGTATACTGAAACTCTCCACAAAAGATTCTTTCAGTTGCAGACTTAGCTCAATTGTTTAGAACAATTCCCCTGTGTACACACACACACACACACACACGGCTTGCACCTTTTGGTTTCCATGCATTCACAACAGCACCCCCCCCTTCATACCAAGGGATTTGCACATCTCTTCTCCTGACCCCCACTGGTATATCACCTTAAAGCAGGTCAGAGTTTCTGGCATGCCCTTCTTACTCCCAGTTTTTCAGTTGTGTCCACGACAAGGATACATACACCCTGCAGGAACCCAGGAAGAGTGGGAGCAAGCTTTGGAGGTGTTTTAAATTCCTAGGCACATATTTATTCTCAGGCTCAGCATCTGAAGGAAGAGAACAGGCCCTGACCAAAGGTTCAACAGGAAGGGAATAAATCTGGCCACAACCTTAGTTGCATCTATACTGGATAAATGTAATGCATACACAGAGCTACCTGGAGACATCAGCTGGTAGTTCAAAATGCAGGAGCTAGACTTAACAAGTGCTGGTTTATTCGGGACATGCAACTCCTCTTTTGTACAAAGTACACTGGGTACCAGTTTGCTTCCAGGCACAATCCAAAGGGCTGACTATTGCCTTTAAAGTCATTGATGGTTTGGGGCTAGACAGCAATCAAAACCCCTCTTGGGCATGGCTATGGCGGGGTTGGATAGAGTGGAGCTCCTTTTGACTCAGCACTGATGTCAGCTTAGCCTTCCACTGGAGTAACTGCCCACTGGCAGTGTCTGCACCAGCAGCAGCCAATTGAAATCCCCAGAACCTGGGTGTTCCAAGAGCAGTGAGGTAGTGGAGCTGCACTGGCCTAGAATCTGCTGGATCTTGCTGCCGCCACCTGATGACATCAGACTCAATCCTCCTCCATGCCCCCCCCATCCATATGTGTACTGCCACCACTGTGAGCAGCTGGGCTGCAGATGCCGCTGTGGCTCCGCTGCTCTGCACAGCCCTGCCAGAGGGGTGGGGATTTGGGCTGCACTCGCAGATACCTAATGGACTGCCTCCTCCCATAAGAACCCACCCAGCTTCTATGTTCAGTGGGAGATCCTGTTCCTCATGGCCTCTCATCTTCAGAAGTACAGCGGGTGAAAACAAAAGAAGGGGCCTTTTCTGCCGTGGCACCCACAATGTGGATTGCTGTTCCCTAGGATATTTCACTCACCCTCTTTTTTATTTTCCACTCTTTTAGATACTTTTCTTGTTCTAGGAAGCCTTCACCATGCTTATTATGAGCTTTTGTTTTGCCTTCCCCACCCCAGAAATTGTTTCTGTAATTTTACACAATTTTAAAAATGTATATGTTTTATATTTTGAATACATTAGCCATCACGTGTTTCATGTAAAGGTAAAGATGGATACAAATCTTAAAACAAATAAAATAAAAATTGGTCACACAACTGAGTAAAACAATCTAAACTTCAGTTGACATTTTTCTACGGCCAGGCTTCCAATGAATTACTCAGAATGCAGGTGAATGCTGTGAACTGAAAATCTGGCCATAACTTCACCCATCTTCTGAAAAAGGGACAGTAAAGGGTCCTGCCATTTCTGTTGTACAGTGTGAATGGGGGAGCTGCAAACAAGTACTACATATTCCATTACAGACAGATGGGGTATGGGTACATACCTCACTGTTTATGTGTAGGGCGATAATTTCACCTATAACACTGAGAGAGACAGTAGAGGGGCATGCCATTTCTATTTTAAAATAAGCTCATCACCTCATCCCTCACCCTCTACCTCCCAGGAAGCAGCAACAATGCGACTGAGGTGAGGTGAGCCCCACCAACCCATCATGCATATACTGTATCTCATTCTCTAACAACACATTCAGTCAGTGTTACCACTTCGTGGATGTGAAACCAACTGAAATAAGTGAATAAACTTATGCAACAGCTTTTCTGAATGTATGGGAACTCCCACAACAGCAGTTGATGACAGGTCTTGGGACACTTCCCTTCAAGAAAAAGAAGAGTTTCCCATTTCTCATGTAGCTTTAGTAAAGCAGCCAGCAATGCTCAGCAAGATCAAAACTTAAAACCCGAACATACTCCCAACCTGTGAATCGCAGCCTTCCTGAACCACTGTGAAAGTCAGACCAGAAGATGCTCAAACATTCAACCCACGCCCAACACAGCAACATAGAATTCAATGGTAAGAAGCAAATACAAATTGGTCAACAAGTTTGGCTGCTATGGAATCTTTTGTCTGTGTAACCTCTTGTGGACAAAGATAGGATTAGAAGATTAGAAACCTTTGATCAATTTCGGTTCAGTGATATTTCATTGCCATTGCAAGATACAAAACTTTTGGCAAAGTGTATTAGAAGGACTTGCTCTGTGCAGTGTTCGTCAGAAAGTACAAGTTACAGAGCAATCCTATGCATATTTACTCAGAAGTAAGTTCTACTCAGTTCAATGGGGCTTAGTCCTAGGGAGGTATGGGATGTCAGCCTTAATGTACAAATAACTTACAGAAACAATTTTCACAAGATATGATTGTGGCTACAACTGTAGATTATTTTTTAAAAAACAAAATCCAAGAGCTGGAAAAATTCATTTGGAATAGGAGCTATACAGTGCCTTTTAGAAAATAACTAAAAATAGAGCCCCAATGGATAAGCCCCTGTACTTATCCATTGGTTCTTTATTGGAAAACTCCCACTAAGAAATAGCCCTATTAATGCAAAAATCCAAAGAAGGATGTTTGCATATTCAGTTAGTTTTAGAAGATTTAGTTCCATTGATTTAAATGGGTCTACTCTAAACAGGATTGAGCCTGGATCCAATCCTATACTGTTGACAATATATGAAGCATCTTAGGAAGATTAAATATGCTGATTTGAAATTGTATATATGGAGATTAGATAATCCACATATGTGCAACTATATTCAGTCAAGTTTCTTAGGAGTTAGAAGTGAGCATAGCCCAAAGGTGAAACCTTTTATTAGACCAACTTTTGTGCGGTAAAGAAATATGCAACCACTGGAAATAATACAACACTCTTCTCAGGCAGATGAAAGTTTTAGCATGATTCGAAGGGCAGCTTGCTAAACCAATAGAAACAGATCTAATCACCTTATTTGTTTTTACATGCTTTAAATTCTCTGGGAGAAACCTGGCAGTGGAAATTTATGCCAAAATAAGCCATATTCCACTCATATATCATACCATTAGGAACCCTGATCAGCTTGAAGTTGTTCAATACGCCCAGGGTGCTTTCCCCCCTTAATCCCAAAGAATTATTTTGCTTTAATCAGGAAGGAAAGCTTCACTTTTTTCTGTTCCAGGTCTCCCATGTGAAGAAAAGTGTGAAAGTAGTATCTTCAAGCTACCAGTGTTTTCATACAACTTCAAAATCTGAAGTTCAAAGAAGAAGAATGTGTGTGTTCAATGCTGGGGTGTGTGTTCTATCCTGGGGGATGGAGAGGCCAACATTAATATAAACTACTATTCCAGTGCAGTCCATTTATTATCCAAATCAATGTAACTGCAGGGATAGGAGGATGTGTATTTGCTTATTAAAAGCATATCAAAGCAAGGAGGGGCACCAAGGATGCTGGCTTTCTGCACTTAAATACACCTTGAGCATGCAACATCAGGAAACGCAGGCATCCCCTCTCCCATTTCCCCCAAAAGGAATATGTCTATGACAAAAGTGTCTCTCACTAAATGTAAATCAACTGTGAAAAAGACTACAAAGTGAAATTGGAGGCAACAGATGTACCTGTCCCTTTTTATCTGTTTGTTTTGTAACACAAACAAACTTTTAATAAACTAATAAGAAAGAAAGAAAGAAAGAAAGAAAGAAAGAAAGAAAGAAAGAAAGAAAGAAAACTCAGGCATAGTGGTGCTGGAACATCTGGTTCTTCAGCACTGGCAAATACTCCATTCTCTATCATCACCATCAAACAGAGGGGAACAAGAACTGAGATGAGAGCATGGTTGTAATCGATAACTGTGCACTAAAATTCCCACACTCTGCAAGCAACATGCCACAATTTCTTAATTAAAATAAAGTTTGCATAAACCTATGTGAGCAGAGTCCATACTTGGCTGAAAAATATTTTTTAAGGTTTTTGCAAAACTTGGCTTTTTATCTTAAATTATTTATGGTAAAGAAGTGTTGGGATTCAGACAAAAGTGAAGAGGGAGAGAGAATATATGCAGGAGTTTGGTGTGGGGTGTAGCTGTAAGGAGTATGATAAGTTAGGCTTATTGTTGTTTTGACCTTTGGAATCCTTAAACACTAATGTTCTCATCTGTATGTTCTGTATTCTGTGCTTTTTAAAATATGGACCATATGTTTTTAATTTTTCTCTCCGCAATCATGCAAGCTGAAAAGCCATTACTGAAAAGTAACACCACCAGCATGGCAGCAGGTATCTATCAGAGGAAAACCTGCCAGTAAGAAAGGGGGGAAAGTTCTAACAAAGTTTCTAATATTTAAAAGTCAAGATGTGTGGAAATCCCTGTATATTTCAAACCATAGACTCTTTATTATTAGCAATTCAAATATAGTGGTCATCTTCCCTGAACACCATTTTTAAAAAAATAACAGTGCAATCATATGCATGCTTACGCAAAAGTAAATCCAATTATGTTCAGTGGAGCTTCTTTTCCAGTAAGCGTGCTTAGGTCACGTTCTTAAGCAAACTAGAATTCTTGGGATTTTAGCTATTGTATTCCATATTAAATGTTTATTCTTTGTTCTATGGCATGACAACAGCCAAGCATATTTGCAGAACCCCCAGGGAATGCCAGTGTGATGAAGATACATTGGTGGGACACTGACCAACAGTACAGATAGATAAGTGGTAACTAGGGAGACTAGGCAATCTTATGGCACATCACAGATAATGCTTCGAACAACTCTCTCTAAATTTCCACTTAGTTGATGCAGATCAGGGGAAAGAGAGAGAGAGAGAAGGTGATCCCACAAATATTCCATTAAGCAGAGCAGAGCACCTCTTAGAAGCCCATTGAAAAGAGTGGTGTAAGGCTTCAATATGTGTGTCAGGTCATGCTGGAGGGGTTGAGGGGTTGGACTGGGTGACAGAAGCCTTTGCCTGAGCAGACAGACAACTTGATGCAGTTGAGCCTCATCCACCCTCAATTACACTGAAAATAATAATAATAATAATAATAATAATAATAATAATAATAATAATAATAATAATAATAATTTATTATCTATACTCCGCCCATCTAGCTGGGCCTCCCCAGCCACTCTGGGTGGCTTCCAACACAATATTAAAATACAATAATATCAGCAACAGGGCTGGCGTGCCAGGTACATATAACACCTCAGGATACGATAGGTGCATTTCAAAAGGATGGGACCGGGTCCTGTCCAGCTGCCTCTTTCACAGGTGGCAGCTCTCGTCTCTGTCATGGGTGTAGGGGAAGAACATGGGGCAAGGAAGTGGGTAAGGAGGGAAAGAAAGAGGCCTGTGCCAGACACACACATCCTCAGGCGACTTTCTCAGGCCCCGCTGACAGCCCGGCCTCAATTCTCCAGGGCTGCTCAGGCAGAAAATCCTCACCAACCCCCCCTCCTTCTGCTCCCCCCCTTATTATTCCAGCCAGAGGAGCTTCCGCAGCCTAGTAAAGGCTCGGCACCCACAGCGGGGGTGGTTTGGCAGAGGCCGGCAGGCATGAGCCAGGCTTAAATCTCTTGAAACCCAGAAGTAAAATTCCCTCATTAGGCTTGAACCCCACAGCTAAGTGGAAGACAACCACCCGGGTCATCACTGCAGTATATGTCACAGACACCCCTGCCCTCTTTACCCACCCCGGCTGCCCAAAAATCCCCCAGCAGATGCTGCAAGCCCCCAGGCAGCCAGGGAATCTGCCCAAGAGTCAGGAGGCGCTGGCAGGGGTTGCTGTGCAAACAAAAGGCAATGGCAAATCCAAGGACAAAACATAATGTCCTTAAAAAACGAGCAAGTGAGAGAGTGTCTGGCACTGACTTCTGCTGGGGGGTTGGGAAATGCCACCCCCTCAATGGGAGAAAACACACACACACACACACACCCATCAGGCAGTGTCAGGGCAGCAAAGGGGATTTGTGAATGGATCCCCGTTCCAGTGAAAAAGGTAGCTGCCTCATGAGCTCGGCATCCTCTCTCTCACTCTGCTTAGTACCCTCTCCAGGATTCACTGTGTCTCCTGACACTCTCTGGGAATTAGGGTTCCTAGCCGAATTAAAGGTACTGCAGTCCATTACACACTATTGCAGATTCCACCAACCCAATAACTAGCCATCCCCCTTTACTATCTGGGCCCCAATCCCCCTGCAGGCAGCCTGGAGGGATGCTGTAGCTGGCTGGAGCCCAGGTCTTGTCCATCCGGACTCAGGAAGCAGCAGGACAGAGCTGTTTTTCTCAGGTCCAAGTCCTGCCCACATCCTGGTGTTTGCAAGCTGTACTATGATGGCCCCATTTGCAGAACTTGTGGAGTGGGAGCAGGAACCAAGTGATCTAAAAATGTCCTGCTGGCACATTTGCCCTCACCCCTGCATTGGACTCCCAAAATGTTGATACTGTACTGCCTTTCCCTGAGGCAGTTGAAAGCATTTCCCAGCCTGCAGCAACCCCTTTGAGGTAGGAATGCCATACAGTATCAAGATTCCCACCCCTAACCCCTTTGATTGATTAAATTCCCCATAAGTTGGCTCCACAGCACAGCATTGAGAGGTAGAGTTAACACCTGACCCATAACCGTTCCCTGTCTTACCATCTCTGCTTCTTTTCTGTAATTGCTGGGTGCTTCCACACAGCCTGCTCACTGAACATTCATCCTGATGTTTGTAGGGCAATCAGACAACATTGGTTATTTAATGAGCGCTCATTCTGATTTATTTTCTTTGCATTTTCCCATACTTTCCTTATCAGAAAAAGTCCAATCTTTCTAGAGAGTATGGAAACTATAAGTCACAAAGCAATGGGTACTTTGTAAGGTTTGTTTTTTTTTGAAAGAAAGAAAGATAGAATGAGGCTGCAATCCTGTTCCTCACTTTTTCTTACACATTGTATAGAACTCTGGGTTTGAGGCAAGCACTGCTGCCATCCCTGAAAAGTAAAAAACAAGGCTAGTCCAGGACTAAGAGTCACATACTCAAAAGGGCTGGAGTCAGAGCGCCAATACCAAGGAAATTTGAGGAGAAACATCCACACCAGCTTTGGGGAGCATTATATACACATACAGAACTATGAGCACACAGTTCTTCAATAGCTGAGCAGACCTAGATGCTTCTCAGTGGCCTGTCTTCCTCCTCCTCCCTGTTTTAAAATGAATGGTTCCTTCTTTCACCTAGTCCTAGAGCGTTAGAAAGCAGGAAATACACTGTAGCCCCATTGACAGAAATACTATGTACCCACAGATTTCCTAGTAGCTGATTGAACTGGGCAGAGGCCAGATGGAGAAACCCCATTGCACCACAGATACCTGTAAACCTGGCTCTTGAAACACTGATCAATTCTACAAAATAGATGCTAGCACTTTGGGTGAATGACATCGCTGGCCCAGGCAATCATCTCACTTGTGGCTTTGTGCCCAGCTTGCTCCATCTCCCCAACAGGCTGAAAAACTGTAATTTTCCACAGCGTCAGACTGATCCTCACAATGTCACTTTGGGTAAGAGGTAAATAGACCAAAGTTGGCACCTCTGGGCATACCTGGGCATTTGATCCATCCAAACATCAGAACCCCAGGCACTGCTAGCTGATGTTGGCGGCAAAGAGTGCCAAATGAATGGAAATGACCATCCAAGGCTAATTATCACTAGCACTTCTGGATCTCACTGTGTGTCAACAACACTTCCCAGTCTCTACTGCCTTTATGATAATCCACAGCCAATATAGAGCAAAGGGATTGGGCAGCTGCATAAGTGGCGTTTTGCAAAGATTCTGTCCCAAAGAGCCCCAAACAAGAGTTATTGCTAGAGCCAATTTCATGACACATGTAAACATGCAACAAGATGGGGAACAAGACTTGGCTACTCTGGCTCCCGAAAGAAGCAAGTGGCCCAAAACTATTCCCCCACCCACAACTGCATCATTGTCTTGCTCTGCACTACCTATCAGAAATAGGCATTATGACAATTGTTGAATGCTGTGAGATATGAAAGTTACGTCTTTGTAACAGACAATCCTTGAAAAAGCTAGGAAATGTTCTCTTCTGGGGGCAAATCCTATGCAACCACAAGTATGCCAACGCTCGTCAGGTGAAAGAGAACTACCCAAGACGACAAACTGGGGGGGTGGAGAACAGGACACAAAGAGGTGAGAGAGGGAGGTGACCAACAGAGTTTTTATGTGCTATTGACACCACTACCACCCCTTGTTTGTCTCTTCTTGGAAATGCTTGTGGTTCCCAGACTGGGACATCCTGTGCCAAGGTCATGTTTATTTGGTATTTTGGGGGATGTGAACATTAGCAAATCAAGCCCCATCAAAAAGAAGTGTCTGAGAGAGCTGTCCCATTCTTTCCCTGGACCTCAAAAAGAAGCTGCAGGCTCTGAGATACTATTACTGTCTTGGGATAGGCGATTAGTGGGTGATGGGTTTATGCTGCTATTTCAATTATGTCTAGGCAGCTCAATGAGGGGATTAGCTTCTTCTCTGTGGCCAGAATGCTCCGAGTGGCTGCCCCAGTGACCTAGAGACACTACACGAACTGCATGAGAGCAAGCAGGAAACTTCAACACCAGGTGACTGGGAGGGGTGAAATGCAGGGGCATTTCTGATTCACCTTCCCATCATAAGAGTTGGAAGGGATCCCAAGGATCATCTACTAGTCCAACCCCTTCCCTTGTCCTAGTAGCCTCTGCAAACATCCTCTTTCCCATTTGACAACATTGACTCCCAGAATTGGTTAAAGATTGACTCGGAATATATGTCATACTCCAAAGCTAAGCTGGACTCTCTCCACCACACCCTCCTCTCCCCACCCCAGGGCACAAAACAAGATTGACAAAGGACTCCAGAAACAAAAGTAGCAGCCAGAGCATTGAGCGACAGTATAAAAGTTGTGTCAGGGGAAGAAGGCAAGGATGTGCAAATCATTATATACCATGTCACACAAAGAGCACTGCAATATAGCAAAAGAGGAGCAGCATTATTAGTGCCTATGCATGTGAAAGCATGTGCACACATTTGCAGGCCTGCTGGGATGCTTTCTAACACAATGCGCACGGTCCAAAATGTCCCACAACCAGGCAAATATGGGAATCTGAGTACTTTTGCACACACCCTTTGCTGTCCAGGTCCAGCCAATCTGAACAGCACTTGGGCAGGTGGTTCTCCCCTTTATCATCTCCTTTCATTTTGATTAATGCTGGCTGACCTGACTTGGTTTCTAATCAGCAGAATCACATTCAGTTGAACAGAGATGATCCAAAGGGCACACTCCTTTACACGTGTGTATGAATAGATGTCTGTGCATGCGTTGGTGTATTATTATTTATTACATGTGTATCTTGACATTCCTCCAAAAAGAGTCAGCAGGTCAGCAAGCAGAGCAGCAATAGCACAATTAAAACACCTACCGGTAAAAACAATTCCAATACACATGCAGACATGTAGAATGAAAAAGTTGTGGGAGGAAATAAGTGTGTGCGGGTCACAGATCATACAGTGCTGTGCTGTATGCATGAATGCCAGGGTTCGAATGCTCCGTGTTTGCAAAACAATGTTTTTAATATAAAGTAGCACATGAGAGGGAATGTGTAAAGGAATGCATGAACGTGCCTGTGAAATCCTGCAGAAGAGAAGACCTGCAATCTCTATGGATGGAATGCAAGGGACTTTGGTGTATGTGTGTTGCAGCTATCCAAACTCCCCTTCCCCCACATGTTCCAGGCCTGAAACTGGCACGGTGCCCCCTGGCTGGGGTGCAGGCTATTTCAGGCGTCTCCTGGGAGCCTCGCTCTCAGTAAATGTAGAAATCCAAAACACAAACAACGCAGCAGTGTGGATGGGGGCTAACATTTCCCACCTGCTGAACTCTACATGTTTCCCAGGTAATGTCTGATGACTTGGGCGGGGGAGGGCGGGCTTTAAGGGAAGCAACATCACTCCACCTATGAGAGAAGAGAAGAGCCTAGCTCTGGTAAAAGACACCTGCGGAAGGCACATCCTGCCTTCCACTTCCCAAGCTATTTGGGGGAAGAGGAAATATGACAGATGGATGAGGACTTCTCCGTAGTTGTGCCCGCCCTGTGGAATGCCCTCCCGTCAGATGTCAAAGAGATAAACAATTATATGACTTTTCATAGACATCTGAGGGCAGCCAAGTGTGCTTTCTTAGTTTGGGAAATTCCCAGACTATAACCACTGCCCTTCTGCTTAAGATTGTTGTGATGCATCTGCACCTAACACTTTTTTATATGATAGCTGTAAAATATAGGGCTGCGATTTCCTGCACTTGACACATCTGAGGAACTGCCTGCTGGCTATATTATTTATGAATACCTGGCTGCACTGGAAAGCTTTATTTTATCTAATTCTGGCTTAAGGTGCTTTAACAACTGATAAATAATATAAATTGATACTGTGCTTTAATGATTTGTACCGCCTATTCTGAAATGAATGTACTATGTTATAACAGCACAGTATTAATGAAACGGACCCCTTTTGTGGGGATTGCTGTATTATGAAATGAAATGAATTGGTACTAAGCTGTTTACGCTAATGCTGCTGTGCTGTGTATTCCTGCGTTCTCATGTAGTGCGCCACTTTGGAAAGCAGCAAACAAATTAAGTAACAATTCCTCACCGACACCCCCCCCCCGACCACCGAGACCCATGGATCCCCCCCCCCCGCATTCCAAGGGGGCAGAATATGTCAACTCAAACCTGACATATTCCTCGCAAACTCACCAGCAACCCCTCACTGCATTTTTCTGCCATGGTTGGGGGCCGTGATGTGAGCGCCCAGCTGCCAACTGTCCGTCTTGATGGCTAGGCTTCCCAGGCTACACAGAGAGCTCAGACAGAAGCGCAAATTAGACCAAAGAGACAGGAAGCTGTGGAGAATAAAACAGGCTCTGGTTAGAGAAAATGAAACAACAAGAGAAGACTCCTGTCCTCTAAATTAGGGGTGACAAAACTTTTTTGGGGGGAGGAGGTTCGAGGGTCCCATTCACTCCTGGCCAGTCCTGTAGGGGCCACATACTAATTGCAGTCACCTCACATTCTCACATGCACACACACAGAGCTCCCTTCTCCAGATGATCAATGTGGAAGGAGGGGGTGATTGCCCATCTCTGCTCATCAAATGATTGACCAGATGACCAGAGAAAGAGAGATTTGCATCCCCATCAGGGTGCTGAGCAGAGCGCTTGAACCCTCCCTGACCACTCAAGTTCTGTGTCTACTTTACTTCATCCCCACCAGCACTACATTTTTGCAACAGCCATCAAAATTAGGGGGGGGGGGAAGGTGGTTTGGGAAGATGGCTGGATCTCAGGTCTCTGGTCCAGGGGTAGCTACCCCTGCTCTAAATCTTCAATGAAGGGAACAAACACACGTGACCAAGACTGGTGCATTTGCAAGGACCATCTCTTTTTACAGCAAAAATTACGTTGTCGTTTCCCAGTCTACATTCAGCATATGCCCAAAGATGGTAAAATGAGAGCAGGGCTGGGAGGGGATGCAAGTTTGTGTTAGCAGGCACATATATCTGCCCAGTCATTCCTGGTTCCTTCAGCCCATTGCCATCTCTGAAGTGGGAAGAAGCTGCAAGAATCACACACGTGGCTGCAAAGAGCGTAGCCAGTGCTCAGGGCAGGGGAAGTCTTCAGGGCACCAAACACGCACAGGGGCACAGCTGCCACTGAGGACACAGATGGGAGGCAATTGCCTTCCACCCTGGTGCACCTAGTCACGTGCCAGGTCAGCTCTGCCATTGTGCTAGAGACCAGGTGGTACTGCCAGGCAGCGAAAAAGGGACAGCCATGGTGTCCGTGTGTCTGTCCGTGGCAGGGAAAGGCATCGCCCAAGATAGTTTGTAAGATATCGGCAACAAAACTGAATTGGTAGTTGGTCATGAAGGGGGCAGAGCATGAAAGGATGCCTCTATAAACTGTAGCACATGGGGAACAGGGTGGATGGAGAGAGGACAGGGTGGGTATTTTGAGGGACCTTGCTGGTGGCTGAGCCTGAGCCAGGGAGATAAGGAGCTGAATGAAGTGTGCAAGCTCTTATCTCCTGTCTTACACAAAGGGGACCCAAATTCCGAGTCATTTTTCTCTCTTCTGCAGTGATGCAACTCCAGATAAGGTGACTTGGAGAAAGCAAACCTGAATTGACTTTTGTTCAGACAATCAACTCCAATGGCCTAGCTTCATGTTAAATGCCAGGGGTCAAATACCCCATGGAGACTGAATACCAACCACCCAAAAAAAATGCGCACAGCGATGGGTGGTGTCAAAAATTCTTTTTAATGTACTATCGCTGCACTTAGCCATCACTCCAAGGATACAGCTACTGTAAGGAAAGAGTCCTGGTAATTCTGTCTTCTCAGCTCCTAGCAGACCTATCTGAGCATTCACTTCTGCCTGTGCCTTACAATGGTGGGTCCCAGGTGCCCCTTCCCCCCCCCAGGGGGCTGACCTAGCTGCATCAGACATTTCTGGTCACCAGGGAGGAAACATCACCTCATCCTCCTCACCTGGGCTCCAGCTAGGGCAATGTGCACATGTAAGCATGAACACCAGAGTCCTGGTCTTCTCTTCACTTCCCTAATATACTTGGCTCTGAGTACCAGGGTAAAATGGCACTGAAAGCAGAACTCGGCAACAAGAAAGTAGACACAGACTATCATTAAGTCTCTCTAGATTATTGAATTAAAATTCAGAATCCAAATTCGGAAACACTACCGACTAAATAAAAAACATCAGGACCACAGGATCTGCGATCAAATATAAATTATGAAAACCAATATAATTAAGCTAATGTGTGTGGTTTGGGTTTTTGCAAATGTAGAGCAGGGCGAAAGAGAGAGGTGTTTATAAACAACATGGCGAACTGACTAGTTTGGTTGAAATGCAGCAAGCCATGGGGTTGGATGGGAGGGGGCAGGGCTTCATTTCCGCTTCAGGACAAGACTAGATCCTTTTGCTTCACATTCTATGGATGCTAATTGTATTCAGCAAGCAATAAAGCTGAACAAATTGTGCTTCACTTCCTGTGAACAGGACTGTGAACACAAAACTGGGCCCTGGATATCTTATTGTGACACAACCACTAAACAGCTGGCACATTCACTACAGAAAAACAGGAGGTGGTCACTGCCACATTCCCCCCCCCCAAAAAAAAATCTCCAGGACAGAGGTGGCAACCTCAATACCACACGGCACATTGGGTTCCTGGACACTTTAAAGTGAAGCTCCTGAATAGTTAAAGACAGTGAACTGGAACAGAAGATTCGTGAGTATGTGCACACGGACTTGCCTCTCATCCCATTTATTCATATTTTATTTTTATTAATTAAATTTCAACACCACCCTCCATCCAAAGATCACAGGATGGTTTACAATATAAAAACACAAAAATATATAACATAATGACAGACCAAAAACAATTAGCGAAAGGCCTGAAAGAAGAGGAATGTTTTTTGCCTGGCACCCAAAAATATGTCATTCTTTGGAGACATGGTTATATTCATACTTAGTATTGTATAATTTTCAAAGCACTTTATACACGGCTGTCAGTTGCCCTTACAACAGCCATCTAGGGTAGTCTGTATTATTATCCCTGTACTGCAGACTGGAGAAAAATATGCCTCGTCCAACATCCTCTACCAAATCCATGGCAGAGGGCATATTTAACAAGGGACTTCCTGGTTCAAAGCTTAGTCATTTAGTCACCACACTGTGCTGTGTTAGGAGTTGGTCATTGAAATCCCTGCCCTGGAACTTGTGTAGAAATGAATTCTCTCCACCACAAGAATAAGTTTCAAAGCTTTACTGCAGAACCATCTCAAATACTAGTTAAAATAAGATAAACATTGCAAAATAACAAAAGTAACACATTGGAAACAAGAAATGGGGACTGGTCCTTTACGCAGTTCAGTAAAACTTATCCCTCTCTGGACTCAGAGAGAGATCCTATGCTTGTTCTTCATTGCAGAGCTTCTTTGCAACCACTGCTGCTACTGCCAGCTATCTCCAAGAAGCACATGCTGGCTTCTCAAGTTCCAGCTTCCTGCTGTGAGAGCTCTGCAGCTCTTCTGTGATGAATCACCAGGTACCGGTAGTTTACCTTATTGGATGAAGAAGTATCAGTCTTCTTGTAGGGTGGCTTCCCATACATTTTTGTAACAGTGGTCTATGCTCACTCCTTATAGGTCCTTCCAGTCTAGTTACAATATTTCTAACTGCTTAGAGTAAGTGACTTAAGCTTAAAGTAGTATGTGGACTGCGGGAGGCAGTGAAGGATAGGGGTGCCTGGCGTGCTTTGGTCCATGGGGTCACGAAGAGTCAGACACGACTGAACGACTGAACAACAACAACAAAGTAAAAGGGGAAAGATTTATACGATCTGAAGAGAAACCAGAGTATGATTCTCAATTGAATACGTTTATAGGACTTCAAGAAGCTTTGTAGACAAATGTAGAAATATTATTGTAATTATGAATTGTATAGTGATTAATATGTAAATGATACTTTAAGCAATGATAGATTTAAGAAGTATAGAATTTAAGATAGAAATTTGAAAGCCATTTGGAAGGTCTGAGGGAAATCACGGCTATAATAGCCAAAACGGATGAATGTATGTGAATTTATTTTTATTTTTTGTAGTTGTTATAGTTTAAAATAATAAAAATCATTTATAAAAAAAGAACAACAACAACAAAGTATGTGGACAAGCAAACGAGGACACCTTCACCCTGGTGTGGCTCCCCTTTATCACATATAAAGCACAACAAGACAACAACCTATCCTGCCCCAACAGCATACAAACTAATATGGCTAATCTGACCCAACAACACACACACACACACACACACACTGCTCACAGATACAAACAAACCATACTGCAACCAACCAAGCTCTGGAGCCTCTAATCTCCTACAATGCCAATACAAATAAATATATAAATAAAGGACCTATACACGTGATGCTGACACAAAAACCTTGCGCAAACACTATGCAATAGAATGGAAGATCGTTATCCCCCCCCCACCATCTCCCTCCATCTCTTTTCCCCTAACCATTCGGTGTCTATGACAATAGTGTCTCATACCAAATGTAAATGAAATGTGAAAAAGTCCATGAATCGAAAGCGGAGACTTTCCTTGTTTATTTATTTGTATTCCAACACAAGACAATCTTTAACAAGAACCAATTCAAAAATATCAGCCTTCTCTGACACTTTTGCTGGAGTGAAACTTCTTGCCTAAGGTAAACTTCCCTTTACAGCATTTTAAATACAATGCATTCAAACACAGCATGTGATGTACATTAAACATATAACTATAACATGCTGGCTGCAATGAGGTGGGGTTTCAATTTGTATTAGAGATTGGCAGCATTAAATGAAGGAGTGATCATTACTCCAGCTGAATGCAAATGATAAAGGTGTGATCTTGTGTGCTGGGAAAGGGAACATTTAAAAAAATGGTGCAATACAATCTCTAGGCCTCCAAGTAGTGAGCTTCTGAAGAACACAGGGAGGGAACAACTGCCAAGTGAGGAAGAGGAGAGAGAGGTAGCAGTGGCAGGACACAAGGCCAGCTATACTGTTAGGCAGAGAGAGGGGTTCACCTCAGGTGGCAGATTTAGGATGTGGGGAGCAGCAAGGTTGGACAGCAGTTCTGCGTGTGCCACACAGCCCACACCAGACCTCTTAAACTACCTCCAGGCAGAGTGGAGGGTGCTAATATGTCACCAATCTGGTTAGTTTCAGATAGAGGTGGCACTGAGGCTCTCATGTTCTTCAACTTAGGCAGCAAAATGTCTTGGGCTAACCCTTGTTTGATGTTTGAATTTGTTGGCATATTATTATCATTAATTCCTGAGGAGGAAGGAAGAAATACAACATAAGATGTACAGACGTAAGTTTAGAAGCAGCCAGAAAATTCAGCATCCTGCAAATTTTAGCTGTTGTTGATAAAGAGGTGGGTGGAAAGCAAATTTCTGGCAGTTCTGAAGGCAAATATGAGCTTGAACATCCAAGTCCCCAAAACCAGAAGGGAAATAAGCACATGATTTTATGAGTTCAGGAGGAAGCGTGACAGCGCACTGCAAATCTCTTTGGAAATCAGGGAAATGGAGATATGCAAAAGGTGCAAATCTTATTTACATGCTTGCTACCACAAATTGTGGCAAACTCAGGTGCAGATCTCTCTCTTAAAAATAAATAAATGCAAGAGTATGCAGTCTTGGATATGTGGCTGCTAAACATAAGTTTTCAGCAGCCCTGTTTCAGGTAAAAGGTGAAGTCTCCACAACATTATACCCAGGAAACAAAGCCCAGCATAAAATATGAGGCATGAGTGATAATCCTCTCTACTGCTTCACAGCCTGGCTCTCACAACCAGAAAGGTGCTTAAACCACCAGCCTAGCAAACAAATTGCCCTCAGGATCCTGCCCAGTGCACACTTGCAAATAAATGTTCATTTCACTTCAAGGAAGGACACCATAATAACCACACTCTTATGCTTGCAGCAAGGAACTAGCCAAAGACCCAAGGTGAAAATGCAGCATAACAAAGGACACTCTTGAGGCCAGAGGAGACGTTGTGCAACCAAAGGGACCCTGAGGAGCAGCTGGAACAGAGGCCCTTTCTGCTCCGGTGTCCTAAATATAAGGAAGTACGTGAATGATACACCCCTCAAGCTGTCAGGGATCAGACAAGGAAAAAAAAGTGTGCTCTATGCGGAGGCACAGGAATGAAGTGACACAGAAGGCATTATGCGATAGGGAATCGACCCTGTTCCTAAGCTTGAGCAACTTGCCCCCACTCTAGATAGACACTGGAACGATGGCTCCCTTTTCATACTTGAGCAGTTCTTGTCCTGCCAACAAGCAGCTACCGAATTGGGATGCAGAAAAGTTTTTCTGCTCTGCCATGCCAAAAGCACGGAAGTGCAATTAAGAAACCCTGCAAAATAGCAGGACATCTCACAAAGGGGACACGAGGGAAGCTGTGCCCAGGGATGGCACTTTCTCTCAGAGCCACTTTGTCCACTCTCTCTCTCTCTCTCTCTCTCTCTCTCTCTCAAGTGGACTGACCCACCCTGCCCACGGGACCGAACAAGGAGCTTCCCCCCCCCCCCACTGCATTTTGGCCTGGTGGAGGGAACACTCCTGCCAACCATGTCTTGGTTCACTGAATAGCCTTCGGCAGCTGTACGTCACAACTATAAGGGGATCAGAAGTCCTGCAAGAAAGTCAATTGCCTTGGAAGAGTCAGCAACGATTTTGGTGGGAGGGAACTTCTGAGAGCTGGCGGGACTATATCACACTTAAAATAACTAGTGTTATTTTAACAGTAATCAGATCTCTACTCTTGCCACTGATTCACGACACAATAATGAAGATTGCCCTAGGATTACGTGTCTGGCCATTCAAGCTGCTGAGCCCAGATGCTGGGAAACTGAGGAGCATCCAAACCACACTGGCAACGTCCACATCTCAATGGTGCAAACACCTTGGTGCTGACACGCATGTGAGCACAAGTATGGTTATGTAGAACAGGGCAACCTGCACTTATATCTCAAGGATGGATGAGACTGTCTCAGAATGAAGCATTGATCTGGGATGTAAGCTAGTGACTCTTCCACATCCCAGCCCATGAGTGTTGGTACTGTCTTGCTGAGGGGCTGAAATGGAGGGTGCAATGAGATCTGGCGGAACATTATTCCTCATAATTGGAAATAAAACATTGTTACAGATTCTTTTGTAAAAATTAGAACTCCACAGGGCAGCATAAACAAAAAAAAAATTCACAGCAAAAAATTATTATACATTCATTCCCCGCTTTCTTCTTTCATCTGTATTCAGGGAGGGTCAACATATATTTCACTTCAGGCATTTGACAAAGTGAGCTCCGACCCACAATAAACATGTAATTCTTTAAGGTGCCACAAGGGTCTTTGTTGTTTCGATTATTCAGAAGGAGTAATTTTGTAAGTTTGTTCAGTCTCTCTTTGTAACTGAACACCCTCCATTTCTGAGTGTGAAGTGAGCTTTGTGCCTTTCAGTCCATCCCTAAAACTGAATCTATTATTTAGGCTCTTTGTTTTAGTTGGGCGCACTTTATTGTGGCAAGCTAGCAGCACATTCAACAAAGTCGTCTGCAGCCATCAAACCTGTTGCAATTAACAATATGTAAATTATGTGTGGATTTCCGCCCCCCATGTACCATTGGTACATTGTTGCATTAATTGATTTCCTATTGCCTGAACACCTTTAACGTTCAGATTTGTAATTCAACAAGTCGGCATGTGGCCAAGCTAGAAAGAGGACACAGGATCTACTGTGAGGCAAGTTTAGGCTCCCAAAGTTGAGTGAAAATCTGGAAGTTCTTTTTCGGCATAATGATCAGCCCTCAGAGACAGGTGTGTGTGTGTGTGTGTGTGTGGTAGAGAGAGGGGGAGAGAATATCCTGGTGGCACATCATTGACAAATGCTGGCAAAAACCTCTCACTGATACTACCCCCAAGCTGATGTAAGGAACTGTGCTATTAAGTCACTCCTTCAACTCCAAATCCACACCATTCTCCACTTTCTATATGATGACACAATACTGACCCACAGCATCGGTTGAAGGAAGGACCACCACCCCGGCACATACAGAGTGGGTGAAAAGAAATCCAGAGAAGTCCGAAACACCTGGCCCAGAGAGGGCGCGCGATCCCTTTAAAAGCAGCGGAGGGGGCAAGAAAACGGGGGGTTACATCAGCTGCCACGTGGGAGCTGCTCCGCGCCCCGCCCCCGCACATGCCGGGGTGGAAAATTACAGCGCGCGGATCCCCTCGCCCCCGGGAGCGCCCGGCAACTTCACCTCTCCCAGGCCAGAAACCCGCGGCGTTCAGACAGGCCGCGCACACCCGCTCCCTTCCCGCGTGGCGGTTTCCGTAAAGCTCAGGGGTCCGGGACACCCTTTGACAGCCCATCTCCGGGGCTGCGGTCGGAGCAGGTCTGCCCGCTACCGGTCTCGCCTCGAGGCAGCTCCAGTGACAGCGGCGGATGGAACACACTGGAAGCTGCGCTGCCTCCGGACCTTCGCCTGCGTTTCCTCGGCGGCACCACGTTTTTCTACCACGCTTTCCCCGCCCCTTCATTTCTCTCGCGCGCACCGGCGCGCGTGTCTCAACAAAACCCAGCCCCAGGATCACTTTCTCTCTGCTCGCGCCTTACCCTCTCCATGCCGCTCCCGTCTCCTCCCGCCGCTCCCCACCGGTGCCTCGCCCGGGCTTCAGGCGCGCTGTCAAGGTGGAGGATCCTCTTATTGAGAAAATTGCATCAGCCCGAACCGTACTCCTTCGGCCTCGCCTCGCCCCCTCTGCCGCCGCCGCGCACCCTGCGAGCTCGCCTGCCGCGCGTCCAGGGAGCAGCGTGTCCGCGCGTGGCAGCCAACAGTCCCTCTTCTGCCGCGGACTCGGGGGGGACGCAGACTTTAATGAAAGTTCTGGGAGAGGATTCCAAGGGGGCGGCAGCAGCAGCAGCAACAGCAGCAGCAGCAACAGCGGCAGGCACGTCCCGCCTTCCCTCGCCGGCTCCGCCCCGCCCGATCCCGCCCCGCTCGCTGATTGGGGCGATTTGTTTCCCCGACCCGCTCCCGCCCTGCCTCCGCCTCGCGGCGCCGTGGGGCTCTGGGGAGGGGGCTGTGCAGAGCCCTGGTTGCGGCGGAGAGAGACGGTTCCGCGGGACCCCAGAGGCGGCCCCCTTCCTCGCGCTCGCAGTGTCAATAAATACCGCCGCCAACCACATGACAGGGAAAACATATACCTCGAGGGCCTGCTCCGACTTGGAGGCGCGCAGGCGGGCGCGCACGGATCGCAGGGGGCGCGGACGCACAAAAGAATCGCGCAGAGCAAAACAGATGGCCGTGGCCACGCGCCTACTCCGAAGGGGCACAGGCGCAACCCGCGCTCTCTCTTTCACACACACATAAACGCAGAGAGCCGGCTGGGGGCACGTACATTTTCTCGTGGCAACATGTGCGCCTCTCCCTCTTAGGGCTCCCGCTCGCAGAGCCGAGAAGCCCCCACGCACCGAGCAGCACCTTGGACAGGCACATGCCAGAGAAAACGCGCGCGCCCGAAGTGCTTTAGATGGACCCCGCACAGCGGCTGTAGGTGCCTCAGGTCCTCATTCCAGTCATGCATCGGACGAAGCCGACAATAAACATGTTAAGCCGGCTTCAAGTTGCTCTCTAGGAAAGCCTCGTTGTCTTGGGCCACATCTTACCTGATGATCCCAGTGATGGTTCCTCAGCCTCGGCTGGCCGTGCCTTGTTGGAAGCATCGTGTTTTCCCCGCCCTGCGCTATCATCTCGGGCCCGCTCTCCCAGGAGTGCTCGATCTTCTTCTCCAGCCCAAGGCCGAGGGCACCCGGCTTGTTGGGTCTTGCAAGCAAAAGGATCGCATTTCTCAGCCTTGGTCTGCGCCTCAGACATACGCAGGGCTCCCTTCTACGCACGAACTGCCCCAGGTGCTGTTAAGAGCCCACTTGAGGAGGGATGGAGCAGCCCCCACTACCCTAGCCTCAGAGTATGAAACGTCCCCGTCCCCCCGTCCCCCGGTTAAATTGGTCCACAGATTTTGCTCGAGATTTGCGTGCTGTTGCTACGTGGCAGCGATTCTTTCCTTTGCCAAGGAAGCGAGGGATTTTGCGCGCTGCCGCCCCCTGCCGGCACACCCTCGGGCCTGCGGGTGGGGGCTTGGGGCAGGAAGCAAAGCTGCCTCCATCCCAGGACAAAGATCGCAGCTTTGAGCCAAAGAGTCTGCTAATCGATCCAAACAAAACAAAACAAGTTCCCAGGGTCGACTTCCCTCCGCCCCTGACTCTCGGCGCCCACCTGCCAGCCCCCTTAAGCCGCAGTAAGGTGCAACTGGCTGTGAGAGTGTCCCCCAGAAAACAAGTAGGAAGTGTTTCGTGACGCTTCCTCTCCCACCCCCCTCACCGCAAATGCAGGTGCCATCATTGTACTGAAGTGGCATTTCTTTTATAGGACAGGCGCCACAAGTGCCAGTGAATAATGTAACGGATTCCAGCAATCCTCGCTGTGACAGGTCGCTGGTGCTGCTTCACCTCGCGTCACGGAGGGGGGGGGGGAACCTGTTGACCAAGAGAGCGCCTGCTACTGACCTCTGCCTCTTCCCTCCCCCACCACTGTCAACATATCTCTTCCTTACATCATGAGCACTTTAGGGGAGGAGGAAGACTACTTTCTGTCCCTCTGTTTTATTATGCAGAATCTGTTTGAAGGCTCAGCTGTACAATTGTACCAGGGATGGATTTCAGAGGGAGACTCCAAAGTAGCCAACTCCTGCTTAGCCATTGGCTGTTTTGAGTACAATGTGGCATGTGGCTCTTGCACCTTATGCAGAGTACTTTACATCTCTACTCACAAGAACCCCAGCTTAAGTGTGTTGAGAAAGTAGGAAAATCCACCCTTTTGCCACTTTTTAATCACACAGCAGAAGTATAACACAATGTTGAAAGATACATAATCTCTGTTTAGACAGGGACATGTATGTTCCAACAGCCAGACACAGCAGTATGCAGTGCTTTTTTGGTATTAAAAAAATGAGGTGCCAGCACTCATATATTGAGACAAAGAAGACTGACCCACCCATTAGCCTTGGTCAGGCAGCAGGCTGGGGACAGCTGGGAGGGGCAGCAGATCCAAAC
Source organism: Lacerta agilis (assembly GCF_009819535.1). Classification (NCBI taxonomy): domain Eukaryota; kingdom Metazoa; phylum Chordata; class Lepidosauria; order Squamata; family Lacertidae; genus Lacerta; species Lacerta agilis. The sequence goes on along the minus strand of NC_046317.1, from coordinate 45,832,691 downwards.
CTCTTAGGAGCGCACCTCCTGTGCTTGTCTCCCATGCACAGCCTGGGAAGAGCGGGGCTGCCACCACCTTCTCCTCTCTGGCCTCCTTTTCTCTCTCCACCTTTGGTGTTCTGGGGCTTGCCTGGGCCTCCTCCAATTGCCTCAGGTTGTGGTGGGACATGGCAGCAGAGGGTTGGCGGAAGAGGAGGAGCCCGCTGTGGCAGAGGCGCCATTTTCCGTTTTGCCTCAAGCAGCAAAATGTCTTGGGCCAGCCCAGGATACATGTGCTGTGGGTGCCAGCACAAAATGGCTGCTACGGGCAGCAAAGAGCAAAGAAAGAGTAGTGTTGGGCCGGGGGGGGAGAGGGGAGAGGGAGCCCTGGCACTACTGGCAGTCAGTTTGTGCATGTGAGAACATACATGTTGAGGTTTAAAAACTTTTTCTGTGTTTGTTGACCTGGATAATGAGACTGCTGAGCAGGCAAAGGGCCTTTAACCCTGTCCTTCTGGGCAAGAAGCATGAAAATAAAAGTTACGACTGAGCTTGTGGTTTCTGAATAAATGAATAAGCATGCACACACTGCATGCAGAAACTTGTAGCAGCTGCTTATTCACATATCTCCCATCTCTGAGATAAATAAAAGAGTAGGGCTTGCACACAAGCAGGCTTTTCACCCGTTATCTAAGAGGAAATTAAGGAAGAAGGAGCAGCGTACATTTCAGTTTATCATGGAAATCACCAGAAATCCCCCCTCCCTCATAAGCAGGTATTTGAAGTGATGAACTTTTCCCAATCTACCTTTTTCAGTACAGCAGATCTTTATCTCTCACTCCCCCCCCCCCAAGATGGTATTTGCAGAAAGTGAAAGAGCTTTGTTGGGTATGGGGGTGTGCGTCCTTTGGCCTCCAGACCTGATGGTGGTAGGGAGCATTGGCATAGCCGGGGGGGGCAGGGAGCATCAACTGCCCCCTAATCAATAAAAGTCAATAAAAATACATAGCAAACTGAGGTTCTGCCCCCCCCTAACAAAAATCCTGGCTATGCCCATGGTAGGGAGCCTTCACATGAGTGGCCCCCACTGTTTCCTTTGCTCAGCTTCAAGCCCACATTCCTGATCAGCTCCCACATCAGTGCCTATTTCATAATACTTTTCCCTGCATTCTTAGAACAGAACGTTACAATCCACTGCTTCTTGAAAATGATCTACTGCTATCCTCTGGGATAGCAGTAGATCATATTTAAGAAGTGTGTTTACCTCACATGTTGGCAGATTTCTACCTCTCCCCAAAGGATCCAGCTCTTAAAGCTTGCACACCTCACACTGCAGCACAAATAATGGAGCCCCACTGGCTCCTGAACAACTAATGGGATATATAATGACTGTTTGTATGAGTGCAGAAGATTAGATCTTTATCTCAGGAAACTGTTGAAGCAGGTGCTTGGTACATACAGTATTAGCAGGACTGGCAATCAAAAGCATTTGACAAAGAAATAGGAACAAACATTGCAGCGCTTCAGGTTATGCCATACACTTGAAGTTCTTTAGAAGGCAAGATTAAAGGCTCAGGGCATCTCCACATGATGACCAACAAGGGATCTGTGTGATCATTTAACTAAGCATGCTAGGTAAAGGTAAAGGTAAAGGACCCCTGGGCAGTTAAGTCTAGTCAAAGGCGACTATGGGGTGTAGCACTCATCTTGCTTTCAGGCCAAGGGAGCCACCTTTTTCCGCAGACAGCTTTCCGGGTCATGTGGCCAGCATGGCTAAACCACTTCTGGCCCAACGGAACACCGTGACGAAAGCCAGAGTGCACAGAAACGTTGTTTACCTTCCTGCTGCACCAGTACATATTTACCTACCGGTACTTGCACTGGTGTGCTTTCAAATTGCTAGGTTGGCAGAAGCTGGGACAGAGCAATGGGAGCTCACCCCATCACATGGATTTGAACTGCCGACCTTCTGATCGGCAGGCCCAAGAGGCTCAGTGGTTTAGACCATAGTGCCACCTACATCCCTTTACCTATTTACCCTTTACCTTTACCTATGCACTCTAGGCAATGCTAACTTGAAATAGCCTGTCCTCATATGTTATTTTTTATGGTGGGGCTGGGGGAATGGAATTAACCATTCTGCTGTGAATGTCCTTCTTAGTTTCTTTTTAATAATAATAATAATAACAAACAACAACAACAACAACAACATACACAGCTGCAGCACTGGTGAAGGGGAGGGAGCAGTGAAAAACAAAAAATTAAGAGTGAGAAGAAGAAAGACACTTCACAAGACAGCAGAGCATTCCTGCAGGGGAGGAGACATGCATGAATGGGCATCAGTGATGTCCAGAAGGCCAGCTAATAGGTGTATATGTCAGTAGCACAACCGTAGCATATCCACAACATTCCAAACAGATGCAAAAGTGCTAGTGGTAGATAGGGCTGGAATAACATTTTTTTTCTAATGGAGGGGGAAAATGCAGCTCGTTGTCTGAAATGTGTGCTTTCCTTTAAAGGACATGACGTTTCAGGAGGGAGATTCAGTTCCCCCCCCCCCCGATTTCCATGCAGTGAGTACACAAGCTGAAGGACAGACTTGGGATCCATTTCAGCAATCGCAACCTGCATTTGTACTGCTCAGTAGAACAGAATTGTTCAGAATGGTCCTCATCCGGACTACTTTGTTCAAGCTGAATGACACTGCTCCTTGCAAGGTTTGGGCAACATTTGTGAAGGGAGATGGAGAAGTATGGAACTGTTTCCCCTGGAAACAAAAAGAGCAGGATGAGAAGATTAAGAGAAGGAAATGTGGAGGGGTGGGGGAGGAAACCTTGCACTGGTTTTTTGGGAGTCCATTCTCCTCCTCACCTCACATAAGGCAGGAACAGAACTATATAGAATATCTCCGACATACTTGCACCGCCAAAATAAACCACCAATAGACTAGTGCAATAGCGCATCCAGTGATTTCCTTGTCAGAAATGCCTGAGATAGCTCCAAGCCAAGAAGTCTCTCCCTGTTAGGGGAAAATTTTCTAACACAGAGCAAAACATGCATTCCAAAATTATACACCCTATTTGCAGGTAGAAAAATGGAGTGTTAATTGCCATCAGTTAAATACTGCTGTGGGAGATTGAGGGCTGTTTCACACTTATGGTTGCAGACAAGTTTCTTGGGTATCTATTGCATGCCTTGTGATGAATGCTGCACTGTTTGAAAGGATACATATTTGTATACACACATCCCTCCTTCAGATGCTTTCGTATTCACTACTGGACATGCAGTACACGGTCGGTCAGTCAGACAGGCAGCTGGACAAATGCCTGAATGACAGCGGGGTCAAGGAAGTTTAGGGTACTGTTAAAGGGCATCATGTTATCACTAATTTGTTTTTTTATTTCAACCATTAACACACACACACACACACACACACACACACACGGAACAATAGCAGTGCTAGCAGGGGAAATAGTTCTTTTAAGACATTGTCATCACTATCCCCACTTTTCAAAATGCTGATTGACATTAATGAAATTAATGTGGTGTCCAAGGAACAGCGATCATGGATCACTTGTAAAGTACTAGATGATGCATATTTATATGGCTGGGATTTACTTATTATTTGACAGGTATTGCTATACAAATGAGGCTGATCTTTATGTCTTTGCTACTGGTGAAATTAGTTTAGTTTTCTTTGCAGCACACTCCCAAATTAAGGTTAAGCTGTTTATGATGGTGATGAAAGGACTATTTCTCTTGGCATTCTCTAAGCTTGGAGATAGCTGCAATATCTCAGTGTGCAATACTGAGCAATTAGGTAGAATACTCTCTGAAACATGTTCCCGCAAATCTCTATAAATAAAAAGGACTAGAAGCTTACTTTTCCCCCAGATTAAGGAAGGGGCCTGGAACACAGGGTGGCAAATTACAAAAGATTGTCAGTGTCTGCCCCTGCTCCCATAGCTATGGGGCTGCGGTACACTAGAAATTAACAATTGTTTCTTTTTTAAAAGCAACAACAACAGCTTTTCATTATCAGGGTGTGTAATTCTGTGTCCCTCCACCATAAATACTTAAGAAGTGCCTTCTCATATATTGTTCTTTCAAGCCACTCCCACCAGGTAAATTGCCATTTCTGGGAAATAAACCTAGCTGTAGTCCTATGAGGATAAAATAGCAAACATACCAAACAAGACAAGCAGAGACTGCAGCAGGAAAGGAGAGTTAAGTCTCACTGAAGGACAAAAGGCAGAAAGGTCTAGAGCAGGGGTCCCCAAACTAAGGCCTGGGGGCCGGATGCGGCCCAATCACCTTCTAAATCCGGCCCACGGACGGTCCAGGAACCAGCGTGTTTTTACATGAGTAGAATGTGTCCTTTTATTTAAAATGCATCTCTGGGTTATTTGTTGGGCCTGGCTGGTGTTTTTACATGAGTAGAATGTGTGCTTTTATTTAAAATGCATCTCTGGGTTATTTGTGGGTCATAGGAATTCGTTCATAGGGTTCTGAGGGACAGTGGACCGGCCCCCTGCTGAAAAAGTTTGCTGATGCCTGGTCTAGAGAGGCAGCAGGGAAGAGGGCAGAGACAGAATGCTTTGGAGAAATGGGAAAAGTGTATTGGGGCACTCAGACAGGATGATGGGTAGATTAAAATAAAGGTGCAGAATGAAGGGATTTACTGCTTATAGCAAGCTGCTTGCATTCAACCCCTCATTATAAGCACCAGCCAGAGAGTTAAGCATTATTTAAGTGTCATTCATATTCCAATTTTGTATTAAAAAACAACATAAAAACTGTAAAAATAATGCAACCAAGAAGTTACAAGAACAATACGTAGAATAATAACAGCGCTAAAATCACATAACAAAATAAAAGCAGCAGCCCACAAAACGTAATAAGAGAGGTTTTTCTGCATACCTTAAAGCATAAAGAGAGGGGTCCCAGTGGGTCCAAAGATTGGTGCTACCACTTAAAAGGCCCTGTCTCTTGTACCGATATGACACTGAGCATTCAGGGAAAGCATTATGTAAATTCTAATCATTATATTATAACTAGGATGGGAAGGTCCTGTGCTTTACAGCTGCAGCTGAGCACCATGACTAAATTAAGATTTTAATTGAGGGGTTTCCAGTTTACAGCCAAACACTTATATGCTATAAATCATTCACTTTAAAAAGAGGCAAACAAAAAACAAACAACAACAACTCGCACCACTTGGGTCCTGTAGCTGAGACAGGAAATGAGATATGTTTCACCTGTGCCTTACCATTTATAACTCTATCTTTCTGAGCTCGTATCACAATATTGTTCAAGTTTCTATGAACCCTCCTATCCACTCTTGCACCAAAGAAACATATTTGCCATATAAAGCAGGAAGGAACTCAAACAGCACAGCTGTGTACATGTCTTCTCTGTTTTCCCCAATGGGATTTACTCCTAGGTAAGTGTGTATAATATTGCAGCCTAAATGTCATTTGCCCTTGAGTAGTTCTGAACGTATTTCATCTCAGGCCTGTTGGTTTAGACTGTGTTCCTTGTGAGTGGGTGGTATCTTATTTATTTGTTTGAAAAACCATCCCTATCTCACCTTTCAGGGAAAAGAAAACTTCCAAATCCACTAGCAGCACTCATGACAATCGGCTTGAAACAGTTTCCCTGTTGGGGGGAAAGGCAGAGTATAAATAAATACTAATAATAATATCAAACACTTTAAATAAAATATGAATTAAAACAGCAGTAAAATGTAAGATGGAAGTGTGAAGTCACTTTATAAAAAGTATTTCATTTGTTTTGTTGCTCTCTAATCTTGCAGCAAGGGGGACCTGATCCACTTGATAAGATTAAAGGGCTCAGTTTGCTAACTGCATCATATGGAAAGGCCTGAACTTCGCCTTTCATCTTCCCATTCCTCCAGAGGAAGGGCACTGTGAGGTTTCTACACTCTTGCAATTCATCCCAATAAAAGTACTTGTCTTACCTCCTCTAATTATAGCATTCTCGGGACCCTGCCCCTCCTTTCTGGTCTCCCCTTGGCTGGCACTCTCCTGCACAAACAGCCCAAACCTGGAGAGCTCAAGGTTTCTCCCACACCAATTGCCCATACGTCTTCCATCGGCAGCCCTGTCACAGCAATGATCTCCAGGCTGAGGCTGCACAGACAGAGCTGAGCTCTACCCTCTGGAAATGACAGCCGGTGCGGAGACAGCCATGGCACACTCTCTGCTGCAAGCACAATGCCCAGGAGCACTGCCATGTGTCTGCCTTCCCAGCAAAAGGACTGCAAGCCCATCCTCCCTGGGATGACAATCGCCTCTATATCTCAGGAGAGAGCCTGAGTGCTGTGCGTTTGCCACTGGGTGTGCATGTGCTTGCCATAACAATGAGTGCTGCAGGAGGGGAAAGGTTTGCAACTAAGCAGGGCACGATTTCCCCTTCGGATCCTGTGGAATAGAACAAAAACTCTATCGAACACTACTGAAGTCTGCTTTGTTGAGGCAGCCGCATGCTCCCACCTAACATGGACAGCAGAGCCCCAGACTGTAGTGGAAAACCATATACAGAAATCTGTATGTGTGTCTAACAAGGACATATCTGTTTTACCCTGTTCAAACTCTCCTTGTGCATCCCTCTCTCTCTCTTCATCTCCAGTGACATTTGGATGCTAGGGATCAACACCCCACAGAACTACCGTATGTAAGATTTCTAAAGGAGTGGGGCAGATATAATCTTGTCTTTCACAGAGCCTGCAGGGTGACCATGCTGGTGCAGACCTCCCGCTGATGAGGCTTTCATTACTCCCAGATCCACTTGACGGATTTCCTCCTGTAGAGCGTTGAGGATACAGTCCATGCTGGCTGGCAGAACTAAGAGATTTTGCAGGGCCAATGCTTTCATGGCAGGAGATGCTTGCCTGTAGCAAATGCAGTGTGTGGAAATAGTGGCTGCCATATTGCTGTATTCAGCACAAAAAAGCCCACTGTTAATGTGTCCATTTGTGAAGAGGGGCAGCATATTGAAAGGAAAGGACACGGTAGGCTAGCATGCCCTGCCAACTCCCACTTGTGTCTCCATTATGTCGTGGGGATATGGAACAAAGAAAGAATTGATGCCCTCTGAGTCATAGTCCTTCACACATGCTACTTGCCTCATTGTCTATTAGTTCCTGCATTTCTGTTCTGTTTTGTTTGGGGATGTGTCTTCTTTTATGCTGCTAAGATGATGATGAATGCAACTCAGCCACTACATTTCCCATAAAAACAGTCACTACTTCAGTGTCATTGCTGTCTCTTCTAATATTACCAGAGAAGCAGCTTGTTGGTTGCCTAGGAAACGAGGTAGAAGATTTGGTCCTTAGGATGGATCAATTGTTGCCACCTGAAAGGAGAGGTTTCGGAAGGAACAACGGGGCAGAACGATTAATGTCTGAGGTAGGGAACTCCTGTAGATCATTTTCTGTAATGAGTAAGTTCAAAAATCTCTCAGTGCACCTGAGGAAATTGGAGGCTTCCAGTTGGTGACCACATGGCAGTTCTGATAGTTTTGTGCAAGGCTGGATTAGCCCCACAGGGCTGGCAATGGCACCTGACTCTGCCCAAGCACAGGCAACCATCTATGCCAGTGGTTAATCACCCTCCCTCCCTCCCTTTCCAGACTGTTTGTTTCATTGCATTCTTTTCTGCTTCCGTCTTCACAAATGAGATATGAAAACACTCAAATTTTAAACTCAATAATGCATCAGTAGGGCTATCTCTAGTCCACATTCTCCCACTCATTGCCCCACTTTGTCATGAGGTGTGAGGGTGGCAATGGTGTCATGTGGGTTGTCAGCACCCAGGGCAAGGTAAGTATCCTCAGCACCACCCACCAATAAGAACAATGGGGCAATAGCTTGGCAGCCTAACCGAGTGGCAGCCATGGTGCCCCATGAGCATCAAGCACGGCAGAGAGCGGGACAGAGGATTGGTTAGGAGCAGGTATCTTTCTAAAGCCCATGCAGAGGGTGCCTTGGGAACTGGCCATTGCTCAAATCCGCTCCTCCATCTGCCCAAGCAAACATTGGGAGATGTTCTGTGTGATGGGGAGGGTGCACTATTTTAAATTTATTATTTCTACTTTCTCTTTCTTTGTTTTGAAATTTTGCACCCCTAAGAATTTGGCACCCAGGGCAACTGCTATGCCATTGGAGGGTAGTAACCATACCTTTTTCTCCCTTGAAAGGGAGAAATTGGAATAGGGACATTCTTTTTCATTTCTTCTTTCAGCTCTATGGGCTTTTCAAGGTTCAGATTCATTCTATGTACTATATTTTGGGCAGGGGTCCTGATCTGGGGGAGGGAGTGGAATGGAGAAGTGACCCAAAGAGTCACCTACGACTCTTATTCCAAAATCCAAATTTGCCCCCGAACCTAGAAGGTTGGTGACCCCGGATTTGTAACCAGTATTGATACTGTTAAACTCTCTCACACACTGCTTACTTGCCAGAATGAACTGGAAACCTGTGGCCAGCACCTGCTGCATTCTCAGGATGTTTTTACGGTTGCTGCAGTGTGAAGCTGACAATCTGGAAGACTTGGACAGTACTGCTGGCAAGCAGAATATGGCATGCAAAATAAGGACACAAACCCGTCTTTGTAACCTTTTTGTGCTGGGTGCCTGAAATGATACATGTAACAAGAGGCAGGGATTCTTTCCCCCTTCCTCTTCAGAACACCAGAAATGTGTCGCTTTGATCTGTGTTGCAATGCTGTCAAACCTGCACAGCAAAAATGTAAGCTTGTGTGTTGACTCTATAAAGCAGAGTTAAAACATTGGAAGCATTCTGCTAACATTCTGTTTCGTGTTTGTATTGATCAGGCTTTTTGAAAAATCACAATGACTGGGCATTTACATGGCTCCTTTCCGCATTAGAAGCAGAAGCATGAATGCGCTCACTGCTAAAAAGGGAAGTCTTTACCATTGGGCTCTGCCTGTCATTCTGTTTCACTTTGTTTCCCAGATTCTGCAGCTCTTCAATGTTGTCATATTGATATATGTGAAAATACAAACATAGCCACACAACTTGCGACCACCCAAACATCCCAGCTGGTCCGTATTGATCCTTCTTGCACTTCCTTTCAACGCAGACACAGAGATGACACATAGTAAAAGGAAAATACAGAATTACATTTTAAGTTGTCACAAAATTGGGTTGGAATCACAGGGTTCCACCATTAGACTGTTCTTGTGGCTACTTCCATTTTCTGATTCAAATCTGTGGTTATTTTGGGGGAGCCTTGAAACAAAGCAAGGAACTTAATGATTAGGAAATCTGTGTCACACGATTAGAAAATTGCTTCATTTCCAATCCATGCATGTTCCATAGCTTTCTGCTGAAATTCTGTAAATTTTTGTACCAGAAATGTTCTGGTTTATTTTTTACCCCACTTCTGTTTATTTATTATTTATTTATTAAATTTGTATACCACCTTTCTGTTGTGCTGTGATATAAGAGTGTCCCTCCAGACAACAACAATATGTAAACATTGGGGAAGCATTGCCAAACACCTAACAAAGCAGAATGATGGATGGATGGTCCAGTATAAATCCACCACCAATGCCTTATTATTGCATCAATGCATGTTGCAGAATATGCCATAAGGAAACACCAGTTTCCAGTGGCCCTGTGATGGACAGATACCCCCTCAGACCAGATAAGTTGTCTGCTTCTGTGAAGGGGTGTTATCCGGGGGTGAGGGAAGGAAAGCTCATAGTTATGGGGGGGGGGGGGTAGAAATATGTTCAGGTTGTGAATTTAAGGCTCATCCACACTTTTGCTTGACCCATATTTTGATCATGTTGTTGTTGTTCAGTCGTTCAGTCGTGTCCGACTCTTCGTGACCCCATGGACCAGAGCACGCCAGGCACGCCTATCCTTCACTGCCTCTCGCAGTTTGGCCAAACTCATGTTAGTAGCTTCAAGAACACTGTCCAACCATCTCATCCTCTGTCGTCCTCTTCTCCTTGTGCCCTCCATCTTTCCCAACATCGGGGTCTTTTGATCATATTTTGTACCAATTAATTCCCCCATGTCTGCAAGCTTTTCTCGTTGTTCCACAACTGTGCCTTGCAAAATCCCAATCTTATTTATTGCATTTATTGATTGCATTCTATGCCACCTTTTCCTCCAAGAAGCTCAAGGTGGCGTACATGGTTCTCCCCCTCCTCATTTAATCCCCACAACAACCCTGTGAGGTAAGTTAGGCTGAGAGGCAGTGACTGGCCCAAGTTTCATGACCATGTGGGGATTTGAACCCTGGTCTCCCCCCCTAGTCTGACATTCTAACCACTATACCACCCTGGCCTGCTCAGTTAAGCCAAATCTCTCTTCTGATTTTCTGTGCATCTGATAAGATCCAATTCAGCAGGCAAGATAGGATTTTCTCAAGGAACCAGCCATGGAACAATGAGGAAAGCTCTCAGACTCAGTGGAATTAATGAGTATTCAGTATAATCAAAATACAGGTCAAGCAAAAGTGTTGCTGAGCCCTAAGAGGAGAGCAAAGTTGTGATGGGAAATTGCAGGGTTAACGTTAAGGTTTTCACTGTATTGGGAGCGAAGGACTCCACCCTCAGACTGTGCTTGTGGTTACTTTGATTTTCCTACTCAGTCCTGTGTTTGATTGTTCTTCAGAAGACAGCCTATGATTTGGGGCCTATGATATGAGGAATGTTGGAGGGTATGTCTGAAAAGTGAGTACTGTAAACCATGGGCGTGGCCAGGATTTTTGTTAGCGCTGGCAGGCCTTTTGTTAGGGGCAGACAGAACCTCAGTTCGCTATGAATTTTTATAGATTTTTAGTGAACAGAAGAGGTGGCTGGCTGTGGCCCCAGTTATGTGTGCCCAGAAGGCCCACTGCAAACTGGAACACCTGGCTGCTGGGTGCTCACTGAGCTGCCCCACCCCCACTAGAATTGCTCGCCCGGAGGGGGGGGGCTTTGGGTGGAACTAATTTTCTAACTGGAATGTCATATTGGGGCTGTATCATGCCAGCTTCTCTTGTGATTTTGTGTGTTGACTGCCAGTTCACTAAACAGCTAGGGCAGGGGGTTCACACCCAACTCCACAGCTCAGTGGCTGACGTGCTGAGCATGTGAGCAGTTCTCTCTTCTCAGTGCAACCCAATCCGCACATGCTAGCTGCCAGCAGCTAGGGTCTGAATGCAGAAGAACCAGTTTGCTGGTTGGTCCAATGTTAAGTTGGCTGCAAGGTCTGGATGCATTTCATGAACCTGTGGCCTTTCCCCCGCTTTATGTGCATTGCATTTGGAGTGCGAGCCACACTAGGTTCCATGTTCCGCTGCCTTTCCTGCTCTGCTTCTCCTAGAGAGGCATTTGGAGAACAGTTACATCCACTCATTCTAGCAGACCTTAGCAACACTAGCTCTCCCAGATTACAGGGCAAACAATCTAAACTGGGGAGCAATTGGTATGGTGCAATGACAGTCCTGTCACCAATGAAACCGTACAAAAAAGGTTGCTACAAAAGTTCACTAGTATATACACTGTATTGTAGTTAAATCAAAGAATGCACTCCTCTTTTGATAGGCAAGCAACTACCATGGATTCCGTCTATGGTGAGTGTTGCTTGCGGTCTGTCAACAGGAGTACATATCTCACTTTATCCATTATCAGGCTAGCTCTGAGCCTAATTTTGCTTAACACGTGCCTCCAACTTCTACTTTTGTAATGTTCTGTAGGGACCAATCTACTGGTAAATCCACGGTCAGATAACTCAACACCTTTTTTCAAAAACAGCCTGGCCTTACCCAAAATTGGATCAGGACTGTGGCACACACCATTGCCTTGAGCGAAATCACACATGCCCACAAAGCTGTTAATACCCTTTCTGGGGCTTAGAGTAGATTGGGCGATTCAAGGGGGCTGAAAAATAACACTGACATCCAGCTAAAGACCTCTCATATATCATCTACATTGGTCCTAAATAGCAGAGAAATAAAGATGATTGAGGTTTATTTGGGTTTAGCCTAGGCTGGGGTTTCTAAATAATGGAGAAAATGGCGCAATATTGAAAGGGGAAAGTTTGTTCAAAACAGAGGACAACATAAAATTAAGATCTATAAGAAAATAAAGGAAACGTGAAATGCATCTGCCCTAACATACTGTTCTAGCTCACATTTGAAGGAGAAAGATCATATGGGAAGATATGGAGAAGTTACCAGTCCAAGAATTACTGAAACATATCCAGGCATGCATAGCTATTCACAACCTGAAGAGCAAAACAAGCACCTTTCAGCTGTATCCGGTTTTTGCAATCCAACAGGCATGCATAGCGGAACCCAAAGAGTAGCCATTGGCACGCCCTTCTGGAGACGGAAGCACTTTTAATTGGTGTGAAATCACAGAGTTTGTTACAGCTGGAGATTTAGGGTAGAATAACAGATGATTCAGAGCTCATTAAAAGTGTTTCAGTTAGATATTGGAAAACATATACTTGTGCCTGCCAGGATATTTTCGTTCTGTAAAATGAGAAGACCTGGGAGCTCAGAGACATCATTTCCAAGAGGGGCCAGGCTGGTTGTTGTCTGCAAGAAGGAGCTGCAAAAGCATAATTGTGTTGCTTTTCTCTGCAAGCTGCCATGGCTGCTTTTGGGCCAATGTTTGTTTTTAATCATTTTAATATGGTACCTGATTTATGCTATAAGGTAACCCTGCTTGGTATCTGTTTCCTGCCATGATGGGTGCAAGGGAGAGAAGGATCTGTCCATTTCTGTCCTCTCCATTTCCCATTTTTCCAATCTTAAATTCAGTAATCCACCATCTTGCAGCAATTTCTGATTTAAAAAAAAAATCCTCACAAAAATTCAGCAGCATTTTAGAGCAAATGTCTCCTTTAAATACCGGTAGATGATTCATATGCAGTTTTGACTAATGTACACATTTTGCAAGCTATTTGGCCCCTAAATTTAGGGGTCGATTTCTGCAAAATTGGCAGAAACCATGCCTTTGATACCATGCCTTTGCAGAAAGACCCTCCAAATATTTCCAGTGCCTAGAGAGTAATAATCTTGCAGACATCAAGAAAAAATCCAGCTCAACTTCTTTTTCCCAGCTCTGTTCTAGTTGTTACTGGTGGTTAACAGTGCCAGTGACGACACTGGCAATGAAGCCTATGCTGTTATTTGGATAATCACAATGAACACAGTTCTTCAAAAGAGACTACCATAGCACATTCCCATCAAAGGTGGAAATACATTCCTTTATGCTGCTGTCATTTTGGGGGAAGATGTTTTCAATACCTAAGCTCATTCTACCTCACCCTATTCCTGCCAGTTGATGCCATGGGTCCCCAATCTTTCTTGTTGGGTTTGAACTTGGGTTCAAACAAAAACGTTATGAAATGTTAACATCTAGTCATGATTCTTATACTGACCCCATTGGGGTAGTGCCTCTCTGGGTACCATTTCCTCTCTTACTGTTCTGAAATGCAGGGCCAGTTGACACTGACCCTCTAGGCCAGGCTTCCTCAAACTCTGCCCTCCAGATGTTTTTGGCCTACAACTCCCATGATCCCTGAAGTGTTTTTGATTGTTGGAAACGCTTCAAACCAACTTCTGCACGCTAATGGTGTCCAGCAAGCTTCCTTCAGCGCACGTACCTCTCCTGTACGTTCTCCTTGCTTGCTTCACCTGTGCTATCAGCAGAGTTATCTTCTTATCTTCTCTCACGCAGCGGGGGGTGTGCATGCCAGCATATTACAGACAACAGAGTCCGGCTTCTTTCTAATCTAGAAGCTTTATTTTACAAGGCATAAATCATTACATTCCGGGAGAGTCGCAAGCCATGTTGGTGGCTTCTCCCTTCTCTCCGTTCTCCGGACAACAGAAACAGAAAGTATCACATTACACAGTACAACAGTACACAGAGCATCCGGTGACGCTCTTCCTCCTGTGGGTGGGACAATCTGGTTGAGCTTGTTAACTCTAAAAGCTCCAAACCTCTACACCCCCTCTTGTCCCGCACACAGGGGCGTTGTAAGCTTGCAGCTTACCTCACACAAACCCTCACAGAACTCCCCATGACGTTGGAAGCTCAGGGGCTTCGTGAACCCAACCTTCTGGTTCACCTGACCAGGACAGTACTTCAGCTTCTCCAAGCCGGTCTGAACGTACACGTTTCGAAAGAGAACGTCTAGGTGTTTGGGTCTGGCCTTGACTTGTCCAGACTCTGCCACTAACAAACAGAGTTGGTTGTCCTCCCAAACCATCACGGGCAGGCAACTCTGAACGCAGATCTCTTGGACCAAACACCTATAGAACTCCAGTTCCCTGCAAAGCACTGACAACGCACTGTACCTGGCTTCCGCACGAGAACGAGCAATGAGGCTCTGGCACCGGGACTTCAGCCCGCCTAGAGCTCCTCCACACTGTACAACCATTTCAGACACAGATTTCCTGTCCTCGGAATTTGCCCAACCGCTGTTGCACCAGCGCGTGAGCTGGGGCTCACCGGTAGCTGACAACTCCGGGCAAAACTCCTTAGTCTCCTGCAAACTCTGGAGCACTCTCACCATGCCATTCCAGGCATGCACGCTGGGATTTGCAGCCACCTTGCTGAACAGATCCACAGCAACTGCTATGTCAGTTTTTGCTCAACTGTGAAGGAAACAACAGCCTCCCAGGAGCTGACCTAAACACCTCGGGGCTCTCGAACTCAGAGCGTTCCCCGGTCTGACTGTCCTCACCTAGACACGTCTCCATGGGTGTTCTGACACTAGCACATTCAGACACTCTGAACTTCTTCAACGACTGCACTACCTTGCCAGTCTGATTGAGCAAGACACTACTGTCTTCGGCTCTGTCTACCTGCACACCTAGGTAAACACCAACAGGGCTTAGGTTCCTGAGCTGGAAAGACTGACCAAGCTCCTCTGCGAACCGTTGCACCTGTCCCCTGGTCTCCACCAGGTAAAGCATGTCCGCACCGGACTGCAGAACTAGCTCCTGCTCTGGACTTACTCCTGCCAGAAACAGGCAGCTATCAGCACAACTCTGGCTGACACCTAGCTTTCTCAAAGCTTCTTGCACGCCTGAGGACCAATCTCTGGCTGACTCCTTCAAGCCAGTGATTGCCTCGTGCAAACTCCACACCTGATTTGGCCCGTTGTCCTCGAACCCTGGCGGAGGTACCTTGTACCTCTCCTCATCCAGGTCGGAATCCAAACAGGCATCCAAACCAAAGTGGCTTACCTCAAAACTGCTTTGAGTCGCGACCGCTAACAGCATGCGCGTGGTTTCGCTTCTGAGAGAGGGTGCGTCCAGTACCTCAGAACAATGGACCCCCTCCTCCTGAGTGAAACCTCTGGGTACTGACCTAGCCTCGCACTGCAACTCGCCAGTTGCTGCCGTCTTGAGTCTGTACACCCAACGACCTTCTGACAGCGTCGTGGTTGTGCACACACCCAAAGACCTCATTGAGCTTACCTGCTCTACCATGGCATCCTGCCATTTCTGGGCCTCACCTTGAGATACCCATTGAACCTTCACAAGGCTCTCCGGTTCACACTGAACCAAACAAGCACTCACGCTAGTGGCCGTGAACCTTTCGGGCAGAATCCCTTCAGTGGATCGTGCAGACTGCTGTGATACCACCTCAGGTTCTCCCTCTGCTCCAGTTGCACTGGATTCCACCTGCACATCCTTGACGTCAGGCATCTCACCTACAGACTTGCTGCGCCCGTGCATCCTAACTGAACCACCTAAGGATGACGTTGACGCGCCTTTGGGCTCCTGCTTCACTGCCAAAGAACCCTGCTCTTGCTCCGGGACGAGACCTGCGCCAGGCTCTCCTGGAGAAGAGTTGCCACACAAAGAGTCGCCAAGCGTGGCCTGCCTCCTAGTCCGTGACATAGGAGTTGCGGGTGCACTCCCAGGCTGCTGCCTTGGAGTCACCACTAGCTGCGCTGCACCCTGGTGATGGCCGGGAACTCGGCCCGAGCCATTAGCAGGTGCCAAAGCCACAGCAATACCCCCTCTTGGGGCTGATCCACCTGGACCACCACTGCCACCAGCAGGTGGCGTATCTGCCTGTCCATCACTGACAGGACCATCCAGAACATCAGGGCTTCTAGGGATGTGTTCCAATCCATTCTGCTCAAAGAATTCAGCACTCCTGCTGACTAGAACCTGGGTCTGGTCACTATCTGGGCTAACTAACCTCCAGCTACGCAAGCTGGGTTCGTACCCACAGAAAAACACTTTCGGAACCTTGGTACCACCCAGTTCCACCCAGAACCCTTGTGGAAGCTCTGCATCCAAGAGCATGTCTTCAGTGGCAGCATGCAGCATCCTTTGCTGCCTCTCTGCAAGACCACATACCTGTGAAGAAAGCAGGTTAGTCACACTGTGCTTACTCCCCCTCTCACTGAGGACCTGGGAACAGCCTACTCCAGTAGAAACCTGCTGTTCCACTGCAACCAGTGGTGCTGCCTCAGTTGCCTCCTTGAGCAACGCAGACCACATGTGGTGAGAGAAAGCATCAGCCAAACACTCAGAACAACACGCTCCCCCCAGGTTAGCTTCTGGCATCCCTTCAGAAACAGCCACATGAACCAGGGAAAAGGGACGTGTGGTTTCCCTTTCAGACGCGGGGTAGCAGGATGTCGACTCCTCGACCTTGCAAACCCTGCAATCAAGAAAGCTGTTACATGCCCTTAACTTGCACCCTTCAGAGAACTCAAGCTGCTTCAGCACACTGTCCCAGTGGCGACTTGCCAGCCTTTGGTACCACTGGCACAAACATAAGTGGTGCACGGGCACACTGGTGCGCTGAGCAAACATTCCATCAGCGCCACCTCCCGCTGTTCTTGCTTGAGGCCCCTCGACAGCAAACAGCCCGTCCTGGCTGCATTCCATGCGTAGAAGCATCTTCTGGCCCCTGCAAGCAGAACAGGTGATAAGCACAAAACAAACAGCAAAAACAGTGGACAGAAGGTTTGACATAAACAAATACAGAGTTATGTCAACAGCCACAGAAAACGCCAGTTCTGTCCCTTGGATCTGTCCCTTGACTGTTAGCAAAAAGTCAAGCCTTTTCTTGCCTCCAACAGTCAGTTCTCCAAACTGCTCTATAGGAGACTCGCAGTTCCTCACATGTCCACCAGGAGGAACGATGACGATGACGATGGCAACCACCACACGCAGCTCACTAGGGTTGGCTTTCGTTGCCACGGTAACTGCACGACAACAGTAGGCATCCTCTTCCGCCTGGGCTGTGGTAGAGCTGTTGCGATTCTCATGGCCAGTACCACACGTCATGTCCTTGGCCTTATCTTCAGCCATGCACGTCAACAAAAGACCAGGTGCAGGCTACGTGCCAAAACACAGCTCCACAGTCAAAACTTTTTACACTGGCTTCAGACTTGGAAACAGCCCCTCCCTTTCTGGGAGCAAAGCCCACGGCGATCTGGCCCCCCTCCTGCTTTCCATGGCACTGTTGCCTCTCAACAGCCATAAGCCGAGCTGGGGGCAAGCCTTCCAAAGCCACTGCAGCCAGTCCCTCAGCCCCATGAAACTGGGCTAGGGTCTTCTTCCAGGCTTCACAAGCACTGGCCAGACCTTCCTCCTCACAGGCGTTGGCCAAAACATCAACGCTCTCAGGGAACAGCCCTCTGCATTGAAGCTGTGAGGCTGGAGGTGCTTGCAAACAAAAGCTTCCCTCCTCCTTGCTGGGAATGCTATGGCTCCCTCCATCTTGCCCAGGGGTAGCGTACTTACGAATCTGTAGCTTCTCACCCGGCTCCACAGATGGGGGTTTCACCAGAGAGGTACAACTGCTTTTGCAGCCCTCGATCTGGGCTTCCCTGCTGCCCTCCAACCTCTGGCAGCAGGTTTTAGGCTCCTGAGCCATTCAGCAGACTGCTGAATGCTCCTGCTGGCAAAGCAAACTTCCCTGGATGCTCCATCACAGTCCAAACCAGGGAGGCAAAGCACACACAGTCTGGAACTCTTCAGAACAGCTCCTGAACCAGTCCAGAATCATAAACAAGCGCAAATATGGGACTCCCATAACCTGAAGTGTTTTTGATTGTTGGAAACGCTTCAAACCAACTTCTGCACGCTAATGGTGTCCAGCAAGCTTCCTTCAGCGCACGTACCTCTCCTGTACGTTCTCCTTGCTTGCTTCACCTGTGCTATCAGCAGAGTTATCTTCTTATCTTCTCTCACGCAGCGGGGGGTGTGCATGCCAGCATATTACAGACAACAGAGTCCGGCTTCTTTCTAATCTAGAAGCTTTATTTTACAAGGCATAAATCATTACATTCCGGGAGAGTCGCAAGCCATGTTGGTGGCTTCTCCCTTCTCTCCGTTCTCCGGACAACAGAAACAGAAAGTATCACATTACACAGTACAACAGTACACAGAGCATCCGGTGACGCTCTTCCTCCTGTGGGTGGGACAATCTGGTTGAGCTTGTTAACTCTAAAAGCTCCAAACCTCTACAATCCCTATCTAGCAGGACCAGTGGTCAGGGATGATGGGAATTGTAGTCTCAAAACATCTGGAGGGCCGAGGTTGAGGAAGCCTGCTCTAGGCTTAACAAGTATTTCCACTGTCTCCCCTCATTTCCATCTGCATCTCTGTATTACTGAACTGCAAACAAAGATGCTCAGGTCTTTCCCCCTGATTGGCTCTGATTAATTTAGGACCCAGTGATGCGCACGAGTAATTCTTATTATGCTCTCCAATGTGCATTTACTCTGTATTAGTTGACACTGATTTGCATTTGTCAGCATACAACTCATTCCCTGAGCTTGTTTAGGTCCCTCTGAAATTTATCTCTCACAGACGTTGCATCCCTGCTTTATCCATCTCAGCTCATTTCCATCATCTGCCTAGCTCAGCCACACTCCTTTCTGAATCATGGTGGCTGCTGCAAAAAACAGAAACTTATGGCTTTTGTTACCCAGGAAAATGGCTCTGCTCCATTGTAACAGAATGGGATCTGTGTGAGAAGGCAGACAGGGTCCCTGCGCCTTCAAAAGTTGTGTAGCAGAGGAAATTTCTCCTGCAAGCTTCCATCTGCTGAAATGTCTGCACAGTTAAAGGTGAAGGAGCCCTAGTCTCCTTTTTTAAACCTGGCCACCCTAGAGCTGTGTTTGGGAATGTTTCTGTACAGGTGAGATCCTAGGTTTGCCTCCCACCTTAATATTTGTGAGCCAGGAATTCCAGTGCTCCACCAATCAAAATGCTTTGTGCAGAGACCCTAGTGGCTGGTGCCCATCGCCCCAACCTGATCAGAAATCAGATATGCTGGTTTCTACTTTTGGAACTAGTTCCTAAATGGAGGCTTTGTGAGATGCAACTCTCAGGCATGCCCACAGTAAACAGTAACAACAAAAAGCAAAATTCCTTCTGATGCAACAGCCAGTTTGAATGAAATTACGTAACTTTAGTTCTTTTTAAAGTCTCAGACCACTCAATCCTTTTAATGGTCTCTCATGTAGAGACTTGAGGCTTTCTTATTTGGAGTACAGGCATGCAGAACAGGACAGAACTGCCCCTTCTTGACTAGGCATAGTCATGCTCCCCCACACAGTCTACTTTACAGCTTCCCTACAGAATTACCAGCTTTCATTCTGTTGGGAGCCCCGCATTGTGGATTGTTAAACTACTGGTTTTAATAGAAATGTCAAGTTGTGGTTGTTGTTTTTTACTGTAACAGATTTTTGCACTCTTCTCTCTCTGCTTGCAGCTGTGACTGCTAACCATCGTCAGAAATATGGAATGCCAGTAGTGATTGCTTAATTCTGTCAGGGGCCCAGAAGTATCTATAAATCAGTCAGGAAGCAGGAAGTTACCCAAGACTGGGGATAGGGAAAACACAGCCATCCATATGTTGCTGGGCTCTAACTCCCATCAGCCCCAGCCAGCATGACCAGTGACCAAGAATTATGGGAATTGTAGCTCCGCATCTTCCGGGGGGCTTCCCATCCCTGGTCAAGAGCATGGCCAGGAGACTACATGTCTAAGTCCCATCAAGTTCAGTGGGACTTACTTCCTGTTCCAGGTAAGTGGAGATGCTAGGATTGCAGCCTTGGTATCATAAGGAGTACAAGGGAGGTACAGACTCCAGAGTGGGTGATGGAGGCAAAAATCCTATACACACTTACACAGGGAGTAAGCCTGATTAATCTCACTGGGGTTTACTTATGAGTAGATGTGCATAGGATTGTGCCGTGAAGCACTGGGAAAAAGTGGAGACAAGCAAGGTCTAGCTATTGCAAACTGAATTAGCCAAGTAGACTTCTTTAGGCTACGTGCAGATAGAGAGTCATGAGACCTGGTCTAACAAAGGTGCCAGTAGGCTCAAGCCAAATGAAACCAGTCATTTAGGTGAGGTTACTAGGGTGTAAAAATTTATAGGAGTAGGAATCTGGGCAGCATGACTTAGCATGGCCTCATGAGAGGAGCAGAAAACCCCATTGCCCCAGTGGACATAGACTTGTTGTTGAACAATTCAAGCTCTGTTCCCACTGGAGGTACCAGAATAGTGTAACTCAGGCTCAATAAGATCTAAGTCAAAGAAAACATCAATCCCAACTCACAAGCTCATATATGAGCAGCAGGTTGGCTTTGTTTCCTCCTACTACTCTTGCAATATACCAGACAAATATTTCCCAATAATACTTCCTCTCCCCCAGCCCTTTCCTTTCATCAGGGAAAGGACTGCAGCAGCACTTCTTAGGCTGTGAGACTCTTTGGAGGAAGAGCTGTGAGAAGGAGCAGGGAAGTTTGTTTATATGGCTAGCATAGGCACCTGGAGAAGAGGAAGGAAACCAACATGGTGCCCTTCAGATATTGTGGGCGATTCACTCCCATCATCCCTAATCCTGCTGGCTGAGGCTGATAAAAGTTGGAGGATACCATCATACCACATTGACTTCCCAGGGCTAGATTAGCCAGTGGCAAGCAGACTTCCCTGATTTCATTGTTATTGGAGCCCTTCCTAACCCAGCAAATGCAAAGCATTTCCCCATATGTTGAATAGTAAAATTGCCACCTCTTTTCTGATAGGGCTCCTGGACCTTTAACTGCTGCATGTTGTGCAGAAATCTAACATGTGCAGTTTGCCCCCTCTGTCCTGTCTCTGTGCCTAGGGGAGATGCCCCCTGCTGTATTTCTCCCTGCCAGGCAGCTGATAAAGGCACAGGAGCACGTCCTGATGGTATACTACCGGTATTTCATCACAGAACAACGCTCTGTTTTAAGCTGTTGAGATACACATGCACACATCAGTATAATCCTGGTGCTAGAGTAAAGATATGCATGTGGTCACAGGACAATCATAGCTGTATTTTGTCAGCATGGTGAAGGCACATGGCTATGGGAAGTTTGAACAAAATCTGTATCCCAACCAAAATTCCTCCAGTGTTACTTGCTCAAGCTTTTTTGTAAGCACCAATGCCTATAAACGCCTACCCTATTTACCCCATGATCTCAGGTAGAGGCTCAATTGTGGCTTGATGTTCTTTGCTGCCCTCTGCTGGCAAAGTGAATAGAATTATTGGCTCAGAAAGCGGAAGATAAGCACTCTGCATGGGGGTCACCATTGGGAGCTTCCATTTGGGAACCATAATTCAAGAAGATCCACCACACCCTCGTTTTCAAGCATGGCAGCCATATGCTAAGTGTCATAACCAGAGCCATAAGAACTAACAAGATGAAAGATAATAAAACAATTATTAAAAGATGATCCAAAAAGAACTCCCTTAAGAGAATCAAGTCTTTTTGTCTTAAGACAGTGTTTAAAAGAATCTTTCAGAAGAATCTTAAGACAGTCTTAAGATCATTCATCTTGTTATTTATTATGACTACGACTAACCAACATGGCTACCTACCTGAATCTATAATCAGAGGCAGTCCATTTTTCACCGAATGGACAGTTGTGAAGGGGCATCACACATGATAGCCTTGTCTTGTCTAGAACTGTCTTTTAGATTTCTACAAGGTCCTGCAGCTACTAATAGGTATACAACAAGCACAAAATCAACAAGTGTAGCTAGCTTAGCTACTGCTCCCTCAGCAGTCGCAGCAGCATTTCATGGAAATCTCTATCTGTTAAGCTGTTTGCCTTGTGTCTGTTAAAAATGTATTAGCCTTGTGTTTATGTAGCAAGACTTAAAACTGAAACTGAAAGACTTAAAACTGAAACTGAAACCCCTTTCCCCCCTTATGCTTGTAGCAGTTTTCTATTCCCATCAAATGAATTGTCGTTTTTCATGTACTATGAGCATAATCCTCTCCAGTTTGTAGAGCACCTCTTAAATGTGGATTGAATAGTGAACCTGCCAACTGTTGCAAGTTCTGCTGGTGTTCAGCATAAGCAGGGAGCTACACTACCACAAAGGAAAAATTGTACACCATGTGCAGGATGTTTGTGTGCTTTGGTGCTGAAGTGAATGACAAGATCTGTCATCCTACAAGTGCTAAGAAGGCAATGTGAGAGATCTTGCACTTACCAGGAACATGCCCAGCCCCAGTAAGGACAAGTGAAACTGTCCCTCTCTATGGCGATTCAACATCGAGAGCAGCTTTGCCTGCTGAATCCTGCAGTTCTGCAGCTATTAGAACAGGTTTGGGGAATCTGTGGCCTATCAGATGCTGGAGATCACCATTAGTCATGCTGGATGGGGAAGATTGGGGATGAAATCCAACAATACCTAGAGGACCAACACAGGTTCTCCAGCCCTATATTAAAGGCATAAGGAGCTTGTCAGAAAGAAAAATGGCTAACAGGTCTAACAGAGGTCAGAAGCAACCACATCACATATTTCCCTCCCCCTTCAGTTCCGCAGTTGTGTTAGCAGAAATGCATCCCATCTCTTGTCTTTCTGTAGACTGATTTGAAGAGTCCCGGACAGTAGCTGCAGTAGCTTCAAGTGTGATGTGAACTGGAGTTATTCTGGAGGCAGGAAGGGTGGGTACCATTTGTTGGGCAAGGAGATGAACACACACAGGAATGTGCCATACATTTGGAAAGAGATATGTGGGGTGCTGCTGCTCATATGAGGGACGTGAGCACAGCAATGATACACACCATTCACATGAGGAGATGGTATGACTGGGGTGTCCTTGGTTCCATTTTAGACACAAAATCACTAGGGAGCCTTACACAGCAATTCTATACTGGCGTACCTGGGAGTGACTCAATGAGAGCTCACTGAAGCTTATCTCTAAGTATCTAAAGGGCTGTCACATGGAAGGTGGAGCAAGCTTGCTTTCTGCTGCTCCAGAGGGTAGGACCAGAACCAATGGATTCAAATTACAAGAAAGGAGATTCCGACTAGACATTGGGAATTTTTTTCTGGCAGTCAGAGCTGTTTGAGAGTGGAATATACTCCCTTGGAAGGTGATGGGTTCTCCTTCATTGGAGGTTTTTTAACAGGCTGGATGGCTATCTGTCAGGGTTTTTTTTTTTTAATAACTGTGATCCTTCATCGCAGGGGGTTGGACTAGATGACCCATTGGGTCCCTTCCAACTCTATAGTTCTAAGATTCTAAATAAACATGTATAGGATTCTGCTGTTAGGCAAATTCCTGTTCCTTTCAGTCACCCACCACCGTTATGAGAAAAATAACATTGGCCTACTTGGAGGTTGTAAGAATTACAGAGATTATGTCATACAAGATCTGGGGAGGCTGAAACCACCATGTTATCTGAGCAATTGCATTCACTGAAATATTGCATAATATTTCTATTGAGCTACGAGTTTCCTTTCCTTGAGATACATACAGTTTATCCTTGTATTGTTTTCTTCTTGATAGTCAGTCCTTCATTATTCTAGGCACTGTCATTCTTGCAGCTTCAAAATACTAGCTTTAGAACACTGAATAAGTGCTGTGATTTCCATAGCAATTCCAAGGAGCCCCTGGATGAGGGCACAGAACCTAACCCTCTCTGCTCCTGGGTGGCTTTGCCCATCCTTTGCAACCCCTTCCCATTATGATGGGCACAATATGAAGAGCTTCCAGTCAAGGGGTCTGTATCCATTGCCTTGCCCTGCTTGCAGTGGGGAAGCTCAACAGCTGAGCTTTCTGCAGCTGCTCAAAATAACCTCCAACCAGTGCAGCACTATCATGTGACTGGGCCTCAAAGGGGGCCTCAGCAGCTGGGGTGAAGGCATCTGAGCTGGGCTGGCAGCTGGCACCAATTACCTTGAAGGATTTATGGAGTCCACGGCGCTAAGTATAGGGAGGGGTGCTCCACCCATGCAAGGAGTCCTTGGCCCAGTGGGTAGCACCTGCCGCTGGATCATCCTGGGTCTCTCTTGGGCGGTTCTTTTGTATCAGAATAAACAACCCGGAATAAGGCTGTGTACACATTGCCAGTTTCAAATGCTGCTAGGTTGTTCCTTTCCTCAATTTGCATTGAAGGTGGTTTGCGGGAAAGCACACCAAAACGCAGAATTCCATAAGAAATGACGGGATAGATACAGGATTGATATATATTGTGGTTAATATGATGTGTGTACACCACTGCCCAAACCAGCAGGGGGAGCACACAAGATGCAGAGTAAACAGGATTGTCTCCACCACCCAAATCCACTCTCTGGTTCTCTTCTTGCTGACATGGCTTTTTATTATTACACACAGGGGCGTCGCTATGGGGGGGCGATGGGGGCGGGACGCCCCCAGTTCAACCCCTGGGGAGGGTGAAGCGGGAGGCCAGCCCCACCCTCGCCGCGATCCGTGAGCCCAATGTGCGACCGGTGGCTAGCTTTATATCGCCCGGCGGCCGCTGCTCTCTCAGCCTCTCAGCCGGCTCAGCTAGCTTTCCCCTGGGACACTCTCAGAGCTGGCCCCACCCCCGCGATCAGCAACGCAGCCAGAGCCAGCCCGCGCCTACAGTATTCTTTTGTATTTTTCTTTTTCTTCCGAGGCTGCTGGTCTGGGGGGGGGGTGGCCCTGAGAGGAGGCGAGGGGCGGGCTAGCGCGGCGCCACGCTAGTGGCTGGCTGGCCCGTGATGCCTCCTCGCTGGCCCCGCCCCTCGTCCCGCGCGCCTGCAGCTTGCTTTTGTATTTTTTCTTTTTCCGAGGCTGCCCACGCTGCGAGGAAGAAAATGAAAGCGACCAGGAAAAGTAACTGGGAAGTTGCTGGGGTGCATATGTCCTCACCCCCCCCCCAACCTCTCTTTCTTTTTGCTCGGGGGTTTGGTTTTTTCTTTTGTAAAACTGCCGTCTGTTTTCTCAACAGAGAAAGGTGCGCCCTCGTGGAGAACCGGGTGGTTTGTGTGTGTGTGTGTGTGTGTGTGTTTTCGTGTGCATGGAGAGTATCCGATCGGTGTTTGCAAAGAGTGTTCAACTTGGGGGGGGGGAGAGAAGAGGGACAAAAAAAGCATGAGAAATGCCTTCCAGGCACTCAGCTATGCAAAAGCGAGCGAGAGGTGAGGGAGTCAGGGAAGAGGATCTTTTGTTCGGTAACATTCTGTGCAGCATTGCGAGAGAGATCCAACTTCTTTCCTGCCTTTTCTCTCTGAATGGAGGTTCTTCTGTTGCCTCCCTCCCCCCCCCCACCCCGTCCGGCTTTCTTTAAAGGAAACACACACAAACCTTTTTAAAAAAAAGATTTCGAAGGTTTCTCCTCCCAAAGCTGCTGTCTTTACTTTTACATGCTTCTGTTCCCTCTAGATCCCCAAATGGCAACTTTCCCACTTTTCTCTTTTGCAAACTCCTTCCCACAACTGCCTCTCAACCCCCCCCCACCCCACAAAGAAAAAAACCCCTGGCGATTTAAGAGGTTTCTCTTAAAAAAAACGAAAACAAAACCTGATTTCAGGTGCTTGTAAAACGACAACTTTTGGGGGGAGGGGGTGGATTTGTTTGGAGCAAAGCCGGGGTAACGCGTGCTGGGGGGTGGGGAGGAGAGATCCTTTCTTTCCTGAATTAGAGATCCTTTCTTTCCTGAATTAGAGATCCTTTCTTTCCTGAATTAGAGGTCTCAAACCGGCTCTGCAGCAAGTCTCCTTCCACGATACTTTCTTTTTTCATCACGTTCAGCTTGCCTCCTCCTGCGGTTTGCCTTATTAATCTTATAGCTATCAATTAAACCAGGAGGAAAAGTGCTGCCTTAATCTCTCGCCCCCCTCCCAAAATTTAGGGTATGCATGAGTGACAGTTACTAGTTCCGGAAGATCAACTCCCCCCCCCCGTTGTGCAGCGTCTTTCTCTCTCCCCTCCCCACCCGTTTCAGCAGCCCCGGCAAAAGACACAAGCAACAACACGGATCATCAAGCAAAGGAGCCAGAAGGCTCAGGTTGTAGCAAACGCTGGCTGTGGAGCGGGGAGGGAGAGGGATTGAGAAAACCTTCTGCAGGGCAATGCAGACAACCTATGGCTAAGTTTCAAGTTATAGTTTGCTTACAAAAGATTACAGTTTTTTGTTTTTTTTTAAGTAGAAAGGAAAATAGCTGAATAGGCTATTCTGAAGGGAAATGTGCTGCATTGCCTTTTCTAACAGCCAGAAATCCACACAGTAAGGTGTGTTTCCGACTTGCTGAAATGGATGTGAGCATTTCAGGTTGCCAACGTACTAGCCCAATCCAGTTCAGTAAATGGTCAAAATCAAACTATTTTAGCTACATATGGAGATGCGGGGGGGGGGTGACAAAAATTTTTTTGCCCCCGGGTACCAATTTACCTAGCTACGCCCCTGATTACACACACACATTTAGGGACCTGCTCTCAAGATAATTCAACATACACTGAACGGTTTTTAATGATCTAGTTAGGATGATTTAAAAAAAGATGAATCCACTGCTTCAAGGAGCAGTTAAGGGATAATTGTCCAGAAACCTATAAGAAGTTATATAGTTCAGGATTCATGAAGACACAAGTATGGTCCTGAAAGCAACAGTTTGAAACCACTCTCCCATCCTTTAAGTACTTCAAAAACCAGTGTCTTACTATTCTAATTGTGCAAACAGAAAGGCAATCAAAATATACTTGTGATCATTAATACTTATAAAATCCTTGCAAATTCTTTCTTTCACACAGAGACACACACAAACATACATACAGGTATCTTACACCTGTATATCAGATCAGGCTGGATCTCTGAAGTATCACTGCTCTCCAATAGGGGGAGGTATCTCCACACACCGCAACAGAGATAGCAGGCTACAAACCTTTCCCTGCAGAACAAATGACTGACAGATTGCAAAAGAGGACAAAATGACTGTGATTTTAGTAGCTTTGTTGAAGGGGGAAGTTTTGAATGTTCAGCTTGTCATGGAGGGATAAGAAAAGCATCGCCAGTCTACACAACTCTCCCTTGCTGCCCAGTATGCTTGGAACTGCCTCGCAGATTTTCTGTGGGATGCCACCTCTCCCTTCCATCAAATTCCTCTTCAAAACCCACCTTTGCTGTGAAGCCTTTTGCATAACCCACAGGCTCCCAGGCCCTCCTGAAACTCAGCCTAGTACACAGACAACTGGAACCACTGCTTGCCTGAGTACACCTGCCTCCATTTCCTTCCTCTGTTAGCTTCACCTGTGTCAGATTTTAGACTGTAAGGTCTCTGGGGCAGGGACTTGTTCCCTTGCACTCTGTAAAGCACTATGCACACTGAGGGCACTCTTTTAAATTAGTATTGAATCCAAGATAGGCAGCTGTGTCAGCCTGCTACAGTCAGAAGAAAAACAGGAATATTGTGCCTCAGACTAACACATTTATTGTGAAAACAAAATAAAAAATAAAAAAAATTCCTTCCAGTAGCACCTTAGAGACCAACTAAGTTTGTTCTTGGTATGAGCTTTCGTGTGCATGCACACTTCTTCAGACACTTATTGTGGCATAAGGTTTTGTCTATAGGAGCCCACTTCACCAGATGTTACGTGTGCACACTCACACATATATATAGAGGTGAGGGGAGAATCTTGTAAACCATGGAGCCAAAAGGCCATGGAATAAAAAATATATAGTTTGTAACATTTCTATGCAAAACTCAAATAGCAGTGTGATTATTTACAACAGCAGTTATAGTGTTCCTTGCATTTTGCAGCCTTTTGGTTACATAGTTTGTTAATCCCCCCATGTACCACATGTGTACACTACTGAGGAACCATGCATCTGATGAAGTGGGTTTAGGACACAAGACCTTTGCCACAATAAATCTGCTAGTCTCTAAGCTGCTATAAGAGTCTTTGTTGTTACATCTATTAATGGCCCAGGAGCCTTGTCCTTGGCATTTGGCTACCCTCATAGTACCTGCCTGCTCAGGAAGACCTCATAGGAACTTGGCTGGAAGCCAGAAGAGTTGGGTGCCTCAAGGACTCTTTCATTTGGCACAGAGGAGCAAATACAAGAACTGTCTGTGAAATACAGACAGGTTAATTTTAGGAATATCCCGGTTTCTTTTAAAATGGAGGCAGCTTTAATCATCTGGGACAAACAGGCCCTGAGATGGGAGGGATTCTGAGTTTTGAAGTCTCCATGTTCCCATGCCTTTTCTCTGTAACAGAAGAAGCACAAGTGCAGTTGGCTGTGCAAAAGTGGGCCTGATCCAGCAGTATTAACCAGAAAGGACATGAATTGTAAGAAGCTGTCATATTATCAGGTCAGATCACTTGTACATTCAGCTCAGCATTGTCTTCACGATGGCGGTAAAGCTTCATACTACATGCAGCCTTGTCCTTTTTACAGGAGATGGCCAGGAATCAGACTCAGACAGCTAGCATGGTGTAGTGATTAGCGTGTCACCCAACTAGGACTAAGGGGAGTTGGGTTCAAATCCCCACTGAGCCATGTGTTTGGTTTTTAGTATGGTTGAAATGTTCTGAATTTATATAAATTGTTTTGTTTGTATTTGCATTACCGGTATTTTGTATTTCCATTGTTGTATTTGTATCTATCTGTTGATATTTGAGCAGTGCCTCCCTGGACAAGGGTCCATCTGCCTTATCTTAGTTCCTAACTTAAACGGCTCAGGACTGCAATACCTCAAGGACCGCCTCTTTCCATATGAACCTACCTGGGCCCTGAGATCATCTTCTGAGGCCTTCCTTTGTGTGCCTTCTCCTCGAGAGGTCCGGAGGGTGGCAACACAAGAATGGGCCTTATCTGCAGTGGCTCCCCGTTTGTGGAATGCTCTCCCCAGGGAAGTTCACCTGGTGCCTTCACTGCACACCTTTAGGCGCCAGGCAAAAACATTCCTTTTTAACCAGGCCTTTGGTTGATCTGTTTAACATCCTATACCCTTTTAAAATGTGGCTCTTTTCTGTGGGGTTTTTATTGGTTTGTTTTTATTCTGATTATGAACCACCCTGAGACCTCCAGGTATAGGGCGGTATATAAACTCAATAAATAACTACTACTACTACTACTACTACTACTTTCTCCTCCTCTGACTGCCTATGAAATCAGCAGTTCAAAAAGACCGCCTCCACCTTCTACTCTGCTTGAAGAACTTTCCTCATCCTCCAACTTCTTTCTTTTTGCAGATTGGTATGATTTAGCAATGGCAGGATTAACCCACGGGACAAATGTGTTTCCAGCTTTCTCCTGGGCTGGCACCCGTCCCCTCCCCCTGGCTCTGTTCCCAAGGGGTGAGCTGCACATGGCTGCAGCTGTGCTTTTAGAACATAGATGCTGTGGCCCAAGCAGAGGAGGGTCCTGCAGCAGGAAGAGTGAAGGATGCCTGGCTACACTGTCCATATCTGTGGCACATTCACTAAGCTCTTTAATTCATGACTCTTTTGATCCAGGAGATCCTAGCAACCTTTGCAATGTGTATCTTCTCTCCGGTACCTGGCAGTCCTCCAATGTTCAGGAAGGCCCATAGCTCATTGGTAGAGCATCTGTTTGGCATGCAGGGAGTTCCAGGTTCAATTCCCAGCATCTCCAAGTAGGGCTGTCCCCTGCCTGAAATCCTGGAGAGCTGCTGCCAGTCCATGTAGACAACCCTGAACTAGATGGGCCAGTGGCCTGACTCATAAAAAGGCAGCTTCCTTTGTTCCTAGCATCTTTCGCGATCCTCACATTCCAGGATCCACACCACTGAGTATTAAAGCCAGATCAGCCCCTCACTCAAATGCTGTTTTCCCTCTCTGCTCTCAGCAAGACTATTTAGGACAGGGCTTGTGGAACAATTGCCCAAGCTTCTCGCATTATTCAGGGCTTTTCCAGATGATCGGACTGCTGCACAATATATTCACAGTAGTTAGCTGCTTTGCTGTGCATGGTCCAGACATCTTGCCTCAAGGTAATACTTCTGTTGTGGGAGAAATACCACATTTTCAAAGCATCCAAACAGCAGCATATTGTTCTTAGCAAAACATGTTTCCCCCCCAGCTATTGCATCCATGGCCATTGTGAATGCTGAGTGGGATGTGGGTTGCACAAGAATTTGGGGTGGGTGGGTGGGGGTGTCACCTACAGGATGATACCCCCACCCACCCACCCCAGATGGTACCAAGAGCCAGCCATGAGGTGAAACGCAGCCTTTCCCCTCATGCCTTTCTATCAAATTGGGCCAGTGTAAGGCAGAGTTTCAACAAATGTTGAGTTGGTTACCCCAAACTCCCAGGGAAAATCAGGGTGGAGGGTGGACAGAAGACATCCAGCTGGGAAAAGTGACTGTATGGCCAACATTTCAAGGGAGAGAATGAATCAGAGTGGGTTGGGCAGAGAAAGTTTCTGCCACTGCAAAGCTAGTATTTGAGGCTTGCAAGTATTGTAGTGCCTAAAATAATTAAGGACTAAGTGTCCTAGTGCTCATTGCAAGATGAAGAACTTGAACTCCCAGCTCAGCGTTGTTGTTGTTTTACCACAGGTTTTAATCAGTAAATCAGATTGGGTACGCAGGCCAGACACGGGTTACAAAATGTGGCAGGTACACAAGAGGTGGCTAAGTGCAAAGTAAGACGTTGATCCAACAAGCAACACACTCCGTTCACCTTCCGCTTGAAGAGCAGGACAGGCCCAGCTCTTAGGGTGGCAAGCAGGCAGACTCCCAGAACTGGTCAAGGGAACAGGCACGCTTTGAGTGGGTTGGATCTGTGAGCTTGTTCATGCCATCACTGGCGTCTCTGCGTCCATGGAGGCAGAGGGGTGTCGGACTCAGCTTATGATTTACTCTGTCACCTCTTTGAACACATAGACTGCCTATGTTAATCTGTATGTTTAAGTTAGGATTGATGCAATGCTTTTAATTGCTGTCATTAGTGTTTATTTGCCCCCTGTTATATTTGCAAAAACAAAGTGTGTAAGACAAAACTTGATAGTAGCCGCTAGTTTGTTTACCTGTGAGGTGCTGATTTGAGAATAACTTCTGATTGTATAACTCAAGTGATCACACGACACGGTGCATGTACACCATTTGAATGGCAATGTTCATTGACTTTGTAGGCAGTGGCCCCCTCAAATATTTTAGGTGGTGAGCGAAGGGACCTCCGCCCCAAGGAGTTGGGTCCTATGTTTGGGGCCATACAGCACTGGTAAAAACCACCCCGTCCAACCTGGGCAGAATGGGTAATACCCAGGGTGGAAGTAACAGCTTATGAAATGTGACTTGTAGTCGAATTAGATCATCACTTGCAATAAAACATGGAGCAGTTTCTTATAACTTTGAGTAAGAGAAGTCTTCACGTAAATGTCTGCGTCTCCCAGCACCTGTGAAAAATAACCACTACAGTTTGTCTGTAACACTGTGTCAAAGCAAGGAGCAAAGGTTTGCAGGAGGCCGGAGCTGGGATTTTATTTTATTTTGTAGGCTTGCATTGTCGCAGGATTGAAAACCAATAAAAATATGTACTTTAAAAAACTGAACTGGAATGGACGGGGCTGCAAAGCACAAGGGGAGGGGGGTTGACCAGAAGCCTGCGCCAGCTGGCATTCCCTAGCAAGCGCTGAAAGCCACGCGGGAGGGCAGTGCGAGCTCCCGGGTTACGTAACTCCGCGCTCCGGCAGCCTTACCAGCCGCGTCGGCTCAAAAGGAGCACAGTGCCCTCTGGTGGTTGCTCTGGATAACTGAGCATTTAAGCAAGAGGCTGAGCTCCTTTGGTGCTCCTCCACTTCCCTCTCTGCCCAACCGTTTCTGTACATTTCTAGATGCTCAACAAGGCCATGCAGCCAGATCTGAGGCTGGTGACTGAGAGCAAGGCGGGGTAATGTAAGTGTCAGGACCCAGTGGAGCCTTAATGCAGGAAGAGGCTCATGTGGACAAGGAGCTTGTTGCAGGAATCCTCAGGCACCTGGGAATCCAAGGAGAGGTGTCAACAGGGCCCCTTCATCAAAGCACTTCTGGTTGCCAGTTCTTGGAAAATCAAGACAAATAATTATTGACTGATTGATTGATTAATTGATTGATTTGATTTGATTTGATTTGATTGAATTTAACTTATTCCCTCTCAAAGGAGCCTAGGGCAGCCAATACATCAGTGTTAAAGCCATACAGTTTTGAAAATAATAACATATTAAACAGTAAACATCTAAAATAGTTGCATACTTCCACAGCAACTGTTTCAAGGTTGCAAGGGACAGAAAATGCTGACCTTCCCGTTCCCCCATATGCAGTCTACGATACCAAGGTCCCTAATTCCCAGACAACTGTATATGGAAATTAATTCCTTAATGCAAACCTCTGTAGGACAAACATGCCAGTTGTACAATTTGAGTGTGTGGCCATGCTTTTCCTTTGCTATTTACCCAGTGTTACAGCTCTGATCAGATTACAAATTGAAGGCTGAGATTATTAAGCCATGGGTATCACACTCGTACGCACGCACATGGAGAAGCAGGCCGGCCTCACCCTTAGGAAACATTTGCCTTTGGGCACCAGAGTCCACAGGGCAGTGATAATTCCAAGCTCTCCCTTGCTGCCTGATGTTCACATTTGGTGCTATCAGATCTAAGCTGCACTCAAATAGAGATTGCCCTATGGATGGTCACTCCATAGCCTTCCTCTGCCTTGCTAGCGTCACATCACAATTTGCACCCAGTCTCCTCTGCTAGCAGGGCAGAGGTCTCAACTTGGGGAGGCATGCTAAAGACCTCAGCAGAGAAAGAAGATACTTTGAGTCCAGTGAGGGTAGCTAGTGCAATGCTCCAACAACTTCAGCCTACCCTTGCCCAGCCCCCACCTGCCTGTTTTCTTACCAGCAGGCCAGGGGGTGGACCTAGCTGCTAGCTTCCTCCTTCATAGGGTCTCTCCAGACTGTTTTCTCTGTGTGGGGGAGTGTATTCTACAACATATAATTAATAGTAGATTAGTGGTAGATTTATACTGGACCACCTGCATATCATTCCACTTTACTAGTAGCTCTGCAGTGCTTCCCCCATGTTATTGCATTATTGACATCTTGAAGGACACCCTTGCACTATAGTGCAACAAAAGTGAGACAAAAATATTTTTCCTGGGACCTTTGGCATAATAAAAGTATAGGATTCCATGGTAAGGACAGGACAGGCACCGACTGGAAATGAAATAGTATGTCCACCACAAAACTTGTGCTGAAAGCAGGTTTGTGCATAACTATCCCAAGACCTTCATGAGTGCGCATAATCATTAATGGACATCTAAAGGACATCTAAAGGAGCCCTTAGTCTCAGTGTTGCCATTATAGATGTCCGTATAGGAATGCAGGCAAAATGAGAATTAGTTGGTTCCACCTCTCATTGACTTCAGCTCCATGTACCATTGGCCTTTTGCCCTGTCAGTTCCAATAGGCACCAGGCACCACTGTCTGAGCCAACACTTCAGTCTAAACAGCTGCACAATGCAGAGTCTAACAGGAGTCAGGGAAAGATAAAGAAATGTCTGAGGTAACAGCCCACAGAACTTACAGAAATACATGATCTAATTTCACTGTCAAATAGGTGTCCTTTTAGAGGGCAATCTGTTAACCATTACTGAGGATAGTAATTTAGTGTCCTGATTGATATTCTCTATTGGGCAGCAAGAGCCCACTAGAAGAGGGCATTTACCTGGTGTCCGTAGTGCCACAATTTTTTTATTTCTGCCGTGAATCAGCTATGGTACCTCCATCTAGCATGCTGTTGAATTTAGTGAGCCATGGTGTGGCTTTATAGAAGTTGCTAGTGAACCCATGTTCCCCCGGTGATTCACCACTTGTGAGGTGTTTCATAGTGTTAATAAGACTTGCTTCTGAGTTGACATGGTCAGGATTGTGCTGTTTGTCACCTCCCCCCCCAAAAAAGTTAGAAAGTTCCAGACATCATAGTCTTTCCTCCCATGCAAGGTGCTTTGATTGACCATCTGATAATTTTAGTTGCCTATTCCTGCACCAAACTCTAAGATATCCCTTTTGAGTTACAGCAACTAGAACTGTACACGGTATTCCAAGTGTGCCCTCAGCTTAGATCTGTATAAGGGCATTGTGCTACAGGCAGTTTTGTTTTTGATTCCCATCCTAATAATCCCTAGCATGGAATTCACCACCTCCACAGCACACTGGGTCAACATTTCTTTGAGCTGTCCACCAAGTTCCCTTTCATGGTGAGCCACTGCCTTTTTGGATCACATTGGCCTATGTGTGAAGCTATCCCCCCCCCAAAAAAAATCACTTTATTAAATTGAATCTCATTTGCCATCTTGCTGCTCAGTTCAGCCAGCCGGAGAGGTCTTTTGAATCCTTTGTAGCCTGCTTGTGTTTTCAGTATCCCGAATAATGTGAAAATTGAGATGCCAAAGATGAAATTGTGTGGCCAGGTGACTCATGGAATTTGGAAGATAGGGCTATTGTGATGACTATGTATTACCTCCAGGACCAGCGTCCGTAAGCCTCTGAATCCCCAGTGTTGCTGGGGAACACAAGCAGGAGATGGCTATGGTGTGCTCATGTCCTGCTTGTGGACTTCTCAAAGGCACCTGGTTGACCTTTGTAGGAACAGAATGCTGATGGAGATGGGCCTTTGGCATGATCCAGCCTAACCATTGTTAATTATGTCTCTTTACTCCCCTACTTGGGGTGTATGGGGTGTTAGGGGAAGGGTGGGGGGACATGTCATGTTCCTTTTGGGGTAGTTTTTCCACCTTTGGTTCCCATCCAACGCAGCTCTCACCTTGTGGGTCCTGGAAGCTGTCAGCAAGTGACATCAGCCACACCCTGGTAAACAGTTTTGACTGGCTGGCTAAACCAGGTAGCAGTAGCCAATGGATCTTAAACCCTCAGTGAGTAAGGGAATTACCCCTGCATGTGAAGACAGGCTCCAGCAGATTGAGTGGACAAGACCAACAGTGGGCCCAACACTCAAGAAGGTGGTTTCTGCACATGCTGTAGAGGGAAGCGAGGGGCAGAGGGGGCTCGTCAACCTCGGAACGTAACCCATCTAGGAGGAGGAAAACTCTGATCCTAAACCTCCGCTGCCTTGTGGGATATCTTCGGGAGAAGAAAAGGCTAAGGAAAAGGCCTACACAAATCTGAAGCAGAGTCCCTAAGATGGTTGGATGTTGCCTTGTATGCCTCCTTCTAGCAACTCTTGATGCCAAACGTACTGCTCTGCTTTCTTTTGGACCACACCAGTGAGACTGAGGGGGGGGGTCTTGTCATCTGTGCAGCCCAGGACCTCCATCTACACTGCTCAGGCTTGCGTCCCAGGGAGGTCACCAGTGCTTCTAATGCAGTGGTTTGACTTCAACCCCAGAGGTGCACTCCAAGGTCTCTTGAGACAGGCGGATGCCAACAAACTCCCCTATGTGAATTTCTTATTCCATCTCAGGACAGTTATTTACAGTGCAATCCTATACATGACTACTCAGAAGAACCAAGGCTGTCAGAATTAAATAGGGCTTGCTCCCAGGCAACTGGGGTAGTGTACTGCTGACTTGTTTTTGGAAAGAAGAAATGCATACGATTCTAGCATTCTTATCAAACTGTGTTGATAGTACACTATACAAAGGCATCACAAGGGGGCATAATTCTACTTTGGAAATGTAATTGAAGTTAAGACAAGATATAGTACAGCCTCTTCGCATCAAGACCTGCCAGCGACTGAGTTCTAGCTTTTGTTCTACAAGTGCTGCTCCCTAGAGGCTACCTTGCATGCAGGCATACAGAACTGCTACACTAACTCCACCCAAAGCAGCTCATGTTTGTGATTTTTACAAAGCTAACACAGAGAACACCAGCCACTTCATGATTTGCACTAAGGGCCTCATTCGCTTGCAATTGTTGGACCATCACGTAACGTATGCAAGCGGGCAGGATGAGCTGGTTCCACTCGAATTACATCCCCGCCCCCCAGTTCAGCGAGCAACACCTCAGAGGCCAAGTATTGTGATTCTTTCTGCCCTGTTTATAGGATCAAGGCCTCATCACAATATCTAGGTGACTCATGTTTTCTGTCATCTTAGGGCATTGCCGTGCTAGTTGCTTTTTCATTTGCCCTTACCCCACAGAACAGGAGCTTATATTATCACCAAAGATGATGGAGATGAGAAGCCTGTAGGCCCTTCCTCTTGGTACTGTCTTCTCCCCCCCCCCAATCTTTCACAAATTTGCATAGCTGTACTCAATCCACCACCCCTTCATCCCAACACATAACATTCCCATTAGTACTGCTTTTTCTTTAGATAGTATCATGCCATCTGAGCATTAGACTTGTGTCCTATTTCCAGGGGCATACCTAGGGGTTGGCAAAACCAGCCCCAACCAGGGACTCAAGCCAGGGGTGGGACAAGAATCACTTATCAGATCATGGAGTGTATGATGTATATGTGCAAGATCAAATGCGAGAGAAGCTTCCTGTCCTTGTTGCACCATGGCACAAAGGTGTGCATTATTTATTATTATTATTATTATTATTATTATTATTATTATTATTATTATTTGCCCTTTCTACTCACCTTGCCCTCACTCTGAATGCTTTGAGTACTTGAATCATGTAAAATGTAGTACTGGTAATTTCTGCAGTGGCTATTGTGGTAAAGTGTTTTTTCTGGCACCAGTGCTGATACAGCTCCTTACCAAAGGTGCAAAGGACCCTAGGTACACCTCTGCCTATTTCAGTTTTAGAAGCTGTATAAGCAGTTTCAGAACAATAGACGCTCCAGCAGCCGAAGCTTAGGGAGTTTTCACCTGACCATCTTGCCTAAAACAGTAAATATTTGTATCCCACTCATTTTCAGTTTTGTTTGGTACACCACCTTCTCTCTAGTAAGCTATAAACACTATGGGAACAAATGCTTTATTCCCTCTTGCAAAATATATGAACAGAGCAATATGCCACCAAAGATCTAAGTAACAGTGCTGTGGAAAGTAGGGTGTTGTCCTCATCTTCAAAAGGGGGGGGGGGAAGAAAGCTCAGGTAACTACCGACCGGTAAGCTTGACACTTACGTGGGTTTCTCAAAAACAAGTCATGCCAGATCATGGGCATAGTCAAGCCAGGGCAAGGAGGGGTAGCTTCCCTCCCCCCAAATCAATAAAAAATACATATAAAAGGTTCCCCTACAAAAAGGCTTTCTTCCCCCAACAAAAATCCTGACTACGCCCCTGTGTCAGATGACTCTCATTTCTTTTTTTGCTTGGTGGATCAGAGGAATGCTGTAGACATAGTGTATCTAGATTTCAGTAAGGCTTTTGACAAAGTCCCCCATGATATTCCTGTGGAGAAGCTGGTAAATGTGGATTAAACAAGGTAATTGTTAGGTGGATTTGTAGCTGGTTGACTGACCAAACCCAAACAGTGCTCAGTAATGGTTCCTCATCATCCTGGGGGGCAAAGTGACAAGTGGGGTGCCACAAGGTTGTCCTGGGCCTGTTGTTGTTCAACATCTTTATAAATGACTTAGATGAAGGTATTCAAGGGATGCTTATCAAATCTGCAGTTGACACCAAACTGGGAGGGGTAGTCAGTGCCGCTAAAGACAGAATCAGAATTCAAGATTACCTTAACAGATGGGAGAACTGAACCAAAACTAACAAAAATAATTTCAACAGGGACAAATGTAAGGTTCTACACTTAGGCAGGAAGAACCAGCGCCACAAATTATAAGATGGGGAACACTTGGCTAGCCAGTAGTACATGTGAAAAAGATCACTAGCTTAACAATGTGATGCAGAAACAAAAACAAAAAAGGCTAATGTTATTCTAGGCTGCATCAACAGAACTATAGTGTCCAGATCAAGGGAAGTAATAGTTCCATTCTATTCTGCCTTGGTTGGACCACACCTGGAACACTGGGTCCAATTTTGGGCACAATTTCAGAAGGATGTTGACAAGCTGGAACATGTGCAGAGGAGAGCAACCAAGATGATCAAGGGTCTAGAAACCAAGCCTTGTGAGGAGTGGCTGAAGGAGCTAGGAATGTTTAGCCTGGAAAAGAGCATACTGAGAGGAAACATGATAGCCATCTTCAAGCATCTGAAGGGCTGTCACATGGAAGATGGAGCAAGCTTTTTTTCTCCTGCTCTGGAAGGTAGGACTCGAACCAATAGCTTCAAGTTACAAAAGAGGGTATTTCGACTAAACATCAGGAAGAACTTTCTGACAGTAAGAGCTGTTAGACATTGGAGTGGTCTCCGTCTGGAGGTTGTAGACTCTCCTTCATTTGAGGCTTTTAAGCAGAGATTGGGTGGTCATCTGTCATGGATGCTTTATATGAGATTCCTGCATTGCAGGGGATTGGACTAGATGACCCTTGGAGTCCCTTCCAACCCTAAGATTCTTTTATTCTATTATCTGTCATTCCACATAATTTTCCCCCAACAATAATCGCAGGCTGCAGATATTTGCTGAGAGCAGGGGAGATAAACTCTGAATCCAGCTCTTCAAGTGTTACAGGATGTTTGTAGGAATCAAGAAGCTTAACTATATCAAGAACAGTGGTGCCCTCTCTCTCTCTTTCACAAACACACACACATACACTTGCCTGATTAATCAGGTATTCAGCTTATCCCACATCTCTTTCTCTGGTCTGTAAACAAAGACACTCCTTGGAGAAGTATCACACACACAAATCTGGATCTATTAGAAAATCTAATTTGAGGCCGAGATCTTCTTCCATTTATCCAGCCAGACAAACATATTTCAAAATTCAAGCAGAGGCGGCCAAGCTTCGCACAAGGGACCA
This sequence comes from Lacerta agilis, assembly GCF_009819535.1. NCBI lineage: Eukaryota > Metazoa > Chordata > Lepidosauria > Squamata > Lacertidae > Lacerta > Lacerta agilis. Next base: position 45,793,631 of record NC_046317.1, on the reverse strand, counting down.
AATTAGTTTATCAGCACACAAGTATAAAACCAGCAATCTGCACACCAAACTAGCTAGTTTGAAATCAGGTTATATGCTAGCGATTAACCAAATCCAAAATCATGTCAGCACTAGATTTAAGTGAGTCACAACTAGTTCAAATGCTTCCAGCAGGGCAAAATAAAATTTACACCATCAGCATGAGCAGAATCTAGCTCCCTTTGTTACAGCAAAGAAGTGAGTAAAGGTTATCCTTGCTGGTAAGATGCACACAACTAACTGCATGCTTTCTTCAGATCTCTCTACCAACCAGCTACCCTAGAACAGTGTTTTTCAACCTTTTTTGGGCAAAGGCACACTTGTTTCATGAAAAAAATCACGAGGCACACCACCATTAGAAAATGTTAAAAAAATTAACTCTGTGCCTGTATTGACTATATATAAAGTAATTTTTCAATTTTTCCCACGGCACACCAGGCAACATCTGTGTGCCGCGGAACAGTAGTTGAAAAACACTGCCCTAGAATATCCCCCACAGGATAGCTGCCCTTACTTCATTTTAAACCCCTTACAAGTCTGCAAAGTTCTCAGGACAGATCACTATGTACACCCTCCCATTCTGCACCTAGCTAAGTAATCTACAACAGAAAAGCTCCCTCCACCAGCATGACTGAGTGGATAGCCACAGTCCATCATCCCTACAGATTCCTCTGTTCAGATGTAGCCTCCAGTTCCAGCCACAGCTCATAAAACCCATCTTGTTTGGGACAGTCATTTTGCCTGTGCTAATAGCTCCACATCAAGTTTGCACAAGCCCAGCCCTTAAAATGAGTATGAGTGCCTGTGGGAGGGAGGGAGAAAGACCTGCTTGTTGGGCTTGGGACCTGCCAGAACTTAGTCACCCTTATTAATTTAAAGAGGAAGCCTTTGTGCCTAGCAAGGAGTGAAACTACCAGTAGATTCAGTGGGGGAGCTCAGCTGAGCCAGAGGGATGGGCCATGCCCAGCCTTGATAGAATTTGTGGAGGAACCTGTCCTCTAGCCACCTGGCATCACAGAGACTCAGAAGTCCTTGCTTCCTTTTAATACAGCTGCAAACACAATCCTGGTTCCTGAGTAGAGTGGCCAGCTGCAAGCAATGATGGGACTCCTGCACCTTTAACAAGTGTGTAAAAGTGGGGATTTTTGCAGGTACATAAACACCACTTACTTCCACACAACTATTAATGACATAGGAACCCTATCCCTCTTCGCACCTGGCCACTTCATACCTCAATTTCCGTCTGTGTTAGCCACCCAAGCAAAATGGGGAGGAAACTGAAACTGGCACATCTGCAGGTTTTGTTAGTCCAAGTGTTATTGAACTACCAACTCCTATCAGCCACAAGGGATCGGGAATGACAAGAGTTTCAGTCCAACCACTTCTGGAAGGCCATAGGTCCCCCACTCTTGTTTTTAAACCTAACTTGTGAAACAAAGAGCAGTTTCCTATTTTAAAAGATGTCTACCTCACCATTTCAGATGCTGTCCTCCTGCCCACATTTTTTTTTTGCAGTTAAGTTCGAAATAAACTACTTTAGTTCAGATTTTTTATTATTTGCATCAGATCAACAATCTTTAAAAGGTATGCATATAGAGAAAACTAACATTTTGCACAGTAGATTGCTCGATGGGCCCAAGCCAAACACACACACAAAATTAACAATATAATACAGAGAGGTGCAGTGCACATACCAGGGGCTGAGGTCATTTACCCAGCCTATAAAAAACAACAACAAAAACAAAAAATACATTTACATGTACAGCATTTTTTAAAAACGAATTACAACTTGTTTGCAGGAGCTACATATTGAGAGGGTCCTTTTCTCTTCAGAAAGAAAGTTTCAAGTATAGCAGAAATGGACAAAAATGCCCTTTACAAAAAACGAAAGTAAAAAAGCTGCCGTGGCAGTTGTAGGAGGGGGGTTGTAGCTGCAGCAGTACCTGGCTTCATGATCATCCTTTGGAAGGAGACACCAAAACAGATTTTAAAAGGTTATCAGTTAATCAACCAAATCATTAGCCTTGTAGAACAGATTGCTTTCATGATCCAAACAGCATCTTTGGTTTGAGCAAAGGAATAGGCCGTTCAGGGCAAATGACCGCAAGAACAGAACCATAGTTTTCAGTTGTACTTTTACAAAAAAATGTCACTACTTAAATTCATAAATCTACAAGAGTCTTGGAGCATTCCGTGCCCTACACATTTGTTTAAGAAGCAAGCAAAGATGGCTTTCTTTCCTATTTACAAAGACAAGAGGTTGAAAATCATGTTACATTCTCACAAAGCACCTTGAGGTATTGCAACTAAGCAGATGTATGGACATCTTCTTGTTAGTTAAAAGCTAAAACAGTTTGGTTGCAATACTATGCACGATTATATGGGAGTAAGCCCTGCTGGGGGAAAAAGTGGGATTTATTTTTCAGTAAACATATAGGATTGTACAGTTAGCCAGCCAAAGCACAATTCTATATAAACTTATTTAAAAGTGGCTCCCACTGCATTCAGTGTGACTTGTTCCCTTGAAAGCAAAGATCGCATCCACAAGAAATTTAGCTGGTTGACAGCACCGAAGTAGTACACATTTATACTTTTATATGGGAACTTTTTCAAGGTTTCGCCTATAAATACAGTGGTACCTCTGGTTAAGTACTTAATTCGTTCCGGAGGTCCATTCTTAACCTGAAACTGTTCTTAACTTGAAGCACCACTTTAGCTAATGGGACCTACCGCTGCTGTTGTGCTGCCAGAGCACAATTTCTGTTCTTATCCTGAAGCAAAGTTTTTAACCTGAAGCGTTATTTCTGGGTTGGCGGAGTTTGTAACCTGAAGCGTATGTAACCTGAAGCGTATGTAACCCAAGGTACCACTGTATGCGATATCTCAATTTTGCAGGGAAAAAATGTATTTGAATGTTAAGGCATTTTTGGCAATGCTTTAGCAGCATCCCTGAGCAGGACAAGGGGGGGGGGGGAAATAACATTGCAACTCCAGGTATACTTTGGGGTTACTGGCTGAAAAAAAGGACAGGATTCCTCTGCTTAATAAAAGCTGTGTAGAAGATGTAAGCCTGTGTGACAACTTACAACTATTAAACTATACAACTAATTAAAGGTGCTGGAGTCTTGTCCTCATTTTCAGCTTGGCCACCTTAGAACACTTGCTAAACTCAATGTGGCTTTTTTTGAATGTATGGATTGTGCTGTTAGTCCCATTAAACTCAAATGGGACTTGCTTCTGAGTTAAGTATCAGCAGGATTGTCCTGCACTACATTGGTCCTTGAAACCCTTCAGCTCATGCAATCTTCCAGAATAAGTTTTGCTTTTTGTTCAGGGTTTATATTTTGGTTTTACAGCCTGTTCCAGAAGTGACCATTTTAGAAAAAAGAAAAAAGTTGACTTCCCTCTAGTCCCTTCCCTGGTCATTATATACATTGGCAAAACATGAGGTAACACCCCCCAGTATCTATATTTGATTAAAAAAAATTTGGTATGAGATGCAGATGTTTTAATTCACTGGGGTAACTTAATTCAAGCCAACCATTTTGGATCTGTCCCTTTTGGCACCATCCCTTTGAACAAAAGGAGCCAGCAAGTTAAAATTTGTCCCTCTCTTCCTCAAGGATACCTACTATAAAAAGGTAGTTTGACAAGAGCAAGCATTTTACATTAGAAGATAAAAAAGAAAGACCATTGTACTGTACAGAGCAAAACATCAAAAAGTTAAACTCGCATGAGGCAATTGACATAGTCTTTGTACTATGGCTGTGTGCACACTGAAGATTTGGAATGGGAATGGCAGAGATATGCTGCCACAATTATAGTGCCCACACACAAATATTTCCAGTGCAATTTTTCATATACTCTGCTGCAGTTAGATCTGTGTAACTATTCACTCTTAAATACACAAACGTTTTCCATATTTTCATGGAAGAACCAACTGGGTTTCCTCTTTAAATATTAAAATGTTTTACTAATATATACATAATTTACCTCTTCCAATAAGAAAATATTCCATCCCTTCATAAATAGAGTTCAGAGTCTCTTTGCATCCCTGCCCTGTTGTCCTGTCCCATCCCCCTCTTCTTCATCCCTACCACATCCCACCCAGGTGCCCCAGGGAGCAGGCCATGCTTCACACATGCCTCTTCATGTGCAGGGCCAGGTGATCTGATCGGGAGAAGGCACGGTCACATAGGTGGCACTGGAAGGGCCGGACACCAGTGTGTTTGCGGTAATGGCGTGTTAGTTCATCTGACCGTGCAAATTTCCAGCCGCAGCCTTCCCAGTTACAGTGATAAGGCTTCTCACCTGGAAAAACAGAAAAGGAGAGAAAGGTGAACTTTTTAGCCTGGTGAAAAGGAGTGCAAATGGCCCTGTCTCCACCCACCCTGGGGCAAACACTCGCCCAAATAAAAGATCAAGTGAGTCTATTCCAGGGAATGTGCTCTCCGCTGATCTCACATCCCTAGTGAAAACTGGCCCCAACGATGTCCCACATTGGACATAACCGCTTTACATCAAATTAACATTAGTTCAACCTAGTCAGCGCTCTTAACTGGAGAGTTCTGCAAACAAACTTCCGGGCAAACAACATGCACAGGATTGCACTGCATGCGCCTTTCCAGAAACAATTTAATTCGCGGAATAAAACAACAAAGCCCACTGGCGCTGTCCTGCCAAGCTCTGCTCCTGCAGCGTCCCATGTACACAAGCCGCACATTCCCGGGAAGACAGGGCCACACGATTAGCCAAAGCACGCCCAAGTGTCATATAAGATCAGCCTGGCAGAGTTTGCTGCCAGTTTTCGCACACTCGGCGAGTCTGCCCTGCGTCCAATTCTCCACATTGCTACACTCTGTGCGCCCACATTGGGGGGGTGGGACAAAACACCTCCGCGCTTCTCCCGCCCTGCTCCTCCTATTGAGGAGCCCTTCTCCGCGAGCCCGCTTCTCTACATCCATCCACCCGAGGCATCCCCCCCCCCAGCGACCCACCCGAGGTGGTCCGCATCCCCGCCCCACCCCCCAGCGACCCTTAACTCCACTCCCAACCCCGCGCCCTCCTGTCCGGGCCCTGCGCCCTCCTTACCCGTGTGGGTCCGCATGTGCGCCTTGAGATGTGAGCTCTTCGTGTAGGTCTTGCCGCAGCCGGCGAACTCGCAATTGTGGGTGGCCGTGCGCTTGCGCGCCCAGGACCTGCGGCCCCTCTTCGGCTTGCATTCCTCCGGGGGCCCCATCGGGGGATAGTAATCCAAGACGGGCGAATTGGGCGGCGTGACCAGCAGCCCGTGCAGGCCCTGGGCGTGCGCGTTCAAGGACTCCCGGAAGACGCTGAAGTGTCCACGGAACTGGGGCTGCATCTGCCCGGCGAAGTTGGGCGGAAAGAGGTGGGGCCCCCGGGGGTAATGCTGGGGGGCTCCCATCTGCGCGTGCACGTCGCCAGCCACCTGGCACTGGGCCGCGGGGCTCATCTGCTCGTTGGGGAAGCCGGAGGGCGCGTGCTGCGGGAGGGGCGGCTGCTGGTGCTGCATCATGGCCTGCATCAGAAGGGGCTTGTGGTCCAGAGGAGCGGGCCCCAGGCAATCCGGGCTGCCGCTCATCATGCACGGCTGCCCGTCCATCGGCTCCTGCTTGACGCGCAGGTGCTCCATGGATATGCCCCGAGCTAAGGCTGGGTGACCGTGGGCCAAGCCAGGGGCGCGCAGCTCCGTGTATTCCCGCCGCTGCAGCTCGCAAGGGCCCGGCCCTGCCGTCGGGTGCTGTTGCATGTCCTGCGTGAAGAGCTCGGCCATGTAGCTGTGACCGGGGCTGGGCATGTAGGACGCGGCGAACTTGTTGGAGGGCTGCTGGTAGTTGGAGCTGTCGCTGTCGTAGGTGGTGCCGCAGCTCTCGGGAGTCTCGGGCAACGGGTAGTTGGGGTTGGGGTGCGGGGGCGCCACCACCCCCGTGGGCTGCCCGTTCGTGGTGTGCGCCAGGATGAACTCCAGGTCGACGAAGTTGCCCAGCTCGTCCGCTTCCCTCTTGATGGTCGCGGCGCCCTCCGCGTGGGTGGGGATCCTCTGCTGCTGCGTGGATAGGAGCAGCGGGGTTATGGCGGGAAAAGAGTTAACGTGCCAGGCGCAAACATGCTACTGGGGAGCCAAATCCAGACACTATTTATAGCACCCCCTAACCTGAAAAACGGGTTGCGCTCACCCTCCCTCTCCGATGAGTTTAAGGGCAGGGCGCGCCTGGCACTCAAATCACTTCGAATTAATACCACTTTGCTAGGCTCCACTGGATCCCACCCGGTCCCCTCGCTATGGTTCGGAGGAGCGGATCCTGCGTCTACACAGTCTAGTACGCCAGTCAGGAATGAGCCGGGATCGCTTCCTGATCTCTCCAAAATGTACCCATCTCCTCTTGGAATGTAGTTAATTATGGAGGAGTTAATTGACTTGACCCCCACTAGCCCCGCCCTCTCTCCGCCCCCGCCCCAATATTTGATTGGTTCCGCTCAGCGAGAAGCCCCTCGCGCTGGAATATGACTGGTACGCTCCGTCCTTTGCAGATTACGGCGGTCTTTACCAAAACGTCCCGTGGAGAGTTAAGTTTAAACTTCTCGGCCGTCAAAAAAAAAAAAAAAAAAAAAACCTTCATCCCTGCATCTTTTCAAAGTCCCACAAAAATATGCTCAAGGTGTTTTTGTTTCTAGCTATCCTTTAAATTGTTAGATCGCCCAGAAATTCCCGTGGGGACAAAAATACGTTTTACAAGCAAATACGTATAAGGGAGCCGTGACGACCTTTAAGAAGAAAAGGGAGATTTTAAAGGGGGGGAGAGCAATGCTTAACCACTTTCCTACTCCACTACCACGCTTTTCTGCTCAAAATCGCTTCCCCCAATAGCCTTTTTCGTAGGGACACCCTTTTCGGCTTCAAAATGCCCCTCTCCCAACGTTTCTTTATTAAACGACCAGAGCTTGCACGCGCCGCCACTGCCCCTCGGGGTGCCTAACGCAGTGCAGGATCGGGACGCAAAGCTGGTTGGAATTCCACCAACTGTGAGGGGCTAACTTTGCTACCGAACAATTCGGGCATCAATTCAGCCCGATCAGGAACTCCACCCTTACTCTCTGCACGTACTCCTGGACCAGGATAAAACTCTCTCTTATCCTGCCCGTCCTCCAAGAGGCTGAGTGCGGTATTTTAGCCTCACAGCTGTGAGCTGACTTTAAGGCATGTGCCGCTCCAGAATTCCTAAGACAATTTCGAAAGTTTGTTGTTGTTTTTTAAAGCGAAAACCTCAATAACGTTGGTGCCCCCAAACAGCTCAGGCAAGAGTTTTAAATTAACATCGTTGAAAAATCGTATTGCTCGCAGCCGATCCGGACCTGTGTCATTTTTATATGATCCAAGGTAGTTTATCCTCCTACGAGTGCAAAGACCAGGAACCTCCCCAGCAAAGTCCGGTAGATTAGAAGTGGGGTGCAGCCTCAAGGCGCCGCCGCACAGAGTTTCTAACACCCCACCCAAAATACACATCTGGATCCTGGCGGCGGCAGGGGAAGCAACGGGGGGCGATTAAGAACGGGAAAACTGTCCCCGGGGCCAAGGGCCCCTGCCCCGCAACCCCTCCAAACAGTCTCGGAGCGCCATTCCGTTAATATTAGTTTTAAAGGACGGGAGGGTCTTCCTTGCGCGTTGCCCCTCCGGCGCTTTCCCAAACAGTTCCATGCGCCCTCACCTGTACCATGTCGGGCTGCCGGTCTTCCAGCGGCACCAATCCGGCAAAGGTAGAGATAGACGGCAAAACAGCTTCCTCCACGGCTGCGCTCATCTTGCACGGTGGCTTGAGCGGTTAAGAGCTAGGAAACTGCCCCGAGTCCGGCAGCTCCCCTCCAGGCACTGAACGAGCGCTGAACTTCTGCAAGCGCCAAAAAAAAAAAAAAAAGTTTCCTTGCGTTCCAGTAGTAAAACAGCTGAGAGGGAGCTCCCGTGCGCTCTGATTGGCCGAGGCGAACTACATATTCATGAAGTTCATCTTTGGAATTTATTACAAAGGGAACGACCACGCCCACTACAAAGGTCTCGGCTGTACAGTAGTCGAAGCTCATTGACAAGCAAATGGAAATGAGCAAGAAAATCCCGTTCCTGGTAAAGGAAGGGAGCAAAGGAGGGGCACCTTCCCACTTTTTTTAAGATCCAGAAGCAGACCTACTAAGTAAGCGGTCTTTATTCTGGAGCAATTGTCACGGAGTGCTTCCGGTAGGCATTTCGTAGGAAATCGATTCGGAGAGAGCAGCAGCCTCCTCTTCGAGATCCACGGTGCTCTAGTGATTAGTTAGTGCCCGCCTGGGTTTGCGGGGAGGCAGACTTAAACCCCCACTGGCCAACTGGCGGTGGCTAAGAGACCACGCAGGAGGGGTTGTTGTATGCGTGGATAAAATTGCAGTGTGTGTATGAGAGAGAGAGAGAGAACATCAAATACTGTACTCTGCTTTTCCTAGAAGGAGAGGTGGTGTGTGTGGTCGATAAATATGTGATACAGCTTATAACTAAAGTCAGGATCCAGCTTCTAGGGGAAGCTGCAGCCTTATCAGAACTTGACTTGTATCATGATCCTATGCATGGAAGCTTGGAAGTCATTCTGCATGCTTCATGCATGGTTGCAAATAACAGAAGTGCGGGTGGTGGTTGCCCAGTTAACTGTAATAGCAATGTCAGGGATTTGTGTTTTGCCTCTGAGCATCTCATGAAGCAGAGAAGAAAACAGCTACAATGAAGGGCTGTAAGAAGAGCTTACGTGTGCCCCCCCCCCATGTCCACAGATGAAAATGGCATAGTTGGGGCTAATGCTAAAGTTCCAAATAACATACACCAATACCCATTAAAGCCCACAGTTATGTCTTATGCAGTTATGCTGCTTTATACTTTGTTACATTGTATGTCTAATTTAAATTTTCTTCCTTTCTGTAAGGTGTCCTGATTTTTTTTTTAAAACAGGAAATCCTATCAATATTGTTCATAAATTTTAAAAAGGGTATGAAATAAAAAAAGGCAGATCGGGTGATTGAACAGGCATGTTTATCCTAATTAGAGAGTTAGAAGGAATATTGAAAGTCATGTACCTCAACAAGCTATACCCAATCAGACTGAAATCCTTAAAAGTCTTCACAGAAAGGCTCAATTCAGAAATTCAGAGATACCCATTTCTATAGGGGTCTATAGAAATACGGTTCTGCTATTCCTCTTCAGTAATTTGCTGTGGAAGTAGCATCTATAGCAAATGAGTTCTGATTCTGACACGATTTTCCCTCTACAGAAGAAGGTAAGTGGAGAAACACACAGGGTGATAGACATAATGTTTGGCACACAATGTGTTTCATGTGTATCTCCACAAAAATAATGATTAGAATTGAGTGAAATAATTTAAGAGAAAGGTCTGACTTCCAAGTTTAGAAACCAAATGGGACAAAGTCCTAGCCCCACCTCCCAAAAGAGAGCAGGAAGGAGATGTCACAGTAGTGAATGAAACTCAAAATCATAATCAGGCCAGTCCTCTGCATGATTACTCAGAAGTAAGCCATTGAAGCCTGTCAATGAGTTCTAAGCATAATGTGCATTAATTAATAATCCTTTATATGCAAAACCAAAGTCGGTAAAAGTTCTGGGTAAAACTGGGACTTTAATCTAAATTTGTGATGGTGTGTAGAAATCAAGGGTTGAACATTTTTGAGCGAAAATGATGGATGGTTTCCAACTAGGCCATACTCAGAGTAGACCCATTTAAATTAATGGACTTGAGTCCATTGTGATTTTGTATGCTACAGGTATGTACATATTAACAGTGTTCTGTGGACAGCTCAGTTAGTAGACCATGCAACTCTTAATCTCAGGGTCGTTGGCAAATGATTTCTGCATTGCAGGGGGTTGGACTAGATGACTCTCCTGGTCCCTTCCAACTCTACAATTCTATGATTTCCTAGAGCTATAGAAAATAAGCTGTTGAAATTAAACGATTAAAATCATTTTTGAAAATAGACAATCTGCTGTTTCTTTAAATTACTCCTTCCTTTCTTCCTTGCCTCCTCTTATGTATGAAACTGCTACTCATATCACTTGAATGATGCTCCGTCTTAGATCCCAAACCTATCTTTTCTGTGAAGCCTTTGACACAGTCTCTATTTCCTACTGCAATTAAGCCTAAATATGTGTAAACTAGTAATGCATATTCTTCCCTTATTTACCCTGGCTTCAAGTTACAAGAAAAGAGATTCTAACTAAACTTCAGAAGAAACTTTCTGATAGTAAGAGCTGTTTGACTGGGGAATAATCTCCCTCTGGAAGTTGTGGGCTCCCCTTCCTTGGAGGTTTTTAAGCAGAGGCTGGGTGGTCATCTGTCATGAATGCTTTAGCTGAGATTCCTCCATTGCAGGGGGTTGGACTAGATGACCCTCGCGGTCCCTTCCAACTCTATGATTCTATGATTCTACATCCCCCTCTCCTTTCTCTGTTGTCTCCCTGTGATAGATTATAGATTATAAACCCTACAGGCAGAGACTTATCCCTTTGTACTCTATAACAGTGTTTTTCAACCACTGTTCCGCGGCACACTAGTGTGCCGCGAGATGTTGCCTGGTGTGCCGTGGGAAAAAATGAAAAATTCAAGAGAATTACTTTATATATAGTCAATATAGGCACAGAGTTAAATTTTTTAACATTTTCTAATGGTGGTGTGCCTCGTGATTTTTTTCATGAAACAAGTGTGCCTTTGCCCAAAAAAGGTTGAAAAACACTGCTCTATAAAGCCCCGTACACGCTGATATTTATATAAATCTTCAACAAAATGTTGCATTGGAGAGTGTTCGAGGCAGCCAACATTGGGTTTTAAAAGCCAGGATATTATATGCAGTATTTTTAAAAGTTTCTATATCATTGCTATTTAAAACAGTTGCTTTTTGTTTTATGCTCAGTGGATAATATGTTGTCCATTTATCTTCTAAGATATTTAAAAATATTTGCAAACTCTTCAACATATCTGTCCTAACTTTATTTCCCCTTACAGGTGGGTAGCCATGCTGGTCTGCCATAGTCGAAACAAAATAGAAAATTCTTTCCAGTAGCACCTTAGAGACCAGCTGAGTTTGTTCTTGGTATGAGCTTTCGTGTGCATGCACACTTCTTCAGATACTTTATTTCCCCTGAGATGGACCTGTTGCCCAGTTTCATTAGCCTTTCCAGCTAGGAGTACTTCTAGACCCTTTGTCACCTTTGTTGCTTTCTGGGGAACCCCTTTGTTGCCTGTTAGCAATTTTTCTGAACTGCAAGTGCCTAAAAATGAATGCAATACTCCACTTGCAACTTTCAGCTAGACTTGTGTGAGTACCATGTGAGTCTTAATGACAAAGAACACTTACTTCACTTAGTCTTAGAAGTGATGCTTCTGCTGATAATAGAAAAAGACATTCACTGTATTTGTCACAGAATCGTATTGCTGACTCATGCTTGGTTTGTTATCTGTGCTAACACTGATACCATTTTCAGCGTTCCTGCTGCCTGCCTGGTTGTTCTCTATCTTATTCCCAAACATTTGTTTCTTCTTTGCCACTTCTAACACATATCCCACATCTAAACAGATCGGCCTCCGTGTTTCTTGCTGTCTTCTCATTTTGGTAGTTTATTAGCTGGGTTTTGAACTTTGAGCTTGAGCAAGTGATGAGGCTTACATTTCTCTCACACTTTAAGATTGAATCAGAGTGCAGGGTCATATTGATTGGATTAGGGTTTTAGGTCAACATTAGCATCCCAGTACTGCAGTACTGAGCTGCCAGAGGATCAGAAATTATGTCCACTAGCAGCATGAGATTGCCTGAGGCCACAATGCTAACCAAAATGGAAGTAGGGAGTAGAAAGGTGTGATTGGTAAACTATGGAGTAAATAATGGGTTATTCTAGGCCAGGGGTAGGCAACCTAAGGCCTGGGGGCAGGATGTGGCCCAATTGCCTTCTCAATCTGGCCCAGTCCGGGAATCAGCGTGTTTTTACATGAGTAGAATGTGTGCTTTTTATTTAAAATGCATCTCTGGGTTATTTGTGGGGCATAGGAATTTGTTCATTTCCCCCCTTCAAAATATAGTCCGGCCCACCACATGGTCTGAGGGATGGTGGACCGGCCCATGGCTGAAAAAGGTTGCTGACCCCTGTTCTAGGCCTACAGATCTCGCATGTCAAGCTTCTTGAAGACCTAGCTCAAACAGGGGTTGAAGGAGAAAGTTCACAGATTTGTTGTGATGATCACATGAGGAGATGGATAACCATCCTTGAGCCCTTTGGAGGAAAGGTGGGATATAATAATAATAATAATAATAATAATAATAATAATAATAATAATAATAATAATAATAATATAACTATAGCCCAGGTTCATATCAGAATACTCTAGCATGTTTGCAGTTCCTCCAGATGTAGTATCATCCACAAATTTTATAAAGTTAAATGTACTAGACCCAGCAATACTTCTATGGAATACCAGTGGCTGTTTATTTTCAGAATAATATTAATCAATTTGTAACTACCATAGAATCACAGTACAGTCGTACCTTGGATCCTGAACGCCTTGGCTCCCAAACAAATTGGCTCCTGAACAATCGAAACCTGGAAGTGAGTGTTTCAGTTTTCAAACGATTTTTGGAAGCTGAACATCCGGCTGGCTGCAGGAAGCTGCACAATCAGAAGCTGCGCTTTGGTTTCTGAACGTACAACTGTACTGAAAAGTTGGAAGGGACCCCAAGGATCATCTAGTCCAAACCCTTGTAATGCAGGGATATGCAGCTGCCCCTTCTAGGAATTGAACCTTCAACCTTGGCATTATAAGCAGCACACTCTAACTAAACTATCCCAGTTACTCAACCCATCCATTCCTGCCTCTTCAATAAAGTAGCAGAAGACAATAGGAATGTAGTTTGGATTCATTAAGGCTTTGGATGTAAGAAAGCTTGAGGAAAGTGACATAAAAGAGTAATAAAAATTCTACTTTTTCTGCTGCTTGTTTAGCATGCCCAGAGCTGAGGATGCATGCACATCAAGTTGTAGAAACAACACATGCATTTCCCTATGTGAGGAGATGCACAGGCTTAGTTTTAGGTGTCAAAACCCAAGTGTTTTGCTTGTTCTTTCCCACCCCCTGAACAATAGTTTTAAATGTCTGAAGTGACTCAGACAATATAGCAAGAAATGAAATAGGGAGGCAGGTGGTTGCTGCTGCTTCCAGGACTAGAACAGGGCCTCCCATCAATTATCTCTGACTTTCTGTTCATGTGTAAACTCATATCTAGTAATAGGAAATGCAAATATGCCCCTCCCCTCCATGATAAAATGTGCAAAAAGCAACATGTATTACACACATATTCAATAAGAGAGGAAATACGAAAAGGAAAATTGTTCTATTTGCTTCCTACACAGGTGTGGGCACATGACTTCCCTATGCATATTATTTCCATTCTCTGTGTTAGGGCATCCCCACACATGACTTCATAATTGGAAGTATTGTATGAATGCCTCTGTAGTTCATGAATGGATCCTATCCTGTCTTGGTTTCTTGCCTACCTGCATGACTGATGGGGGAAGTTATGAGAATATCCCCTGATTTCACTATGGGGATGCCCAAGGGAAAGTACCTGCTTATTCTAGTTACCTCCTCTGTTTCTGCACTGCAGCACCAGACTGGCAGTGCAAGCACTGCTGCATGAATATGGCCTTACCTGCCAATTTGAAGCACATTTTTGGGAAGAAGCCTAACAAGTGTCAGCTGCTACAAAATATTGCACTGTATGTATGTCTTTGAATTCCACCGTACAAGAGATACTGACTTTCATTTGCATACATGCGTGTGCGTGTGTTAACCTAATGCTCATGTCACAATAAACCAATTAGCCCTTAAACTGCCATAGCACCCTTGGTCTTATTAATTTTAATTACACGAGAATGCCTCACAAATTCTCTGCATTGGAATGTTTATGCTTCAGTCCTGATCTGGTCTTGAGAGTTCCCTTCTTTTATAAAACAACAACAGCAACAGACCATTCACTTCCAAGTCTGGAATTTATTTTTTTCTAGATAACATGAGTGTCTGCTGGTGATGTTCGTTGTATATTCCAAGCAGTGGTAGTTTTATCACTGAGTACGGGGTCTCAGCTGCTGCCTTTTCCGTGAGGTACAGTAGCTGTATATATGTGTGGCAGGAGAGAGATAATTGGTTTTTTATGATAGAGAGAAGTTTGCACAGATGTTAAATAAGCAGCATTGTGAGTGGGAGAACCTTAACAGTGGGAGAACCTTTTGTGATCCATTTGAATATGCAGCAAGCACATCCCAAATGCAGACAGGGTTAAATGTTGTACAGAGTCCCTGTGACCAGTTAGACAGCTACTACTGATCTCAGAACATCAACATTAATTATTTCAGCTCTTCTGGCATGGGGTGTATTCCTTTTGACAAGCTGGGGCTTTCCATACCCTGGGCATGAAAGGCAGGCTCCTTCTCATATCAGCTCTGCTTCACCTGCCAATGTGCAGGGTAGTTGGAAGAGTGACTGTCGCTGGGGAGATCTTGGCGGATTCCCAAACAGGGCATGGGGGCAGCACACAGGGTGGTCTTCAGACCCTTGAAGAACTACACAGGACTGTGCCAAGTAGGGAAGCAAAGTGTCTTCTGCTTTCCCTCCTTAGCCCGGGATCTGGCTTCCAGCCACTCAGTACCAAGAAGCTCCTTAGCTGTTGAGTTTGTCGAGCAGAGATAGGTCTTATCTCCCCAAGCCGCTTGCCTGCACAGGGTTTCCCATATCCAGTTACCTTTCTAAGAACTTTGGGCTGATTCCGCTGTTTGAAAAGCGCACGAGACCATTCTAAGTAAAGTGGATGTGCTAATAACCATCAAGACAGAGGCACACTGGATTCTCGAGCCTGAATCAAAAAGCTACTCTTCCAGTTACTCTCCTTACCAGACCGTAATTATCCGGGTGGAGCAGGACAATAAATGGTTGCCTTAATCCAGAAAAGCAACAACTATGCAAATCTCTCCCCAAGAGATGCAGCATTCCTTCTCAAGGCACATGCCGGTCCCTACAAGGAAATTGGCTCCACACTATCCCTGTTGCTCATCTTTGTTTCAAGCTCAGAATTAATTCACTGACAGTGGCAGTGCAAGACCTTGAAGGCCCTTCTGCCTTCAGGGTAAATTCAAAAGAAAACAGGGCTCTAACCTGGTGAACAGCAAGCTGCTTTGCTTTTGCTAAACCTAATTTTTGCATATTAAGTGACTCATCCAGCCAATGAGCAAGGCACAAGACTTAAGCATATTTCTGTCCCAAGAGTCAAGGATGTGGGGAAATGGTGTAAACAGCACAAAATGAGCACAAAACTTTGGCATCAGTTTGGAGGGGATCCAAAATTTCAGGGTTACACATTAATGAAGCTGGTTTGTTACCTACAATTATTCATAGTAAATGGAAGCTACGGCACAACTCCTCTTCAATTATGCAACGGACAACCAAAAATCTCCAGTTTAACCAGATGCTTCAATAAAAGTGCCATCTATAGACGAGTACCTTGATGTATGGTGTCATTGGGGGTGGAGAAAAAGTGAATTTGGATAATGTATATTAAAGAGAATTTGATAAATGAAGTTTGGGGAATGAGATGTTGAGGTAGAAAATGTGAGCCAGTGTGGCATAGTGGTCAATGCGTCAGAGTAGGACCGTGGAGGCTTGGATTCAAATCCTTCCGCAGACAATGATGAAGGTCACTGGGTGACTTTGGACTGATCACTCTCTCTCTCTCAGCCTAATCTTTCTCACTGGGTGTTGAGAGAACAAAATGGGAGGAGGAGAAAACTATGTACAGTGCCCTGAAAATACTGGAAAGACTTAAATGTAATAAATTAGTTTTAAATACAAAAGTGGTGTTACCACTGCAAAAGCTGAGAATGCAATTCTAAGGATAATTACCTTAAAGTAAGTCCCTCTGAAATACTGGATATTTTTGAGTATGCAAAGTTGGTTAGGATGAAGCTGCAACTGGGAGAAGGAAATAAGCCTTACCTCAGCCCCTGGTTGGAGCCTTACCTCAGTCCCAATGGCCTTTGGCCACCCGCTATCTCTTAGCTTCAGCACCATCGCCTCCCCTCTGCAATATGGGGATAATACTGTACATAATATTCATTGATTCTGTAGAGCTCTTGTTATGAGGATTAGGTAAAGGTAAAGGAACCCCTGACCATTAGGTCCAGTCATGTCCGACTCTGGGGTTGCGGCACTCATCTCGTGTTATTGGCTGAGGGAGCCGGTGTACAGCTTCCAGGTCATGTGGCCGGCATGACAAAGCCACTTCTGGAGAACCAGAGCAGTGCACGGAAACGCCGTTTGCCTTCCCGCTGGAGTGGTACCTATTTATCTACTTGCACTTTTGATGTGCTTTCGAACTGCTAGGTGGGCAGGAGCTGGGGCCGAGGAACAGGAGCTCACCCCATCACAGGGATTCGAACTGCCGACCTTCTGATCAGCAAGCCCTAGGCTCTGTGGTTTAACTCACAGCACCACCCTGAGATGCTATTGTGAAGCATGTTGTCTTGGTTTTTAAAACACACACCCTGCCACTAAGTTAAAAATGTGCAAGGCAGCTTACAATTATTTCAAGGAGACTCACAATGACAAGTTTAGCAATACTGAAATGCTAAGTGTGTTTCTTGCAGCAGTGGCCTCTTCTAAAAGGCCATTTACACACACAAAAAGAAGGTCCAGAGGCAGGGCAGAGGTCTCAGGTTCAGTGTCTAGCATCTCCAGGTAGGACTGGGAATATCCACTGTCTGAAACCCTGGAGAGCATAGATACAGTCTGACTCAGTATAAAGCAGCTTCTTAACTTCCTGTGAGATGAGGTGGACTGAGGAGCAACAAGACAGAGTGAGGCCTTTTGAGTGTAAAAGTAAAAATGTTTTTGTTTTGTTTTGTTTTAAAAATCCAAAGCAAATTAAATTTTGCTGGATTTTGTTTTATTCTGCTTTCATCAGCTTCTTACATTTTAATTTCTGCTTACATATTGTGTTTTGTTTTTGTGTATTTTCAAAGCCAACCTAAAGGGATATAAGCTGTGCTTAGAAGTATGTCTGAACCAATAAGCTTGGGTTTGGACAAAATACTATGCTGAACCATAGCTTAGCTCTGGAGAGCTGCAGCTGCAGTATTCAGTCAATGAACTCACAAGCTTGCTCATTTGTTCTCAGCTGTGGTTTGGTTTAGCATCACATGCAAGCTGGACAAGCACCAAGAAAAATGCAGAGAGCAAAACCAACCCCAGTATATGGCATTTATTGACCTGACTAAGGCCTTCGACACTGTAAATCGTAATATCCTGTGGACTGTCCTTCTGAAAATTGGCTGCCCAGATAAATTTGTGAACATCCTTCAGCTCCTCCATGATAATATGACAGCAACTATCACAGATAACAATGGCTCTCAAAGTGAACCATTCACAGTGGGATCAGGTGTTAAACAGGGTTTAACTCTATTCATTATTTTCATTGCCATGATCCTATACATTGTCAAAGGGAAACTCCCCATTGGGTAGAAATCATATATCGAACAGACGGAAAGCTCTTTAACTTGAGTAGGCTGAAAGCAAAGAATAAGATTACCATAACTTCCATCATAGAGCTTCAGTATGCTGATGACTACATAGTGTGTGCACACCCAGAAGATGACCTCCAAACCATCCTAAATATTTTCGCAGAAGCTTACGAAAAGCTTGGCCTATCACTCAGCATCCAAATAACCGAAGTGCTGCACCAACAAGCACAAAACAAACCCTCTGCAGTGCCACAAATCCAACTCAATGGTGTAATGTTGGAAAGTGTTGATCACTTACCAAAGGTGTCATGGGCTTTGAAGACACTCGAACTCAGGACGAATGGGAGAAACGTGCTAAGAGGAAGGCATGTTTGGCAAACCCTCACCATAATCAACTCCAGTCCGGAAAACTATGTCCCCACCATGGAAGGACGTGTGAATTGGCCTCCAAAGTCACTTACAGACTCACTGTTAAGACCGTGTTCATGGAAGACAATCTTAATTGGCTATGACTGATCACCAAAGAAGAAAGAAGACACAGTTGGCATGTGGCCCGTGACTGATTATCGTTGAAGGAATGCAAACCTCAGTAGAAAGAAAATAGCCTGTTGGTGGTCTATTTGAAAGGGGTTTCATAGGGGCCAAGGTATAAATTTACAGAATACAATATAAGGTGTGTTCTTTGATTATGATCTCTGGTTTATGTGTTCCGTAGAACTAGAGTACCTTTGAAATAAGAAATGCCTATCATGTTCCATGAAGCTGGATTGTTGCAGAATAGGAGACATAATTAAATGGACATTATTTAATTATTTGATTCCGATAAGCAGGTAAGCACAGAAGTGTGCATTTCTATGAGTTGTGCCTTCCAATCAGCTCTTGCACCAGAGTTTTTAGACTTCAGTGAAAAAGAATGTGTAATTATTCCCCGTTTCCCAGACCAGGAAACAAGGAAAGGATGTGAACAGACTTGATCCAAGTCACTACCAGTAAAGGAGTAGTCAGACCCTAGACTTTTTGCTTGCCATGAAACACACTGGGTGACCTTGGGCCCATTCACTCACTTTCTCAACCTAAACTACTTCACTGAGGCTAGAATATACTGGGATAATTTACTTTTTTTTTTTTATAAGAATTTATTGACCTTTTTCTTATAACAACATATACCCACACCCACACCTACAATTAAACAAATACAAAACAAATACATTAATAAAACAAATACAAACAGTGTCAAGTTTTCTTGTTGCATCTTTTCTTTAAAAAGAAAATTTCTATTTCCATATCTTGACCATTGACTTCCCCTGCCCTTTCTCCTTCGAGTTCATATCCTTAATCTATTTTATAACCATTTCTCCTGAAATTCAAATTCAATTATATAGTTACACACAATTATATATTCAACATTTAACTAACAATGCATCATCGTAGTAATATCTCATCATAATTCTTCTTCCATTGAAATCTTCACCAATCATTTATATCATATCTATCTCTTCTATCCTTTAAACTGCTGCTAATAACATAGTAACTCAAAATATCTCCTTTCATATTCAAACAAAAAATAAAACAGAAAGATTGTTGACAGTATTCACCCTCCGATTTCAAAATTCCATGACAGGCTACTTCAAATTTTACTTAGTGTTTCACCCCACACCCCCTCTGTCCATTGTTCTTCTCCTGGTGGCATCAACACTGAATTTCCCTGTGGCTTCCCTCTCCGAGCGTCCACAGATCCAGGCACAGTCCAAAACTCTCCTTGCCACGAGCTCCAGGATGTCCATCTCGTCGTCTCTCAGCTTCTCCGGTTCTTTGTAGCATTCCTTTTCTTCTTGTAAAAACCATAATTCTCTGTCCCTGGCCCCCGAGCTCACACCTCGGGGACTGGATATAACAAATCTTACCGTCGCCTTGGGACTGCCACCCCCAAAAGGCGAGTTTCTTCTCCGAAGTAGCTCACTCATTTCTCTCCATCTTCCCAGACATCCTCTCAGCTCTTTGGCAAGACTTTCTTCCAAAGTGTTAAAAGTTTTAATAGCCTCCTCTGTGGGCAATTGGTTCTCTTTCAGACCCCCACACAAGACTTTGACTTTCCTGTACAGCAGTTCCACCTTCAAAGCAATGAGCCTCTGTTCGTCCGTTAGTCCAGAGTTCAGTACCAGTTCAAGGACGAAGCCCAGCATACTGGTAGAGGGGGAGGAAGTGGGTATCAGATTTCTACTCCTGCCTCTCTGTTCATCGCCATTTTCCTAAACTGGAGCGCAGATACCGCAACTTTAAATGGAGATATTTTCCACTAATTTACTTCCCAAGAAAAAAGTTTGCCAGTCTCATGTATCAATTTTAAGCACATTGTAGCAGTCCTGTAGCAGCAGTTGCTCAAATTGGTTAGCTTTTTTAACTCGAAGGGAAGAAGGCAGGCTGCCTTTCTCCTTCCCCCCGGATCGTTCCAAAAGCTCGATTTCTGGTCAAATTAGTTACTCACGACCACCGGGTTCCTTTGGCTCCATTCTTCAAAGGTAGAACTAAGACGCTCACCGCGGGCTTTGTCGCCGCATTTGCATCCCGGTTGGGGCATATCCCCGTAAGCCCGGCTCCGTTGTCCCTTCACCCCCACTCCCCCTTTACAGGGGGGGCAAGGGAAGGGTTCGGAGCCTCCGTGGGCGCAGCCGGGGAGCCCAGGGTGCGGGACGCTCTTCCCGCACCCCAACCGGAGCCCCGCTTTGCGGTTGCGGGGCTCCTAACCCCCGGGATGGATCGGGCGCCTCGCAGCCGAAGCAGCCCCGACCACCCGCTATGGCGTCGCCAGCCGGAAGTCGGGATAATTTACATCCATGTATACCACCCTGAGAGGACATGGGTGGCACTGTGATCTAAACCACTGAGTCTAAGGCTTGCTGATCAGAAGGTCGGCGGTTTGAATCCCTGCTATGGGTGAGCTCCCATTGCTCTGTCCCAGCTCCTGCCAACCTAGCAGTTCAAAAGCATGTCAAAGTGCAAGTAGATAAATAGGTACCGCTCCGGCGGGAAGGTAAATGGTGTTTCTGTGCTCTGCTCATGCTGGCCACATAACTCGGAAGCTGTATGCGGACAAACGTCATCTCCCTCAGCCAGTAAAGCGAGATGAGTGCCGCAACCCCAGAGTCGTTCGCAACTGGACTTAACGGTCAGGGGTCCCTTTACCTTTATACCAGCCATGAATTATGTGGAGACAAGAAAGTGCTTATTCGTAAAATACTTTGCTAACAGAGTAACACCGACTTCTCAGATGAACTGCCTGGACTGGGTGAGGTTTGCCCTTGGGTGCCTCCCCACCAGCAGAGATGAGTTCTGCCAGTGGAAAAGGTGCATCTCTAGAGCCAGCCGTGTTCCCAGTGGCAGCGACTGGCATTAGGCCCCCAAACAGGACATTCCATGGGGCTGAGACTATGGCAGGATAGACTATGGCCAGCCTGGAGCTAGTGTAAACAATTCCACAGATTAGAACCAATGGAGGAGGGAAGGAGAAGGAGAAGGAGAAGGAGAAGGAGAAGGAGAAGAGAAGGAGAAGGAGAAGCAGCAGCTGCAGAGAGGGGGTGAAGGCTAAATAGGCCCACCTTTCATCTCCTCAAACAATCCTGGCTAGCAGGAGTCCGCAGAGAGCTTTGGAAGTGGTGATAGAGCTGCTATTTCATACACATACAGCAGCCCTGCTTAGGGTTGCACTCAAATTCAAGGAATTTGCTGCCACAATAAGCAGTAATAGCCAGTAGCTTAAATGGCTTTCAAAACAGGATTAGCCAAATTCTATCAACAGCTATTCCCCATGATAGCTAAAGGGAGCTTCCAGGGTCTGAGGCAGTCTACCTGCTGGAGGAAAGATGGAATTGTTTTTTTAAAAAATATGAATAGTATTAGCATTCATAGCAGTAGAACCTGCTGGAGGAAAGATGGAATTTTTAAAAAAATATATATGAATAGTATTATTAGCATTCATAGCAGTAGAACCTGAGCTTATATATCCTATTTGGGAACACTTGCACACACCAGAAGCTCCTCCTCCACAGAAGCATTGGCCTCTAGGAGTTTGATTGTAGGGAATGGGTCACTTTGGGGGTGGGGCAGGCGCTCCACCTCCATGACTTTGGGTTTCACACACATACAAAAGATTTCTACATAGCAACCATTTCTCTTTGCTTGACTCACAAGTCCTTCTTATCTTTGAAATGGGTTGGGTACTTAGCATTACTGGTGATACATAACCTTTCAAAACAGCTTCTGAAACAAAAGAGAATACTTGGGTTCATCTACTACCACCTGAAGAGAAGACTCCCTGGAAAAGACCCTGATGTTGGGAAAGATGGAGGGCACAAGGAGAAAGGGACGACAGAGGATGAGATGGTTGGACAGTGTTCTCGAAGCGACTGGCATGAGTTTGGCCAAACTGCGGGAGGCAGTGGAGGATAGGGGTGCCTGGCGTGCTCTGGTTCATGGGGTCACAAAGAGTCGGACACGACTGAACGACGAGGACTACCATTATAGCTCCCTCAGAACAGCAATTAACTGTCTCTATGCCGTTGTTTTTAGCCAGCGTTGCCAACTTAAACTTTGTGCTCTGAAAGAATAGCAGGGCCTTTTGTGAGCATTGTCTAATTGTCACCTTTGAGTCTGTATAACCAGACCACATGTAAAGGCGGGCGGGTGTTGACATCATAAATGTGTCTCTTAAAAACAAAGCAAAGAAAAAACCACTGTCACGTAATATCGCACTCCCCAAAAAGAACTGGTTGAACTAACCATTATCAGGTTACATTAATACAGCTACAAATGCTGTGCCTAGACAGTGGGGTCAAAATGAAAGTAAAAACAACTAGAAGAAAATGAAATGCAACCTAGAGTGGCCTCAGATTAAAGGGAGATTCACTTATCAAGGCTTGGCAGGTCCTTCCCTTGGATGGAAAGAAAACAATCTTATCAGGAGCAGCATTCATTTTCATTTGTAAGGAGTCTCAGAGGTGGTGGGGGAACTCCAAACTTTGCTCCAACCCAGGGTGGTAACACACTCCTTTAGGGGGAGAAACAGATTGAAGTCCTGAAAGATCAAAATCAAATTATGTATGCAGCTAGCTTTTCTGGAGGCTATTTGATTAAATCATGGTTAAGGACAAGCAGTTGTTCTGATGGAATTTACCTGCAAGTTCAGTCATTGTCTTTGAGAAACATCACTATATAAGAGGCTAATTAATCTCTTTCCTCAGCCTATTCCAAAGCTATCTCATAAGTGTCTTTAGGATTACAGTCCTGCAGTTGGTTCAGTCTAGAACTATTTAAATAAACAGGAAAATAAATGGGAATTTCAGTTGGACTCATGTGACTATAATGTGATTGGACCTGGGGGCTTCCAATAAAAATATTTGTGTGAAAATTCTGGGCACATCCTTATCAGAAATTAAACCAAATTGGAACTAATTTTGTACTTATTCAGTTTGTTTCTGTCAATTTGTATTCAAATGGTACAATAATAGAGGCTAAACAAGAGTGTCATTCTCTCCTGGGGACTAGAGAGAAGCAACTTAGTGAATGGGTTCTCCCCACAGTTGTGCCCTTCTAAAAGCAATTGCTCAGTTATCCTGCATGGTATGTATACAAATTAATAATATAGTATTTCATAAAGACATTTTTTTTAAAAATCAGCATCCAGCATTGGGGTGGAAAATATGCCTCTTCAGACTATTCACCCTGCTATAGAGGGTTGTATCATCTACACCTATTATAGTCATGAATCTCCTTTGACACCTTTAATGGTTACAGACATGCAAAATATCAATTAAAAATTTCCATACTAGAAAATTACAGCCCCACCTATTATTAGGAAGAAGATTTATTATTATGGTTATTTTCCAGGATTATAAAAGGCAAACAGACTGAAATGGCTAGAAGGGCACAAACTCTTCTTGTGTCTTTGTATTAGCATGCTGGCCAACACACACACACACACACACACACAAACTGCAATGTAATCAGACCTCTGGCATTATGAACTGAACAGACATTACCAAACATGTAATTAAGGCTACAGTCCCAAGTAAACTTACAAGGAGTTCAGACATTAAGCTGTATGGGACTTACTTCTAAGTAAACAAGGTTATGATTTTATTATAAGGGTACAGTCCAGATTCCACTGAAATCAACTGGAAAACTGCCACTGATATCAGTGCAATATGGTTTCCCTTTATGTCTCTGCTGCCTACCCAGGCATGCACACACTTTCATGCAGAAGCACACGCATACTACAGTTACTTGGACTGTTCCATCTTGGAACATTTTCACTTTGATCATGTTCCTTGGTGCAGTGGTAGTTCTGCCACTTCACTGTGTATCCCTTAGACTCTTTGTTATAGAATTCACTGGCCCTGTGCATTTCTCTTTATATACCCCTGTTATTTTTAACTCTGCCTACGCAAATCCCAGATCCGGAATGAGCTGCGGCTCAGGGCCAAGGGGAAATGGACACGGCACAAATTTCCTGCCCTTTTTACCTCTCTTCCTCTATAACATGCTAAGAACAACTTTATTTTCTCTTACTCTTAACTTTCACTGTTCCAGGAAAGCTTGCCAGCAGCCCAAATGAGTGTAAGAAGGAAGAGCCCCCAGGGTCCGAGTCATTCAGATGGAGAACAGCTTAGCCCAGCCAGGCCCTGTGATTGTAGTGTCTTCAAAGGATGTCGAACACCTATTGGATAAGGGATCTGTCAGGACAAAAGGTACAACCTGCATATGCACTGTCTCCAGGCCAGGCAAGCAGCATGAGGAAAGCACAAAAGAATAGACAGACAGATGTGCACACATCTAAGGGGGCAGGTGCATTTCCACCTGTCCAAACATATGAGTTGTCTTCCACCCTGCCTAGGGCCACTTGCCATCCCAGCTGCTTCCCCATTTGGGTGGAAGGTGAATCCATAGGAGCTAGATAGCTTTTGTCTTCCCAGGTTAGGATATCTCTTCATCACATTGGGATAGTTACAGGTAGGTAGCAGTGTTGGTCTGCCGTAGTTGAAACAAAATAAAAAAAAAATCCTTCTAGTAGCACCTTAGAGACCAACTAAGTTTGTTGTTGGTATGAGAAGAAGAAGAAGAAGAGTTTGGATTTGATATCCCGCTTTTTACTACCCGAAGGAATCTCAAAGCGGCTAACATTCTCCTTTCCCTTCCTCCCCCACAACAAACACTCTGTGAGGTGAGTGGGGCTGAGAGACTTCAGAGAAGTGTGACTAGCCCAAGGTCACCCAGCAGCTGCATGTGGAGGAGTGCAGACACGAACCCGGTTCCCCAGATTACGAGTCTGCCACTCTTAACCACTACACCAAACTGGCTTTCGTGTGCATGAAAATGTTACTACTAATACTGTTCTATGGTACATTTCAAGAGCTTTGAGTACTCGTCTTAGTAATTCTTACAACCACCCTGGAGGGTAGGCCAAGTATTGTTACTTTCATATTACGTTGACTAGAGTAGTGTCTTTGTACTATTGCATAATTTGCCATGCTTTTGTCAAATCCACTGCATGGTTATCCTGAACCATGAAGTCTTCATAGTTGTCACACTCACATCAGTGGGTGTTATATATGTACACATTTGCCTGCTTGTGATACGTTAAGCCAGTGGTTTTCAACCAGTGTGCCATGGCACCTTGGGGTGCCTTGAATGATGGTCGGGGTGCCGCGGGCAACACTGGCCTCTGTCCCTCATTCCTTCCCTTCCTCCTTTGATGCCCTCTTGTGTCTCGACCTCCCAAAGGCTTGTGTGGCTGTTTGTTGCAGCAGCCCTGGCTACAAGCTCCACAGGCAAAGGTGGTTCTGGGAGGCACCTCTCCTTTTTTTGCAGCTCAGAGACTGGGGTGGCAGCAGTGATTGCCCAAGGGACTCCCGAGGAGAGAGGAGAGGAGAGGAGGCTGAGGGAACAGGGCTCCTGAGCCCCACAGGGTTGGCACAGAAAGAATGTAGTTGGTCAAGGGAGCCATGGACTCAAAAAGGTTGAAAACCTCTGCCCTTAAGCCTTTAAGATCATAAGGAGAGCCTTCTGAATCAGGCCAAAGATACATCTAGTCTAGCATCCTGTTTTCTCAGTGGCCAGACAGAAGCTTATGGGAAGCACTTGATAATACACAGAGGTGAGCCCTACTTAAAATCCAAATTTTAAATTAAAATTTAAATCAAGTGAATTAATCACATTCATTACTTGATTAATGTCTGCCACACAAATTCAGTGCAAATACACATATATGATATCTGTAGAACGAGGGTGGTAACCTTTTTTTCAGACTATGCAGACTAGAGTATGTGAAATGGATTTCATTGTAGCCAATTGCTCATGTCAGCTGAAGGCCCCCCACAAATGTCACTGTTCATGTGAGTGTTTCCAATACATTATGTCATGCAGTCTTGAGCTGCATTAAATCGCATAGCTCAAAACTAAGTGTGTTTACTCACCACCGAATTCTGTCCATATCAAAAGTAAATGGGCATAAGATTGCAACCTTATCAACAGGTGTGTGTGTGTATTTCACTCCAAATCACACTGTTACAGGTGTATCACACCTGGTAATACAGCATTTGATGAGATTACCAGAGATGGCTTAACACAAAGTTTTAAAAATAATTATCATGACACTATAGAGTTGTTGAAGGATAGGTCAACCATTGCTACAAGCCACAGAGGTTTGGTTCCAACTCCACTGTCAAAGGCAGTAGGCTTCTGAATATTGGTTGCTGGGATTGGACAGTGCATGAGAAGGAAGAGATTGAGGTAGAGATGCATTCTGCTATAATGCCTGTGTCTCCAGGGAGCTTGGGGGTGAGCTGCTGCTTCAACAGCTCAAGTGGGGAGTTTTTATAGGAGCTGAAGAATCCACCCATTCCCGGATCTCAGCCAGATACTAATCTGCACAGGTTTCTCCCTCCTTTCAAGTAGCCTCATGTGCAGCTAGTGGTGGCTCTGGAACTTTTGTCTAGCTCCCTGTCTCTTCTGCTGCTGGGGGAGGTGGGCAGTGGTGGGTCTGAGAGCCAGCAAGAAATCCAGGTAGCTGGTATGAGGACCTCCAGGCCTGGGGTAGGATTGTCCAGTTCTGATGGCTCCTCTGAGCCACTGGCAGTATGGAGATATGCCAGGGTTCTGTTGTCCCTGTTCCTCATCCAATGAGATCTCTGGTTCCAGGGCTGGGCAGAGATGGCCCTTCCAATCCAGAAAACATGGAAGCAGAGTATCTCCTACATTTTTTTTTTTTTTTGGAATTCTAAATGGCTTCTGTTTGGACCCATTGGGAGAAAGCAAGAAATCAGCAGAGTGCACATTTACCACACCATGATTGACCGCCTAGTCCTGATTCAGTTACTGAAAAAATGAACAGAAGGCATTAAAATCCTCAAAAGGAGACTTGACTGGCAGACATTCTTTCTGAATCTATTGCCTTCTCCAACTCATCTCTGTGTATTTTGGTAACACTAGAATACAGTTTCCCAGCCATCTTTTAATTAATAATGAATTATTATCTTATGGTATCTGGGGCATGGATGATTCTTACATCTTTGCAGTTAAGGTGGCAGATCAATATTTAAATAAGAAGGACCTTGTGGAGTTTTCCCATGGGATTCCTTTATGAAGATGTGACATTCGATCTTTGCCATGGGTACCTGTGAGTAGCTAAAAGATCATTTGTTCTATGGAATTGCTGAGTCTCTTAGGCAGTTATGTGGCAGTAGTGTGCTCTATACTGCAAGCCATAAAGCAAGGCACACCTGGCTTTCAAACTCAGTAGCCTCTTCTTACTCACCTGCTAGAGATGGAGGCTGTGCTGAATTGCAACAAACAGAAGCTGAATGAAACACATGTATATCCCTGAACATCAGGGATGGCTAACCTGTGACCCTCCTAGTGTTGGACTAGTTCCCATCATGCCTGAGAATTAGCTATGATGTCTGGGACTGATAGGTGCTGGAGTCCAACTACAACTGGAGGGCCAACTGGTTAGCAACCTCTGCCGTACGTTTTCAGTTTCTAGTTGTATGAACCCAATAGTTGCTGTGAAAGTTCATTCAGCACACAGAGAGTTAAACAATCACACAATATTAACTGCTCAGCTTATAATACTCCTACAGGGCAAGTTATCCAAGCACACACCCACACTATATGTAAAAAAGTTCTTTTAGATAACAACGAGTAAGAAAAACAACAACCCCAACTTAATATCAGACATGCAACATATGCTCGGGCATTCTGTTTGCCCTTCGCAGCAACACACACACACACACACACACACACACGTAGACAGCCTTGGTCAGGCACAAAAAGTCAAGAAGAAACAATATCCTACTCCTGATCAGGGAGCAAGCTGCTTTCATGTTGCATTACGTAAAGCTTCCTCCCTCTGTTCCAGGAAGTGTCATTTAATTATCCAGCTTTCATATTGGTAAATAGGTTTGCTACACATCACAAAAGGGTTGCAATTTTTGGAAGCAGGTTTGTTCACTGTTCAGATTAGCTAATCTCTTGGGGCTCAGGTTCCAAAACAGTTTCGGTTGCTAATAAGCAAGAAAAAAAAATTAGGGACATGCTTTTCGTCTTCTTTCTTTTAAGAGATCCATTGCTGTTTTCCTCACTCTCTCCCCACTTTCAAGTGCTTAGCAGGGAACTTTGGAGTCTTCATCTTCATCTTCATCACCTTCTGCCCATACTAAAAAAAAAAAAAGCACAAATATATGTCACTGAGTTCGTTACCTGAGATCAGTCCCTTTCTCCAGTTTGGGCCATTTTATTCAGTTCTACAAGTGTGATTGGCAATAAAATGTGGTTGTATGGAGGGCTCCCATTCAGATTTCTCGCCAGCCAGGCATGCTATTTTCTAGGATACTTGATTTAATTTTGTTTCCCTGGTTTTCTATTTTCTACCACCATCCATCATTATCTGGGCACTGAGCATTGGGCTGTTTTGGGATTATAATTTCCCCAAGACCGCCCCTCAAAAAAAATAGTTGTTGTGCTTCTGCAAGCTTTGAGATTTCCCCAAGCCTGCTGAGTTCTCTTGTGTATGCATTATGCCATTTTTAGCTATATAATGCTCAACACTAGAAGAATAAGTTCACTTGCCCTAAAATAAATCATCTTATTCTCTCAAGCAGCGTGTTTCTCCTTAAAATATGATTTGTGGTTGTTGTTCAGTCGTGTCCGACTCTTCGTGACCCCATGGACCAGAGCAAGCCAGGCACCCCTCTCCTCCACTGCCTCCCACAGTTTGGCCAAACTCATGCTAGTCGCTTCGAGAACACTGTCCAACCATCTCATCCTCTGTCGTCCCCTTCTCCTTGTGCCCTCCATCTTTCTCAACATCAGGGTCTTTTCCAGGGAGTCTTCTCTTCTCATGAGGTGGCCAAAGTACTGGAGCCTCAACTTCAGGATCTGTCCTTCCAGTGAGCACTCAGGGCTGATTTCTTTAAGAATGGATAGGTTTGATCTTCTTGCAGTCCATGGGACTCTCAAGAGTCTCCTCCAGCACCATAATTCAAAAGCATCAATTCTTCGGTGATCAGCCTTCTTTATGGTCCAGCTCTTACTTCCGTACATTACTACTGGGAAAACCATAGCTTTAACTATACGGACCGATGTCGGCAAGGTGATGTATCTGCTTTTTAAGATGCTATCTAGGTTTGCCATTGCTTTCCTCCCAAGAAACAGGCGTCTTTTAATTTCATGACTGCTGTCACCATCTGCAGTGATCACGGAGCCCAAGAAAGTAAAATCTCTCACTGCCTCCATTTCTTCCCCTTCTATTTGCCAGGAGGTGATGGGACCAGTGGCCATGATCTTAGTTTTTTCGATGTTGAGCTTCAGACCATATTTTGCACTCTCCTCTTTCACCCTCATTAAAAGCTTCTTTAATTCCTCCTCACTTTCTGCCATCAAGGTTGTGTCATCAGCATATCTGAGGTTGTTGATATTTCTTCCGGCAATCTTAAATCCGGCTTGGGATTCATTGAGTCCAGCCTTTTGCATGATGAATTCTGCATATAAGTTAAATAAGCAGGGAGACAATATACAGCCTTGTCGTACTCCTTTCCCAATTTTGATAGGTATTGTTAATATATTATTATTTATTAAATTTATATACCGCCCTTCATCTGAAGATCATGGGCGGTTTACAGTATAAAAACACAAATATACATAACATAATAACAAATAAAACAATAACAAAATGATGAGATGGCATGCAGTTTGTTTAATCATTCACTGTTAGTTGGCTTGCCTTTCTTGCTGCAAGAATGCTGCTGAGATGTTAGGTTGCTATTTGCTTTTGCTTTCTCGTCAGTTTGATTTCCAGCATCCGGTTTGCATTCTTTGAGCTAGACTTTTATAGCAGGCAATAGCTGCACATGTAGCCTGTCCCAGAAGAAGAAAACCATTCAAAACCCTTAGTCCTGCTATAATTCCAAACATGATACTCAGGCACTTATTGTAAAAGGGGTGCAGTGGCAGGAAACTTTACCAGTTGCTGGGGATCATAAGTGGGAGAGTGCCGTTGCACTCATGCCATACTTGTGGGTTTCCAATTAACATCTGGTTAACCACTGGCAGAGCACTGGGAGGCTCTCTGAAAGAGTGTCTCTTCCCATGTCAAGTTCAGCAAGGGGTTTTTGTGACTTCTCCCAGTCAAGGATATATGAAGTGAGGGGCCCAATAGCAGGGCCTTTTCAGTGGTAGCTACAAAACTCTGGAATGACCTCCCTATGGAGAAAAATCTTGCTTTGTGGTTGCTTTAATTGAGAAGAAAGGTAAAGATGCAACGTTTCCACCAGGAGAGGAAGTACGATATAAAGTATAGGAATTGCAGAATGATGTTATTGTTGAAAATGCTGAATGTTTGCTGATGTTACTTTAGTTTGCTGTTTAAATCACTTTAATGTTTTATATTAGCTATTTATGAAGTCTTTAATTTGTAAACTTCCCTGTGTCCATTTGGTAAAGGGTGGTATAAAAATCTGTAAATGAATAAACAGAGTGCTGAACTGGTTGGTCCTTTGGTCTGTTCTTAATTGGTATATCCCATGAGCCAAACACAAATGATAGATGACAAATTCATCTTACGACTCACTTCTGGCCTTCTGGCATTTTTAGCTTTAGCCAGTCTCTCAAATACTAATATTACAAGAAGTGGGAAACTAGCAATATACAAATTCCATGGCCCATAGGTTCCTTTCCAGTCTTTCTCCTGGTCCAGAAAAAAAAAGCACTGACCAATCTAGCTAGTAATGTGCAGAAAACCCTGCCGTGACAGCATTATCTATCCCACTAAAGTTTTTTTTTGCAGGGTTACATTAAGGCTAAATCACTGAGATAGGGTCACAGAGATTGGAGAAGCAAGTGGTACCTACAACAAAATGTTGTAGTAGTGAATGCTCTTCAGGTTTCCAGCCAGACATACCTTCCTTCAGAGTAATTCATTGTGTTCCACATGAAGGTATGTGCACACAAACACACACGGGATTCCAAATGACACAATATTCTATTGTCAGTCTTCATTGGTCTGTTTTTAAGGGAGTTTGTTTCATAAAATTTATATGCTGCTTGTTTGTGGGGGGGGGACCCCTCAAAGCGGTTTACAAAAGATAAGTTGCCCCCTTAGGGTTTTTTTGGTTTTTTTAATTACTTCTGCACACCTTGAGGTACTTCCTTCCTCAGCAATGCTGCTGTCTCCCTCTTGTTTCTCAGTGCCTTCCTTTGGGCTGTTAATTATCATCACAATTAAAAGGCTGTTAAAAGCAGAGCATATCTGCTATCTGGAAGGTGGAGTTGGCAATCTTAGGACTGCCTCTTGAGCCGGACAAGTCATGCACCTGAAATTCTCCTCATCCCCCCCTCATCTGAGGCTTTCATAGAAGGCAACAACTAGATGACTAGAAACATGTGAGGAAAGCAGCCAACAAATATTTACTTTCACAGGGGCCTGATGCTCTTAAGAAACATTTTCTTAAGAGAAGTCTCTCAAAATTCACATACTTTCCTTCTCACAGTTTGCTTTCTCAGAACATTTTCCATCATCCCTCATAGTCAGGTTGATTGGATATGTTGTGTGTGTATTTTATATATATCTTAAAGCCACAACAAATATTGCATTAGGGTTTTTTTACATGTATAAAAAAAAACCTTGGCTGTTGAATAGCAGGTGTGGTCCTCACTCCACGCCAAAACCAACAGTCACTGTGTAGCAAATAACCCTATGAGCACAACACACACACACACACACACACACACACACACACACACCAGAGAGATGTCAATCAGAGAGAGGAAAGCAGACAGGCTTCCTAGATAGGACTCATAGGCTGTGTACACATTACTGTTTACTCTGGTTCAAATGCACTCCCACAGCTGGCTTTTGAATCCGTGTACACATGGCAATATTCATGATACTCACAGCTATCCTGTAGTTTCTTGAGAAATACTGATGTTTGACATGTTTCCCTTCAAATCAGCTTCAAAAAGAAAACTTAAGCCAAATTCACTTCACAGTTAAGCTGAGGTGTGTACATTTGTGTGTGTACACATAACAGCACATGTACAGATAGCTGGCACTTGCATGAATAGGAGTTTAGAGATGATTTGCAGGGACAGAGTAACTGAACAGGAAATGTGCATTGGGTGAAGACATCTGGTGTGTACAGCAATGTGCAAATGTGACTTGAAATGCGATGGGGTGGGGGATGGGCAACCTACCTGTATCTTAAGTTGCTTAATGTGTATACACGTTACCAGATTAACGTGCAACATTCCAAGTTGCATTTGCATGTCGCTGAGCACATCAGAGAGGGGGTGGGGATGTCTTCACATGATGTATATGTCCTGATTGGTTTCCTTGCCCCTGCAACCCCCTCCCTCAGAATGCCTATTCATGAAGCTGTTGCCTGTGCATACACAATAGCTATCTCAAATATACACACCTCTATTTAACTGCGAAGTGAATGTGGCTTAAGTTTTCCCTTTAGATTGACTGTGATTTGAAGGAAAACACATCAAACAGCAGCATTTCTCAAGGAGGCACAGGATAATTCTGCATCATGCGTAATAATGTATGTACACAGATTCAAAAGCTAGCAGTGGGAGCACACTGGAACCAGAGTAAACAGTAATGTGTACACAGCCCAAGTCAGTTTGGAGATGGTTTTGGAAGAGTTAAGGACTAAAGGTAGAAGCACAAGCTGGTAAAAGCTGTCTTGGAACACTGTTTTGTGGAGTCTTTCAGGAAAACACTTGTATTTTTGTGTTTTAAAGTATGTAGGTGAGATGGAGAAAATGGAAGTGCCATGCCAGAAAGCTCAGTTCCGCTTTTCCTCAGAACCAGCCTTTAATTTATATCAGTATCAACAGTGCATAGAGGCATCCAGGATGTTGTCGGTGCTTTCCAAGCATATGGGGACAACCCTTGCTGTTATCATCTGCAAATGATCACATCCATGTATGCACTGTCCAAACAAAACCAAGAGTCAATACCACCCCAACCTTTGCCAACCTGGTGCCCTCCAAATGTTTTCACAGCAGGGTGGTTCTGTGCTGGCTGGGTCTGATGGGAGTTGTAGTCCTAAACACTTGGTTGGTGAAGGCTGCCTAAACTCGTAACATAGATTTGGTTCCCCATTTCACTCACCAACCTGCAAGCAGTAGGGAAAATATAAGTTTGTTTGTATGAGAGAATGTGTGTGTGAGAGAGGGAGAATAAATTAACTCACTGACTGAGAGTGTGATGGGTGATTAAGTGCTCAGCAGCTAATTAAGGGTAAAATCTTATGCACTGGGAGTAAGTTTAATGGGACACAGTGGGACTTCCTTCAGTGTAATCATGTTTAAGAGTGTGTTACCTTCTTCAGAGAGTACAGTCATTAACATGTTTAATCATTGTAAAAGCTCAATGTATTCCATTGGGCTTACTCTCAAGTAAGAGTGCATAGGATTGTAACTAAAATCTGCTGCAGCAAAAGCGGCTGTATTATCATCAGTTGCAGCTGCTGCGAATGGACACCTTGCTGATTTCTACAGTTCAGACTGCTGTCAGACAGATAGCTACCAGGGCCACTTTAAAATTAGAAGCTTCACAGCTATTGTGTTGTATGTAACTATCTTTTACTCAGAGTAGACCCATTGAAATTAAAGGAGCTAAGTTAGTCATGGTCATAAATTCCAATGGATCTACTCTGATTAAATGTTAGTTGAATACAACTCATTATCAGCAGCTCACCAGATGGTAGTAACTTTCCGTTTTAAACTGTTGCAAACAGAGCAGGGTTCAGTTACAAGCATTTGAAAGTAGAGACGTGGCGGGCTTTGGGAATGTTGCAGTAAGTACTAGGCATTTGCACTACTGATGAAAATCCAGACGAAAAGCACACAGACCAAACACTCAAGGCAGATTAAAGTACATTTAATTGGTTTTGGTGGAACTCACTTCCATGGAAATGTGTCTAGGACTGGAGGCAGGTGAATGAGTGCTGCTTTGTGCTTCTTCAAAGGCAATACATATAAATCTTCATCTAACTAGGCTTGTATTCTCCGATTTGCACTTACATAATTTTAGATTCCTGGGTGCACTGTTGTAGATTTCTTGGAAAGATGGTGGGAAGGAATTGCTCTTTAAGAAGAGACTGCCACCGTCAGAAATGCTCATGGCAAAGGGGTGTACAGAAAGCCCTGAGAATATTATTTATAAACACAGCCCTGACTACTCCTCTCCAGGTATTTGCCGGAGGAATTGTACACCCTGCTGCAAACAAGCAAATATTAAATCTGGGGAGTACCACGCATGTAAACACAGTCCTCTGGTGGGGCAAGCTGCCAGCCAGTCGCAGTAGCAGGCAGGACGTTTCCTGCGTAAAATGATTTGAGTTCTGAGGCACTGGGATTTTGCTGAAAATGTGTGAGGGGGAGGAAGCAGATTGTCTTTGCTCTGTGTTGAAGGGGTCAAGCCTAGTTTAGGGTGCAACCTGTGCATTGCCAGAAAAGAGGAACTGCATCGCCCACCTCATAGAAAACAATGGAGAACACAGACTTGTATAAAATTTGCATATGCTGATGTATACGCAATATGTGCACATTTAACAGCATTTCCTGTCATTTAAACAGAAATGCAACCATCTTACCATAGTAAGCACTGGGATCAGGGGACCTGTGTCTCTGTTCAGTCAGCTGTCTATGTGATGTTGATCACCAACTTCAAGGCTTCTGTTCCCACTTCAGCTCTTTATATTTAAACCTGACTTGGACTGGGCAGCTCTTCCAAGAAGACGCCTTAAAATAGAGGACTGTGCTCTTCCAGTCCTTCAAATAGAGGACTATCCTCCATATTGTAGGACACAGGGCCACCGTAAGCCTGCCTAGTTGACAAGGCTACATTTCAAAGTGCTAGCCTTGACATCTGAAATCTCTGTATGGCTTGGAATCAGTGCACCTCAAGAACCAGCTGCTCCCACATAAACCAGGCCAGGTTTTGGATCCTATTCAGAGACCCTTCTTTGGGTCCACCTGCCTTCAAAGACAGGACTTTTTTGGCTTTGGAATGCCAGCCTTATGGCATTCCATAATGATAACTTTGTTACCTTTTCAGCATCAGATAATGAGCTTTTTTATTTGCCCAGTCCTTTTAGATGCTGTTTTAACTCATTTAATCATACTCAGGCCTATATTTTTATTATCTCAACAAACATGAATTCAGTCTCACGACAATCCAAAGGGGATACTTACAAACTTTCTAAAGCAACTTGTTCCATTCCTAACCCAATAGAATATTCTTTCAATAGTCTGTTCCACTGTAACAGAGAAAACTGCCTTCTTAAGATCATTGATCCATTTAGTTCAGTGTTGTCTATCTGGCAGTGACTATCAAGGACTTCAGAAAGGAGTCATCCCAGACCTACCTGGAGATGCCAGGGATTGAACGTGTGACTTTCTGCATGCAAAACCTGTCCTCTACTCATGAGCCATTGCCTCTCTACTAAAAATGATATTCCTAGGCAATGGCAGTCATTTCTATAAATACTAGCCAGACCTGACACGATTTAGCTTCTGAGATCAGAAGAGATGGAACTTGGATAGCTGCTTTATATTGAATCAGACCATTGGTCTAGCCAGCTCAGCGCTGTCAACCCTGACCAAGTGTATTTCCTGGGCTTCATTCAGGGAGTCTTTCTCATCTCTTCCTGGAGATACCAGCGATTTAACCTGGGACTTCTGCCTGAGCATTATTTCATGCTCATGGGTGTGGAGAACAGTTCTCCAGTCTCTCTATAGCCGCCTGCTGCATTTGAAACTGCTTTCAATCATCTTCCACCTTTAGTTTCTTTCTGCTAAATAAAGCATGCTGCCTGGTTTCTTCCACGGTCCACCTTTCTTTTGCAGCCTTTCTTAAAGCATGAAAGGGCCAGTCACTTGCTAATACCATGCTCCTCTCAAATGAGATGCTGCTCTCTCTGCTAAGTTGTTTATTTTCTGTGGGGGCCAGGCAGGCAGGCAGTACTTAAGATGTTAACATTTGATATTTGCAGCTTTCTAGCAGCAAGTTACTGAGAAGGTACTTGGTCAACATCTTCCATTCAACTCAAGCATCATTTATATGCAGTCACACCCAGAAACATAAAGCCTGCCTCCTTACTGATGCAAAACACTACAAGTCATGGCACACAGCCAGGGTATGGGAGGGGGGTAGTTCCCATGTCCTGGTATAGGTAGGGCAGTGTTACCTTATGGCCATACTCCTTATAATCATTCAGAGATGAGTCTCGTGCTGTAGCACACCCAGGGGTGTGTGGCAGGCAGACAGTGCACTCTGTAACTCTGCCAGTCTCAAAAGACTGGTGAACTAGAGTAGGGCACACACTCTGCATACATCATTGTCTGACGAGGGAGGCACCATGTCTTATTAATGTGGGAAGGCCCTTGGTAGCAAGAGAAGCTATATTAAAAGCCTTCCTTATCTGGGGATTCCTGGAGCAAGTCAAGGCAGCCTAGCTAACTTTGAATCTTGCTATACTCTTTGTGATTCAGTTGAATGTATAGAAATTTAATTAATAGCAATTGTGATTCAGTTGAATGTATAGAAATTTAATTAATAGCAATAATAATAATGTGAGAAAGTTCAGCTTCTGTCATGAGAGAATCATATCCCACCAAGCACATTGATTGGACCTGATATCACTAGATTTTAATTTGTACGCTGCTTTTCCACAGAAGGGATTGCATCAAAGGCGTCTCACACAAACAAGATAGAGACTACGTGATAGAACATGTTAGCAAACACCCATAAGCATTTCAATGACATTTCATTTCAAAACAAAATACTGACATTTCAGTAATATGGCAGTAAGTCATAGGGAGAAAAATAAAATCGAAGAATTACCTGTCACCTCTGATAACTCTGAAAACAGATTTTGTATGTGAAAACTTGTATTTGTGTTTGGCATGGCAAATGCTGGTAGGGGAAGGGTTGTGGCTCAGTTTTAGAGCACATGCTTTTTCATTCAAAAGGGCCAAGTTCAATCCCTGGCAGCTCCAGGAACGGCTGGTAATAACCTCCCGTCTCACTCTGGTGAGCAGCCGCCAATCAGATAATTCTAAGCAAGATGGACCAATTGTCTGACTCGGTATAAGGCAGCTTGCTTAAGTTCCTGTTGCTGTTCTGTAACTGAAACAAACAATTTCTTTGCACATGGTGTTTTAATCCCTTGTTTATCATCTCCGCCTCTGCTCCCTCAAAAAACCAAACCAAACCAAACCAAACCACTAAGGCTATTTCTTCAGTTATCTGTATTATGTAAATCTGCATCCACCCAAAAACTCTGTAAGTTATTTACAAATGCTTGAATGGCTTGTAATCTTTTCTTCTCTTGTTCAAAAATAAATAAAAATGATTTATAAAAAGGAGAGGGGGGAAATCCTTCAAATGAAGTACAGTAGTTAACAGCAGCAGCAGCAGCAGCAGCAGCAACAACAACAACAACAACAACAACAACAACAACAACAACAACAACTCATTATAAAGAAGTGCCACAACAACAGAGAGGGCCTCAACTGGAGTTTGCAAAAACACAACAATGAAGAAGCTCATACCAAGAACAAACTTAGTTAGTCTCTAAGCTGCTACTGGAAGGAATTTTTTTTTTTAATTTTTTTTTAACAATGAAGAAGTTTGTAAACCAGCTGCCAGTCCCTTTTTTATTTTTACCTTTGACACTGTGACTCTTAGACCAGGGACATTTTCAGTGTCTTAACCAATTATCCCTTTCATCTCATGATGGGACATGGGATTATAGGTACCTTCACTCTCTATAGGAAGACAACCTCAGTGTACCAAGGGTCATACAAGAGAAGACACTCAGAGAGAGAAAAAGAGAAAATTACGAAGAGGCTGGGATTTTGTTTGTTTGTTTGTTTGTTTATTGGATTACTTACCTACCCCTTATCATAAGGTCCCAGGTTGGGTTGCAATGATAAAATAATATGTACAAAAAAAAACACCAGTTAAAACAACTTACATCAGGATATTACCGGTAACTATCAAAACCATTTAAAAGTGGTTTTATATCAGAAGAGTAGGGTAGGTCCTAAAATGTATACTGCATCTGTCAGATACAGTTTAAGACTAGCAAGTATTGCTATTTGTAGGGGTTGAACTATGAAAGATCTTGATTCCATTATTCTTGTCAGGGGTGAGAGAAATTTAATGTACACCATAGCAAGTCAATGAAAAGCGTCCCAAAGTAGCAAGAAACTCTTCGAATGTTTCTCAATTTAAGTTAAGGCCTGAATTGTGTTAATTTAGAAAAGTACTGCTGGAGTTGCCTGATGTCCTATTTTTAAAGGACAGCCCCTGATTTTAGAATATCACACCCTCCTACTCAAGATGCGGCCCTCTAGTTCCATACAGAAACTGTCTTTATCCTCATCTCAGTCTAGTAGGAAGAGGTTTCTGTAGCATTCCAGCAAGGGGAAAACAAAACAACCTCTAATGTTGCCTCTCCAGCTGGGAAAGCAACATCATTCTATCAGAATATAATGGAGATTTCCACCTCTCTTCAGTCCAAAGTGATATAGGACTGAAACACTAGCCTACCCAGCCAGGAATCCAGGCAAAAAGAGGATTTTTCCACCAATATTTTAAATAAATCAGAACACCACGAGGTATTTTGCCTGGACGTCTGCCCTCCTCATGCCTCATTGTTTTGGAACAGTATGAGCAGTTTATCACATGTTGTCCTCTAGCCATACAATTCCACTTGTCCATTAAAAACTGCATTGTTTGGAGGGAAAAATTATAATCACAGCCAGCAAGGCTGGGGAAGACAGATATTGTGTGGCATTTCAGCTGCTGCACTTTCAAATGGAATCAGGGGGGTCCTGCAGATGTTTTCCATTCTACAATGCTGGTGATCTAAAAGGAATCTCTTCCTCCAGTGTTGTAAAAACAAGGGATTTGAACATCAAAGAGTATGGAAATGAAAGATCACATGAAGAATCAAGGGCAGTTCTGGGATCCAAATACCCCCCCCCCCTCTTCAGAGGTGGCTTGGCTTCATAGCAATACCACTTTCCTCACCTGATACCTCTAGAGGAGGGACGTATCATAGCAATTGCTGGGCTGAGCCAGAACAAATGCCCATACCACAGAGAAATCTTTCTCCAGATCTAAAGTGCTCCTGAAAAAATGAGTAAGGAATTGGGGAGTGCAGTGATTTGTCCCAAGCTCTCATATTCTGCTGTGATGCTGCACCCTAACATCCTGACTAATAATTTTAGGAGGGGGAAACATAGCTCCATGATGGGGCACACAGAATCATAGAACTGTAGTGTTGAAAGGGACCCTGAGGGTCATTGAGTTCAACCCCCTTCAATGCAGTGCTTTGATGCAGAAGGTTCCATGTCCAGTCTTTATCATCACCAGTTTAAAAAGGATCAGGTAGGGGTTGCTTCCAGTCAGAGCAGATTATTATGGGCTAGATGGACACACACACAAAAAAACCAAACCTGGTAAAAGATAGTTTTCTGTGTTCCATTTAAATAAACATTTGTTCTATTAATTTTAATCTTGGTTATAGTGCTGCATGGCACCCCAGTCTCTAGCAGTGCAAGAGTCCAGGTGTTCCAGACCCTTACCTAAGGTTCACGTTTCCTTATGGACAGTGGTGTTTTTATGATAAATGCTTTATTTACACATCTTTACAACCTGAGCCTGTGATGGAGGGGTTCACAGCATCAACACCCCAGAAAGTTATTGTTTCTCCCATAACCACAGCCTTGGATTCAAACAGAATCCAAACATTTCTCTCATACTTTGCCCCAACTTTCTCTCCAGCTTGCTGCTTTCCTTCTAGGTCACATCACTGCTACTTTCAACTCAAAACTCTGGCTTTGTCTTCTAACTAACCACGAGCAGCCCCCACCCATTTTCTGTCTCACACAGAGCCCTTTCCTCTGTTTCCCTTAATGGCATATCACCTAGGCTGTCACCTCCACACAGGAACCTAGTGGCTTATATGTCAACACTTGCTGGATCCAAGGGACAGGAGATTCTCACATATAGCCTTCTTCTTTGGCAATCACTCGTAGCCGAGTAAGATTGTCTTCTATAAACACAGTTTTAACAGTGAGTCCGTAAGTGACTGCGGAGGCCAATTCTGGATCCAAATGCCCTTCCACAGTGAGGACATAGGTTTCCAGGTGGGAGTTGATCATGGTGAGGGTTTGCCAAACGTGACTTCCTCTTAGCTCGTTTCTCCCTTTTGTCCTGAGTTTGAGCGTCTTCAAAGCCCACAACACCTTTGGAAAAGGCTGTTCTCCAATTTGAGTGCTTGTGGGCCAGTGTTTCCCAGCACATAGCCTACTTCCTCCCCCACAAACTTATAACAATATTATTATCCATTGCCGGATCAATGAATTTCATGGGAATAGTTGGAGTCACCTATTTTAAAAGTCATTTTATATATCCTAAAGTGGCTACCTAGCTTTTTAATTTGTTGTTGTTTTCTATTTTGTTGTTGGTAATTAATTAATTAATTAATTAATTAATTAATTGCATGTAGAGTGACAGCTGCTCTAGTGCTGTGCCTAAGAGACATGAGCTGCAAAGTCCTTCCCTACTTTGACTCACATCCTTGCCTTGAACTTTCTCCCAAGCCTTAGGCTAACCCCTCTCTCTTTCAGTTACAGACAGCCCCACTCCCATCTACAATGTATGTGGATTCATGATATCCCTGCCCAATCAATTAGGTCTTCGAGAAAGTCAATTTTAGCTGTCCCCCATGGTTTGTATGCACCAGGAGTCCTGCATTCTATATTGTGGGCCCAAGTTCATGGAACTCACTTCCAGTTGAGGTTCTAGACAGACCCTCCCTGTTGAACTTCCAGTGGCTATTGAAGATTTTCTACTCAGGCATTTTAACAGTATTCTGATTTTATAGTTTTCACTTATTTTTATCTTTAGTGTATTGAGTGAGTTGTTACACCACTTAGAGATGATTGTAATGAAGCAGTATATAAATCGTCAAAATGAATCAAATCATCATCATCATCCTTACAGGGTTCATCAAGATAATGTATGCAAAGTGCTTTGAACAGTCAAGTACTATACTGCATCAGTAGTAGAAGCACTAGAAGTAGGAAGGAAGTTTCTCAAACTTTGTTAGCTTCTTAGTGAACTTCCCGAAATCGTATAAAATTTGCTTGATGTGTCCTAAGTGTATGTACTCAAAAATACTGGCTATTATTCAAACCAACATTTGATAGTGTTCAAGCCAAATACAGTATTAGAAAAAGGAATATCAAGGGGATGCAATTTCCAAAGATTTTTTTTAAAAAAAAAAGTAAAGGAAAGTAACCGCAGTGGAATAACTCTGTTAGGGCCAACTGAAATGTCAGAAATAGTGAGCAGGTTTTCAAATTTCCCAAAACTCTTTTTCAGGCTAGGAAATAGACATATTAAACAAAAAAACAAAACAAAATTAGGGAGAGATAAAACTGGAGCGATGGGAAATCCTCTGTCTGCGTTTTGCCAAAGTCTCAAAGATAGAAGATTGGTGCTTTGCAGACTTAATTAGGTTAGACCTCTCCTTCTGAAAGCAGAAAAGCCAAGCTATTAATTATGCAGATCTGTCTCTAATCTGTTATTCAGATTAAGATGAGACCAGTTAGTAGCTCATGGCAGAGTCTCTTTGTGTGCAACAGAGGACTGGCTAATGATGGCAGTACTTTGTGATCAACCTGAATGTTAAGTCAAAACATGTGAGGAGGTGTTAATGGGGAAATTCTAAACAGCAACTGAGTAGTGACTCAGCCCAGTAGGAATGCTCTGTATGGATGCTGTCGGGAACAGTGCCGGAGGCCCAGGGGAATCTCATAAAGTGCAACCCTAAACAATATGCTCATAATTAAGTCCCATTGATTTCAATGAGGCTTACTCCCAGATAGGTGTTTATAAAATGTTTGCAAGTTATATCATAGTTTCTCTGTGCTCACTGCCCTGTCCCCTTTCCTTCCTTTACTTTACCATGAGGAGGTTGCAAGAGGTTTACCCAAGATCCAGCATGGTTCAAAGCTATGTGCAAAGTTTTCTACTGTGACCAATAGTGCTATTCTACACATGTCTTCTCAGAAATAAGTCAAATTGAGTTTAATAGGACTTAAGTAGGGACACAGCCTTCTAAGAATCCAGTTCCTCTTCTGCCTTGAAACTCTATTTTGGGGCATGACCTGCTAAAAAACAACTTGTCCTCAAAGTTATCATCACTTTTTAATCTAAAGCCGTAGTGCTTACATGGCCCGAGTCAGACACATTTAAATGCTTTGTGTTTGTTTGTTTGTTTGTTTGTTTGTTTGTTTTAGTAATATTTATTAATATTAATATTTATTTTTCCTCATCAGTTTGCAGGAGAACAGCAGGTGGGGTGAGGTGGGGCCAAAACGTTTTGCTGACTGATTATCCAGTTTTACATGCACACCCCACTCCACAGACAGACGTTTACTAGACTGGCAACTCTTGCTTCAACACTGGTAGTGGAGCAGCATCCATCTACCTGGCAGCAGGGTAGCTTTGGGGCATAGGGCAGACCAAGTAGCCCATAGTCCTCCTAACACTTCACTGTCATACCCCCCAAAACTGGCCAGCAGGTGCACCATCAATGTGAGGCTGTGGGGGCCAAGCCCCCCCCCATTTTCAATAAGGGAGCTGCTCCCCCTCAATATTCCACAGCCTGGCAGGCCCCATTGGGCTCTGACACAGCTGTGGCACTTAGTAATTTTTTAAAAACTAGCACATATACATATAAATGATAAATTAGCATATGAAAATTTTATTATTATTATTATTATTATTATTATTATTATTATTATTATTATTATTAATGAATCACTTTCCATGAGGCATTTCCCCCCCGCAAAGTCCCACTCTTCCTTTATCTCCTGAGACAGACACATGCCAGCAACAATGAGGCATCCCAAAGTGATTTAAAATATTTTCTTCTTTTTCATTTTTTTAATGATGCATTTCGTCTTCTTTTTTGGTAGTGTGGAAGTGGCCACTGGGTTCAGTTGATCATTTTCATGTGATAAATACTGCAGCAATGCTTCCAGAATGTAATTTCTTTTTCGTTGTCCTCTTCCAAGAGGCACGTGGGAAATCGGTACAGTACTCACCAAGTTCCATCTCACTCATTTTGCCTACTGTGATCAGCTTAGCGTGGTTTAGCATCCCAAGCAGGATGATTTATATCTCCAAAGTGTTGGTTATGTCAGCAGGGCCAGCAAAAGACATTGTGCCACTTGAGGCAGGTATATCAGCCGCCTCCTCCTCCTCTTCCTCCTCCTCCTCCTCCTCCTCCTTCCTCTTTGAGAGGTGTTACTTATCGGTACATATATGTGCTGGTGCATTAGCAGTGGTGGCACAGGCATTCAAGACTTCAAACAATATTTGCAGAAGTATTCCACCTACATTGTCAGAGACAGGCCAACTGCTGAGCACAAAAATGGGGAGAGCATTGTTACATTCAGATCCTGCCTATGGGCTTCCATTAGACATCCGGCTGGCTACCATGAAAGCAGAATGCTGGACTAGAAGGGGCTTTGGTCTGATCCAGCAGGGCACTTCTTATATTCTTAATGGCAAATACTGCCTGAAGTTTCACTGTAGCAAATAGTGAAATTTTAAACAGCTATTCGCTAGGACACTCCTTCGCAAAATTGCATTCCTTGGCTTGCAAACAAAATGGCAGCCTGTTGGCCAAATGTTGCACAGGCAACATTCCATAGAGCACTTTAACAGCACGGCTGCCCTTTGCTGCAACAGCCAAGTGGTGGCTCTCCTAGAGGCCACACCATAATGGATTGGGGGGTGGGGCAGCAATAGGCAGCAAGCCAGCAGCAGTTGCAGCTCACAGCCCCATGGGCAAAGCAACAGCAGAGGGGCTGGGGGGCACTGATCCATCACCTCTCACATTGCTTAATGAGGGGACCCACCCTGCCAATCTTTAGATACTTCTATAGTAGAATGCCTTTGTACTTAGTTTCTCCTTTATGATTATGTAGCATTTTGCCCTATGGGGCTGTTTAGGTCTTGGTGTGATTAATGTATGTGATGCCAGATTGTATTTTCTTTATTCTGTGCTTTTATGTACAGATCTTTTATTGTACTGATTTTAGTGTTGTTTTGTATCTGTTTTATTGTATGGTGCCATCTTTTTTGGAGGTGCAAGGTCTGTGAGAAAACCTCTTCTGTAATGGCCCCCAAGCTTGGAATTCCCTTCTTATACAGGTGCATCAGGCACCATCTCTTTGCAGCTTTAGCTGGTGGCTGGAGATTCACTGTTCTCCTTGATCTTTCTCTGTTGAAATGTCATTGTCAGTGCCTCTCTGGTATGTAATGG
Source organism: Lacerta agilis (assembly GCF_009819535.1). Taxonomy (NCBI): domain Eukaryota; kingdom Metazoa; phylum Chordata; class Lepidosauria; order Squamata; family Lacertidae; genus Lacerta; species Lacerta agilis. The sequence goes on along the minus strand of NC_046317.1, from coordinate 45,749,090 downwards.
CATCACACTGCAGTTCTCTTGGCCACAGACAGGTGCTTTTTTTGCGAAACACGGTGTGACCACAAACTGGGCTCTCAGCTGCTGGGTCATCACATCAGAGTTGGAGGGCGAGAAGGAGGAAACCAGAGACAGAGGCAGTTGGGCAGGTGGCCCTAGAGAGTTGCAGAGGTTTGGCAAGTGGGAGGTGTTTCTTTGGCAAATTCTATTGGGAGGGAAGGGGCTTTGGCAAGGAGTAAAGACTGGGGGCAGGTGGCTTTGTAGAGTGGGGTTGATGGAGGGCATGCAGCGTTGGGAAACAAAGCAAGGAGGGGCCACAGCCCCATGGATGTGTGTTTGTACAGAGAGACAGACAGGCAGACAGAGAAAGTGTTATGCTGTTGTGGTTTGGGTTATTTTATTTGTTTTGTTGAACTGTGTTATATTTTGTATTCTCCTTCCATGAAAAGTTTGACCTGCTACATTGGAGTGTGTCAGACTGCCGTTAAAGCTATAGGAGCAGAACTAAGAAGAAAAGAAAAAGTGGCAACCTTCCTTGGATGGGGAAAACCCAGCAAGCATCCACGTGAGAGGCCCTCCCAAGGTGAGTGATGCATCATCAACATAAACAGCAAATTAGAGGCCTAAGCCTTTGGCTGAGACAGCCCTAATTACAAGTGGAAATGAGCCTTATAAAAAAAATAAGAACATGACAGGGTTTCACAATCCCTGCAGCAAAGAAACCAGGAAGAAAAGACAAAGGGTTGCAGGTCCACATTTTTGTCTAGCAGCAGCTTCTTTCAGATATTTCATTGTGCTATATTTAACAATGAATATCAGATTTCAGTTCCTATCAAGGGTAATTTATATAACTCTTTGGAAACGTGCAAAGAATTTTACCATATTTATTTTGCACTGCCCTCAAAGTAACTTTATGCAGTAGATTGCTCTTCCCTTTTCACAGGTAGGAATAGGTTCTTTTGTTCACTGTATAAATTCTAAATTAAATTGCCGCTGTCATCAGTTGCAATTCATTTAAGGATCTCTTTTTGGGTGTGTTAGATAAGCTCTTGGTGAGACATTTTGCGTGAAAAAATAACCTGATAAATAGAAAGTAAAACTAGACGAGTAGATTTTAAAAAGGAAGAATAAATAATCTAATGTTATTTGGTAGTCTTATGCCAAAAGAAGAAGGGCTTGCAAGACAAATGAGCAAGGAACCTGCTTTCTACATAGCAAGATCTTTAGGCCAACTTTTTTTTAAACTTCTGCTCTCTATTTGGAAATCAGACTGTCTGCTGAATACAGGAAAGTTGCCTTATAAAAAAATCGAACTGCTGGTCCATCTAGCTCAGTATTGGCTACACAGATTGGCATCAACTCTCCAGAGTTTAATTCAGACCTATTACATTGTTTAGCCACACAAGGAGACAAAAGGCCTTTCCAAATATCTGTTGTATTTAACAATAAATACTGTAAATTGTCACTTTTTACAGGGGTCCAAAAATAGCACATTTATTTTGGGGCAAACTGCATTTTTACCAACAATAAGCTGCCAGTACATGCTGTTACTGGGCAAAATTCCCACAACCATTTTTCTCCATTATACACTAGAACATCATGTGAAATGTGGTTGTATCTGTCATAGGACTAAGGAACCTTTTGGTGCATGACTGACCAGTGACATACTTCTCCATGGCTCCGATTCACTCCATTTTCAGAACTTTTAAAAAAGGTTGTGTAGAATTGAAAATAATTTTCCAGAACATTCCAGAAGAAGTACTAATGTAACTCTTCAATAGTTTGGAAATGGAAAAGCAAACAAGACTATCTTCACCCCACTGTACCCTGTAATTTTGCAATATGTTCCTTTGCTTTTGCATAACTAGGGGATGCACTCCCCTCTTTTCAGTGCTGGAATCAGTGTGTATCTACTGAGGTTGAATGTTTTAAAAGCCCCAAGGAACCAACTATTTACTTAATCTACCACCTAGCTATCTTTACTGCTGCAAGGCTATTCCGTACCCCCTTCAAAAAAACCCTGTGTGAATAGGTTATTGTGCCACTTTACTGGAGCTAAGAAAATATTATCCATTTTCTACCATCTGTAATGACCCAAACACGAAGCAGAAATGAGAGGAAAGTGCAGTGTGCTATCCAACTGAAGTTGGAACTGTAAGATTATGTGAAAACATCACAGACTTCATGTGTATCTGATGAAGTGGGCGCTAGTCCACTAGCATTTATGCCATAATAAATTCATCAAGTCTTTCAGGTGCCAAAGACTCTTTGAGGTTTTGCTGCAACAGGAATTAGTATGGCTACCCTTCTGGGAAATATTATGTGTTTGACTCATAAACACAAATAGCAGTTTACAAATGCTGTTCTTCACTTTGAAGCTGATATAAGTTCAGTATCTCGCTGCTTCACTTTAGCCAATACAGTAAGAAGCTAATTGCCCACATGCCTCTTTCACACGCCCCTCTTCAGGTAGCTAAGTCTCACAAGAGACAATCATGTTGTTCAATGCTATAATTAGAAAATTATTGTGCTATGACTAGGCCTATGTTCTGGACAATCAGGGCCCTCCCTAAAATAAAGAGAATGGATCATGCCAGTTGCAAAAGAAATGGACTTTCACCTATTGTCTGATTACACCTCTTAAATATGACGGTGATGACTTGAAACTTTTGTGTGGGACTCTTTCCCCCCTTTCCATTCCAGGGATAGGTTGGGCTACACAATCAAGCATCTTGTTCACAGACATATCTATACAGAATAGAAGGATTAACTTCAAGTAACATCCCCTGCTCCCATCTTCATTACCACCTGCTGCTGAAGAGCCTTGACTGTACTTAGGTAAAGCTGCAGGAGTTTAAACTTGAAAACTATATATCTTTAACTAAAAGTGAGAAATCAATAACTGCATCTACTACCCCATTTTTTCCTTGGGGTAGGGAGACAGAAGAACCAGCTAGGGAACACAGTGGCTTTTACCCTTTTTTGCCCTAGGATGTGTAAAGGTATGTACCCTATCTCTGGCTTAAAACTCTCCAGTCTCACTAAACGAACTGGAGATAAGATTGGTTCAAGAAACAAACGTGTCAAGCAGGGCAAGTGGAGCTTGGAACACAATGCTCCAGCAGCATGGAGCTTTCCAGCCAGCCAGCCAGCCATGCCCTCCTTCATGATACTGTGTTGAATATGATCACTTCCATTACCCTTCCTATTCAGTCTTATCCCTCCACCCCAAGTCAGTATTTTATGGCCACTGAGCATGTTCAGCCTTTTCCCCTAATAATTTTATACTTCTGCAAACATTGGGGTTTCAGCAAGTCTCTTGATAACCTCCCACTTGTACATGGATGGTGCAATTTCTACTACACAAGAGATCCACACTCCTAGATTTTGGAAACAGAGGGATTCATGACCCACTAAGCAACCTATGAATATTGTCGATAAATATAATTTTAGTGGCAGAAAGCCCTCATGAAACACTAAAGGGCACTGTGGTATGTCTGGTTTGTGTCATCTATGCCCCATGATTTTACTCTGTTCTTGACACAGCATCTACCATGATTTATTTGTTATCTTTCTTTTTCTCTGCCTCATTTAATATGTTCTTTTGGCTTGAGCCATTTGGCTACTCAAGCTGTTTCCTAGAATATGCTCCCTGTCTTGCATCAGCAGTCTCTTGGATGAAAGGATACCAAGGAGAGGAAGTAAAGTGTTCAGCAATAAAGATGCTGCTGAGGAATGCTCCTTCATTACCATCTAATTGAACGGATGGGTGCTGAGGTCAATGAATATTTTACCTGAGAACTTGTGTGTGTACACCTCTTTCTGGGGAATTCTGTAGGCTGCCTATGTGGTGCTTACAAACTGGTTCTATTTGTTTGTTTAGCTGTTACCATTGCTGTGTGAGCCACTTAGTTTGTTCTAGTGATAGCACTTAAATGACCCTTCATTCTGCAGAATTACGGTAGAACCTGAACTTCCTGGTGCACAGCAGTCAAATAAGCCCTGGCCTGAGGACTTTGCAGGATTCAATCCTGTAATAGTTGTATGTTTTGTTCCTCCCCCATCCCTCCTGGATTTCTGTGCATCTTTCTTTTTGTTTTGGTTTCCAGCTGTTGCAGGAAATGCTAAGCTTCTGGCAGATACACCGTCAACATGAGCTGTTCCTTGTTGTTTTATTTCAGTTCTGGTAAACTCAGTTAACCTTATGCTACTTGCATCATGAACTATGGGCACTTCCTTCTCTCTGGACCATGGTATCCACGCAGCTGTATATAAGTGCCAGTGGGGCAGAACATCAAAGGGCATGCTTGGATCTGCATACTCATGGGCAAGAGACAAGGGCAAAGAAAAGAGCTGTCAACCTGCCACAGAGCTGTAAACAACCTCCAGTGACACCTGCCCATTAGTGAAGGAGACAGTGTGGGAGCTGGCAACCAGAGTAATGCTGCTCCCACACAGCTGCATGAGTAACATACCTGAGTAATAACAGCATCCGAAAGGAAACTCACTGCAGCAGGCGTGGCTCAAATCCCAGGAGGAAAGGAGCACCTTGCACCACATGTCTCCTGCAAAGTCCCCCCCAGAGAGAATAACTGCAGGGAAGACCTACAGTCACAAGGAGAACTACAGTATGGTCTTGGAAGCGGGGACTTAGTAACTGTTGCAGCAAAAGGGTGACCCAGAAAAATGTGAGGGAAGGGATTTTTAAAAATGTCCCACATTGACATATCAGATATATTAGTACCATCAGCAAAAGCACACAACCTTTCCAGCTCAAAAGAAAGAGAAGCCATTAACCCTTCCTAAATAACAGGCTTGCTCTATCCTCCATGTGACTGGGTGTGGAGACTTGGGGGCATCGCAGGGGGTGCCACAACTATGATGTAGAAAGGAAGGCTAGAGGTGGTGGTGGGGTGCTGAATTTTGGCATTGCACAGGGCGCCACTGGAATTTGAGACCCAAAGGTCCGTCGCTGTTTCCTGCCCCCAATAAATGCTGCTGAGGGTGTGTGAGTCGCAGCTATTCTGTAACAATAACAACAAGATCCATTGAGAGATTAAGCATTCTAATAAACATCCTTATGTTTTTTTTAAAAAAGGAAACTATTACAGTTACAGTAGTTTACTAACACACCCTGTTTTGGAAGCCAGTCCAAGACAGGTTAACTATTGTGGAATAAATTAGTACAGTGTAGAGGTGGTGGAGAAGAGCCTTCAGAAATGTGCAATGGAAAGAGGGTTTATGGCCAGTGACCCCAAACTTGCAGCAATCTATGGTCTACCTCACAGGACTGTTGAGTGTGAAATCTGATTACCTAGAAGCAAGTGCACAATTGTAAGTTAAATTAACTTGTCTGGAAAGGCCTGTAGCCATCTCTGATGACAGCTCTAGAGGTATAAAAGAGAATTAAATTAAAGGATGTGGAATGCTCCCTTTAGGGAAGGCACTTTAGTTCAGTGGCGCTCATATGCTTTGGATTGCAGGAAGTCTCTGGTTCAGTCCTGGAAGCTCCATAACAAGTGATGAGGAAAACCTCTGGCTGCAGAAGAGTGGCCAGATGAAAAAGAAGACAGGATGCCTTAAACTTATGAGTAAGGACAATAAATAAAAGAAGACAGGACTTCTGCACTTTTAATACTTGTGTATAAGAGGAAATTTCAACAGGTGCAGGTTTTTCATGCAAGTTTACATCTCCTGAAATTCAGTCTTACATACAGCTATTAAAAGTGCAGGAGCCCTGTACTCTTTTCCACCTGTCTCACCTCGCCTCCCCCCCCCCCAGTAGGCAATGCTGGGCTAGGCGGAGAAAGAGTCATCTAGTCCAACAGCCTGCAATGCAGGAATCTCAACTAAAGCATGCGTGACAGATCTGAAAAGGATTCAGAAAAGGGCCACCCCAATGATAAACAGATTGGAGCATCTCCCCTATGAAAACAATTATAGCATTTGGGGCTTTTCAGTTTAGAAAAAATGTGAGAAAAAGGAGACATGATAGAGGTGTATAACTTTATTTGTGGCATGGAGAAAGTGGATAGGAGAAAAAAAGAAAGTGAATAGGGAAAAGATAATATTAGTAGGACTGGTCCAATACATTTTGGCACCTGAGGCAAAGCACAAAATTGTGTGCCCCACCCGGCCAGGGAATAAAGAAAGAGCGAAGAGCTACATCAGCAACCAGAGGGGATATCAAATCAGCCTTACCCAATGGTTGAACTGGGACTCAAAGGCCAAGGGAGGTGGGGGGGGGGACCACCACTCTGAACCATGCAGGGTGAGTGCATAGCCTAAGAGACCCCAGAAGGCAGCCCCAACCATTTCCCCCCTGGGGTGGGAGGAGTGCCTCCTATTCGCCCAGAGGCCACTTTGGAAGCAGCATGGCAGAGGGCTGCCAAGGAGGTGGCAGATGCAGGCTCCAAGGAGTGTGCTGCCACCCCTCTCTGTGGATCCTGCCACCTGAGGTGGTTGCCTCACCTGGCCGCATAAGTGAGCCTGCCCTGAATATTAGAACCCAGTTGCTGGGAATCACAAGTGAGGAGACAGCTGTTGCACTCAGGTTTGGCCCACAGGCCTCCCATAGATATCTGGTTGGGTCCTGTCCTGTGAAAACAGATGCTGGACTAGGTGAGCCTTTGGTCTGATCCGCTAGAGCTCTTATTATGTGTTTAGAAAATGAAAGACACACAAGTAGCATAGGCAACATACTTTTGTTTCTTGCTCCATTTTGTTTCCATAACCTTCATGTGCTTTCATATAATGGCCTCAGCCTCAGCCTCAGCCTTAGCCAGGGGTCAGTAAGGTTTATCGTGCCTGGGCTGGATCGGTCCCATGGAGATCCCTCCATGAATTGGATCACGCACGTGGCTGCGATTTTCGGCGTCTGCCGCGATTTTCGGCGTCTGCGCATGCGCAGGTGCAACTTTCTGCACCATGGAAGCGCTGCGCTGCGATGGTTTAGAGCAGCACGTGAGCGGGCCGCTTCTGGCCCATGGGCTTTAGGTTGCTGACCCCTGCCTTAGACTACCCAGGGCTTCTGCACTTTTATGCAGAAGATAAGAGGGTATTTCAGTAGGTGTAGCTTACCATGCAAACTTACATTTAATTAAAGTTGATTAAAGTGAACTATTGTGGATGTTGGATCACCTTTTTCATCTTTCACCTGGCCACCTTGCTCAGCCTATAGCAACCAAACAGCAGTCCAGAAGCTACTAGCTGAACTCAGATCAGATGCATTTAGCCTACCTATCAAACTAGATTGGTTTATTGTGCTCTGTTGTACTTAGGATGTTGAGTGATCCCCAGTGTCATGTGTGCATAAGGTCTGACTAGAAGGATGTGAGCCAGCCCTTTGCTTCCATCATTGTTTCTTTCTCTGACCGCCAGACCAGACCTTAGTAGGTTCGTTCATACCACAGAACACGGATCTAATGTGGTAAGGTGTTTATATTGGGCAGTCCTCTATTTGAAAGATGAAGAGCCATAAAAAGGGAGAGCATGGACACTGAAGTTGCCCATGGACATTAGCACCTAATGTCAGCAGACTTAACAGGCACCCAGGTGACTTGGTCAAATTCTTCTCTACTGTAGCAAAATGTATTGCATTTTGATTCAAATTATAGCTATTATTTATAAAATGTCCATATCTACCTATAAAGTAGCACATGGAAATTTTATATAAATTTATATAAAAATATCCTAGCAGTTCAAAAGCACGTCAAAGTGCAAGTAAATAAATAGGTACCGCTCTGGCGGGAAGGTAAATGGTGTTTCCGTGCACTGCTCTGGTTCGCCAGAAGCAGCTTAGTCATGCTGGCCACATGACCCGGAAGCTGTATGCCGGCTCCCTCGGCCAGTAAAACAAGATGAGCACTGCAACCCCAGAGTCGGACACGACTGGACCTAATGGTCAGGGGTCCCTTTACATATCTATATCTATCTATATCGCTATCTATCTATCTATCTATCTATCTATCTATCTATCTATCTATCTATCTATCATCTATCATCTATCTATCATCTATCTATCATCTATCTATATCTATTATCTATCTATCTATCTATCTATCTATCTATCTATCTATCTATCTATCATCTATCTATATCTGTGTCCTTCTTTTAGGTGATTCATTTGCTTTTTTCAGTGATGTGTATGTGGCTGCCATACACTCCTCTATACAACTGCCTGTCTGTCAACAGAAGCTATTTAGATTCTATTTGCCTTCCTTTCCTGTGTTGCTTCTGGATCAAAGGTGAGACGTCAGTACCCTGGACAGAACAGTTCCTAGTTGCAAGATGGAGAATTTGCAGTGCCATATGGGAGCTAGTTCAAGTTTGGTGGAACCTTTTTCATGCTGTCTCTCTGTTGCAACTCCTGCTTTCCAGAATTTGTCAGCTGTGGCTGTAAAGTTGAGTATAACAACAGACCTAGTCAGAGAAAGGTTGCTAGGCTATGTGATGACTCAAACCTGAGCTGGCAGAACAGGTCTTGGGCTGGTACCACTCACTTGCCCATGCATGTGAGGGAGCAGTGAGTGGCCCCAATCCCTGCCTCTCCCAGGAGCTGAGCTACCCTTAACTTCCCTTTCTACTTTCCTGCATGAAACCCTAGCACTTGGGCTAGGTCTGGGCCAAATCATCTAAGTCAAGCAGGCCACGATCCCCATTGGGCTCAGGGGGAAAACCCATGTCCATGACTACCTGGATCTGATGCCTTCAAAGCAATGTGATGAATGAGATAATGTTTTTAACAGCTTTGCAACATATAGATATCTTCCAGGAACTGCTATATTTTTCCAGAGTTGCACAGAGGTGATAAAGCACTATTAAACATGCCTACTCAAGAATAAACCACACTGAGTTCAATGGGACTGACTCTTAACATAATTGTGTTTAGGATTGCAGCCAAAGAGATCAACTGCAGCTCAATTACAGGCAGGTAGCCGTGTTGGTCTGCCATAGTCAAAACAAAATAAAAAATCCTTCCAGTAGCACCTTAGAGCAGTGTTTTTCAACCTTTTTTGGGCAAAGGCACACTTGTTTCATGAAAAAAATCACGAGGCACACCACCATTAGAAAATGTTAAAAAAAATTAACTCTGTGCCTATATTGACTATATATAAAGTAATTCTCTTGAATAGGAATCAAATAAACACAAAGAAAGTATTTTATAATTACTTTATTAGGAAATAGTAAGTAAACAGAAATATGGAAAATTATAAAATACTTTATTCAGTGCGCAACCAGGGCCTGTTTGGCTGAACACAAAGCTGATATTCTGGCTGGAATTTTTCCCACGGCACACCAGGCAACATCTCGCGGCACACTAGTGTGCCACGGAACAGTGGTTGAAAAAGACTGCCTTAGAGACCAACTAAGTTTGTTCTTGGTATGAGCTTTCGTGAAGTGTGCATGCACATGAAAGCTCATACCAAGAACAAACTTAGTTGGTCTCTAAGGTGCTACTGGAAGGATTTTTTTATTTTGTTTTAACTGCAGCTCAGTTCAGATTGGAATTTAGAGCCAAACAGAACAAAATGTATATAGAATTCTAAAATTACTTCAGTGGTTTGGCTTTGAACATTCACAATTTAAGAAAGTGGCCAGAAAAAGTACAAAATTCCTGGTCTGGTTTTACTGATTTTGCTGCCAGCATGGTTTAGAAGTGGAAAATGTTATATTGATGTTAATATGTAGTTAACGGAGGGACACTGTACTAAGGGGTCGAAATCAGGGAAAGAAGAAAAACCTATTACCGTATTTGAATTTTCAGTTGTGGGCAAGTTTGTCTCTGCCAGTTAGTTCTTTTTAGAAATCTCAACTTCTTCGTACCAGTTTATCTGCACTGCCAGACTGGAAAGAGAAGTTGCTGAATTGCAACTTATTACCAAACTTAAAACCATGGAGAGACCTGGTCTGAATAGAGACATTGGATTCTTATCTCATTATACAGTACATGATAAAGCTGTTTTTAGCCATCTCACCCCTTGCTTTTTCCTGTAAGACCAATTGCAGTCGTCAACAGGTTTTCCACACCTATCAGCTAATCACCCATTCCCACCACCCTTCTGAGTAATACCCCTCCCCACCCTCTCACTATATATAAGGGTCTGGTGACTTCTGTTTCAGTGTATCTGAAGAAGTGTGCATGCACACAAAGCTCATACGAATAACAAACTTAGTTGGCCTCTAAGGTTATACTGGAAGGATTTTTTTTATTTTTTATTTTGTTTCTGCACTGCCAGTTACTTAACAGAACCCAATGCAAGTTCACACTATAGTGTAACATGGACCTGCTGAACTGGACCACATACAGATCATAGACCATTATCAGTTATTAATATCTGCAGTCCCAGCAACTACCTAGCTGCTTGTTACAGTCTTACTCAATGTCCAGTCCGGTGTACCCAGTCCCTTAGGAAAATAAATGAGCAACAGCTCATAAGGAGGGCTCTCTCCTGTTTCTTCATGCTGGACTCTGACTTTGTTTGCTCATGCCATGCTCTTTTCTATATTCCCTTGTCTCTACTGAAATGTATTTCATATTCAGATACATTTGTTGTGTTTGACAGCAGCACTCATGCACAGTCAGACCAGGAAACTGGAACAAGAATGACCAGATTGTATCTTAAAACTGGTTATTTTCAAATTAGAAAGCAAGACCCAGTAATTAACTCAGAGAAAAATTAACCTAAGGATGGAAATTAGGCTCCTGCTACAAAACATACATCAGATATTCAACATGTAGGAACATAGAACAGATGTTTCTGTATAAGTAGGACTATAGAACAGAAGTTTCTCTAGGTTCTACTAGCGGGGAGTGCCCTGTGCTGCCCAGGAATTTGTAGAAACAAAAAAATGGTCTGATTTTTAAACAGATAGTGTAATTTGTGAGTTTGGACCATCTTGGGAGTTTCCACCAACTTGATTCAAAATGGTGTCTGGCATCCAAATGTTGATGAAGTTCCCCACCCCACACCTTGGAAATCCTTGTGCCAAGTTTGGTAATGATATCTCAAGTGGTAGCCAAACCAGGGTCTGCTTGCCAGTGTGTCTGCTACAGCCAGAACCATCCTCTCAGAGGTAAAAAGTAGTCAGTACAAATTGGTTGGGGAAACTGTTGAGGCTTGGCATGTGGTTTCTGCCCTTTTCTCAGGGTCTCCAGGGAAAGGAGTAAAAGCCCTTTGAGTTTCACAAACAGATAATGTGTGAGTCATAGGGATTTTAGACTTGCCCTCCCTGCATTCATTGCTCAGAGGCAATTTTCATGGAACTGCCTGCACACAAAATATAAGAAACCTCAATGGAGAAAATAAAGGTAGGAGGTGCTAATAGAGCTCCCTCCCTTTGTGCCCCTTAGCTTTTAAATGTATTTGTCTCCTCATAGTGTCATTATCACACAGACTCTTGGCCAGATTCAACTAGTGTGAACCAATGTGGTGTAGTGGTTGGAGTGTCGGACTAAGACCTGGGAGATCCAGGTTCAAAACCCCACTACTGCTTCATCACCCACTACTTCCTCAATGCTTTCATTTCTTTTCTGACCCTGCTCATAACTATTACCAGTGTGCTGCTGAGCAGAGGAGCATAGGCTTATATATATATTTCTTTTGGTCCCTCAATTTTGCACAAAACCAGAAAACTGTACAAGAAAAGCACATTTAAAAATTGTGCACCAGATACAGTATTGCACAGCAGTCTGAAAAGTGTGTGTTGAGATTTTACAATTGCTTTTATTTATTTTCATTTGTAACTACTTCCGACATGCTCTTGAATGGAGGAGAGTAGCTTTGTATGTGTATTGAATTGACGATTGCCAGACTGTGTGCTTTTGCGTACTTCCTGCGTGCTTTCACTTTCACTTTCTGTGATTTTTTTTTTTTAAGTAATGCCCTGTCATTACTAAATCAGTTTAATAGAACCGGCAGGCAAGAACAAGCACAAAAGGGAATGCCTACTGGTATGAATGGGAAAGACCAAAGTTGCTCTTCATATACAAATTTAAATATATGGAGTGGGGGGAATGGATTAACAGCTAATTAATGCTCAGTTGTGGAGTGGGCAGGCCCTCTGATGACTGATTTGGCCTCTTTGAATGATTTGTCTTTTTATTTACTATTGTGTGTATCTTTTTTCAATTGACCACTGACTTGTTTCTATTTGGTTTTATTTTGATATATTTTATGTGCCATTTTGAATCCATCTTGTTGTAAGTGGCCTTGTGTTAGATATTCTTGTGGAAAGGCAAGATGTTTAATGTAAGGAAGGATGCTTCTGTAATGCTCTCATAGTTGACACATGGCAGGGCAATACTGTGCTACATTCCACCTGAGAACCACTGATTGGGTTAGGGATGGCTTTGCTCATGTATGCACAATAGAGGGGCCTAACCTGTGGGCCTCCAGATGTTGCTAAACTACAGCTCCCATCAACCCCTAGAACATTGGTCATGCTGCCTGTGGATGATGGGAATTTGACAACTTCTAGAAGGCCATTATTAGCCACCTGTGCCATACAGATTACTATCCAATTAGCCTTATAAGGACTTCTTCCCTTTTCAATAATTGCTTCATCCTTTCTTTAGGCCTGTTGAACTTGTTTACTGTTGATTAAATGTCCTAGATAGATAATGTGGTTCCCTCTGTTCTGACATCATTGGCTCCCTTGTCTCTGGCACAGAGGAGACATTTGATCACATTTGGCATAAGGAGCCCTTTCCATCACCTGACCTAACCAACTATTGCTTCACACACCTCTTCAGATGGAGCTTGTCCATACTTCTACCTATTCTGTGCTTAGGTTTGCCACTTTTCCCAGGGAAAATCTGCTCTTTAGTGCTGAATTGGAGCTAGTGTCAATCAGGAGAAAACCTGAATTGCTGTTTGCTCCGATTGGGCACTAAACAGTGGTTTTCCCTGGGGGAAAGCAGTGGGGGAAAGCAGCAGGGCAAGAGGAAGTGTGGATAAGCCCATGCTTGAAAAAGACTTGTTATGATGCAGCTCAGATGTTCTTCTTTGAAACATAGTCACATTGCCAACTCCTTACCATCTCCTTCTCTTAGACAACAGAGCTCACTGCACATTTTGACAAAACACATGCACATCTACAGACATTTACTTCACACCTGTAGAATCTCTATGTATTTTTTATTTTATTTTAATTTACCAATTCCTACTTGCCCTAAGTTATGTTCCTGACATGCAAATTGTTCTGTTTTTCTAAGAGCTGCTTACAGTTAATAATGCAGTGAAGAGGCTACTGCATTTGAAAAGGACCCTAGCTATCAGAACACCAGCTATTAACCATAATAATTGCTCTGAACCCTAGAATCATTCTGAGTGTCCCTTTAACTCTATGTCCTAGTTGACCAATGCTTGGAACTACTGATGGATCTTCCAGTGATCTAAATTGATTTCAGAACAACCTACCATGTTGGGCAAAAGATTCCTGCATCTCAGGTGGTTGGACTTGATGACCCTTGTGGTCCTTTCCAACTCTATAGTTCTATGATTCTGCCATTGGTGAATGGAGTGAACTGGTTGAGGCAATTGTAGTTCCAGCAGATCTCTTTACGGATATCAAAGTTGTAAGATACCTAGAGAAGAAAAATGCCATAGCATTTTGCTGTGTGCCTACTTGAAGCTTGTTCACACAATCAGTAAACGGCACAATAAAGTTGTTTCCCACTTGTTTGCACAGTCTGTATATCTGCCCCATGGTGGTGCTTTTGTGATTTATTTATATATTTATACATATATTTATTTAAATGATTTATCTCTTTTAAACAAATTCTTGAGAATTTACATGGCAGATCATAAAATAGTAAAATACATATAAAGTAACAGCTGTCAAACACAAAACCAAAACAGAAATGGGAAGACAGTGCAATAGCAGATAAAATTACAGATAAGACTAAGCAATAGCATCTAATTAAACATTACCCAAGCATTCATGCCCTTAGCATGTAATATCCCTCTAGCCAACTTTATTTTGTCAACTTTCCAAACAAATCTATACCCCAAACCTTTTTATACCAGTATTGTTTTTATAACTGCTTCTGAATCTTCCAAAAATTGACATTCATTAGTTTTGCTGCCATTAAAATGTGGCTTATCAACACTTTAGTTTTCAAATTCTTATTGCAACTGGAAAACAACTTATTTATTTAATTCTTCAGAGGTTGTGAATGCTTTCGTTATACAACTCCTGTGCAGAGGTGCTCATATAGTACTTTCAGTGGCGAATGCTAGAAAGTGTCCCTTCACTTTTGCAGCAATGTCCCTACTCCCAATTTTATGAAAGTTTTGTTTATAAACATTGTTTGCCCTGAACAATCTTTTGAAGGTGTTTCACTCCCCTTCTACCGCATTGGAGAGAGATCAAGACTGCTTCCATTCTAGGCATGTAGAGTGGAATTGGCATGCTCAGTTCACTCATTTTTTACATCTACACCATTTTTCCTTGGCCTCTTCCATCTTTTCGCAGATCACAGCAAGTTTGAGTTTGCCTCCCAGAAGAGCAGAAAACTAGTGCAATCTCCCATAGAATAACTCTTCCACCTTTTTAAAAGGGTGGAGTTTCTACATGGCCAGTTGAGTATCAAGTAAATGAACCTATCACAGCTCAGAATCATTAATTCCAGTCTGGCTTCAAGCCTGGTCATGACACTAAAACTGCCTTGGTCACCCTGGTTGATGACATTTTTCAGGAGCAGATGACATTTATGGCGGGGGGAGCACAGTAGGACTCTCTTGGCGGAGTTGGGGGTACTGTGTTTCAGTGGTTCCACTCCTACCTTTAGGGTCATTTCCAGAAAGCAGTTGTGGGAGACTACTGTTCTGTGCCATGGGAGTTCTCCTTTGTTGTCCCACAGGGCTCCATCTTGTCCCCCGTGCTAGTTAACATTTATATGAAGCCTCTGCAAACCGTAATCAGGAGATCTGAAGTGTCAGCAATGTACTGATAACATCCGGCTCTATCTCTGTGTTCCATCTGAATCAGGAGAGGCAGCTGAGATGTTAGACCAGTGCTTGGAGGCGGTGATGGGCAGGATGTGAGCCAATGAACTGAAGTTGAATCCAGAAAAGGCAGGTGTTATGTGTCCCAAGTTCTCATATCTGGGAGGTGGGGAAATGACCTGTCCTGGATGGAGCAGGTCCGCAGCTTGGGGGTGCTCCTTGATTCAACACTGTCATTGGAGGCTCACATGCTAGGATTGCCTTTTTCCAGCTGTAGATGGTTCACCAGCCACAGCCCCTTTTGGACAGAAATGACTTGGTCCCCCTACTCCATGTTCTGATAACTTCCAGATTGGATTATTGCAATGGGCTCTATGTGGGTCTGCCCTTGAAGACAGTTTAGAAATTTCAATTGGTTAAAAATGCAGTAGACACTTTGGCTGGAACTCTAGTTAGACCTCACCTAATCCCAGTTTAAAACCAGCTGCATTGGTTGCCAGTTTGTTTTCAGGCCCAATTCAAGGTGGTCACTTTAGTGTTTAAAGTCATAAAAAAAAAACTCAGGGCCCAAATACCTGAAAGACTGCTTCCTTCAAGACCGCCTTCCTTCCCTACCAATTCTGGCAGAGGGAGCCCTACTGGTCCTTCCACCACCTTCAGAAACTTGGGGAGGTCTGGCTCAGGAGAGGGCATTCTCTGTGGCAGCCCAGAAGTTGTGAACCCCAATCAGTCTTTTAATTAGTACCAGAAAAACTTTTCTGGCTATAATATTTTTTAAATATTAGTGAAGTGCCATTTCAATGAAGGAGTACTATCATGCTACAGCATTATAATGCTGTAATTTAAAATATGCTTTAAAAAATAAATTGGTCAGCACCATTAATCATCTTCCTAAAATGGCAGTTACTGAAAAGGAGTTGCCCACCATTAAAAAAAAACCTTTATGGTATTATGACAATATGTTATTTCATTTAAGCAGTATTTCATTAATACAGTTGGAATAACCATTTTAGAACTAATTAAAATATTGATTAAAAGAACATTGATACAGTAGCTCCCACTGTAAAGGCTGCAGTGAATGTGAGATTAGTTTCAAATGTCTCCTCCAGTGAAGTGGACCTCCTCCCTCCACACCACCATGGGGAGCGGGATTTATCGGTTTTGGATTTTATTATGTATTTTGTGTTTTTATATTGTATTTTTGTCTTGTGAACTGCCCTGAGATCTACAAATTCAATGGATAATAATGACATTAATTGATGTCATGCCCACTTTTGTGGATGAAACACAGGGATATGGACACATAGCAAATGTACAATACTCCCAATAGTGTGGAAAGTCAGTTGTAATTCTACTTGCAGCTTATGATGGTAGAAAGAACTATTATTAGGTTGGCCAAGACCTGTCTAGAAGTAGCCTAACTTTGTTCAGGTGTATAGAAATATATACTCTGTTCAGGTGTACTGTATAGAAATATATACTACAGCTTCTCTCTCTCTCTCCCATGTTATTCCCCACTCTTAGTTTTTAAGTACTGGGGCTTGAAGCATGCTTTGATAATCTTTTAGTGATCCTGGGAATATCTTCTAGGCTTTGAAATGTGTGTAAAACAGGCATGGTGAACCTGTCACACTCTAGGTAGTGATGTATTGCGTTAGAATTGCATCAGAAACCCAAGCTAGTGTGGCCAGAAGTTAGGAGAGATGGGAGCTATAGTTCAACAACCTGTGGAGGACCACAAGATCCTAGGAAAAACAGGTTTGATTGGTCAGCGCAAGCATGCTTTCTTTACAACAGCTCTGTCCTTGCTGAGGAACCACTGGGTTTCAGAAGCTGCATCAGTATCTTACAGGCAATGCCACTCACAAACTGTCATTCACATAGCGTAACCCACAACTTACATGGCTCAAAGACAAATGTATTTGGTTGGCAAACAGGTATAAAGGCACTTTACGCTAATAACTTTGTACCGACATAAAATAAAGCCAGTTAGTGCACTGCTCCAATGATACGTTTGCTGTTCAACTCTATAATTCCTTCCTGCATTCAGGACTGAAGGTAATATACTTTGCAAACATGGTGGTTTAGTTTTTCCTTCAAGCAGCCTGCTTTTTCAGCTGCTGAACTATTCATGTCAATAACAGTAAAGGTCCTGGGTGCTGTTCACCTTGTGTTGAAATGTTGCCAGCTCCAAGGGAATTATCAAGGGAGAGATATGGCGTGCGCTGCGAGTGTCGTGAGCAGAAAATAGAACCATAGAATCATAGAACTGATAGAATGTTTGCTCTCTTGCCATGCAAGCAACCAGTTACCTCTGCTTCAGTACCCTGACCTGACCCAGCCACTCTCCCTGCACTCCCAACCGCACCCATCTCTGTGGACCACTACTGCCACTGAGTCAGCATGGGCAGGAGCAAGGCTGATAGTGTGCTTATAGTTTCTGTTGTACTGTTTGGTTTCCATGATTACGCAGGCCTCAAGAGGCAATCCTATAAAATCTGCTTTTACTATAAGAACTTATTAGTTAAAGTGAACTAGTAGGGAAAAAATGCACAATTAGGGGTGGTTTTTTTGTGTGCAATTGGTTTATTTCAACGATACAAACAAGTTAAGGGTAAATTAACTTAAGGAAGTTCACATAAGGTATGTTCCCTCTTACTGCCAACCGATTCTCCTTGACACCCACAAAGCTTCTCTGGAAAGCTGAGGAGGCCTTCCTGAACAATGTGGTGGGGGTGCAGGGGGGTGCTGAGGGAAGAGGGACCCCCCTAAAATGGGGTTTGACCTTAATATAACTGAAGGAAATTTAAGGAAGCCAAGTTTCCCATTTCTTCCTCCTCCCCTCCATCTGCCCCACCCCATTCCGCATTGTTCAGAAGGGCCCCCTCACCCTTTCTGCAGATTGTTTTCAGTGGTTGCAGTTGGCTGTAGGAGGGAGAATGAAACAGCAGACTTTCCTTCCATAAACTTGCTTATGTTAAATATTTAGGTAGAGCTGTCAACTTTGGATTTCAACATTTTTGTCTTGAAGCAGTAATGGGAAGATTACGGCTGAACATCTGGCAGAATCCTGATTTCTCCTGGGATAAGACTATTACAAAAAAATAAATAAAAATCCCATTAGCCTCTGCTGATATCATGGCCAACAGTCAGGGATAATGGGAGTTGTAGTTAGAAGAGAACAGGTTGCCTAAGATGACTCAGTAGTGTTATGAGGGGAATATATTAAAGTTGAACATTATGAGAGACATTTAGGTCTCCATCATTGCTTTCATATGTTTCATGGAAAGGAAAGGAAACATATTCATGGACTTAGCTCTCACACAAATAAAGAATAGTTCAAATGTGCCTGCCTTCCACTGATAACACTGGAGAATATAAAAATGGGAAAGCAGAGGAAGAACAATAAAAAAGCCAAGTTCCCCAAAAGGCATTGCATATGCTGCTTCCCTAAACTCTTACTGGCATTCCAGAGGCCATAAGAAGGTGTTCAATGACATGCGCTTGTTCGCTTTGCCTGCCCACACTCCTAATGAGCACCCTTGGGCATCCAATCACCCTGCAATCTCCCTTTGTTCTTCCAAGGTCTTGTTCCTACCAAGCAAACTTGTTTGCATGAGGACTAAGAGCCCCAGTTACTATGGCATGCTCTGTCATGTCTGGTCCTCACGTGGCACATTAGCCCCACTGCATTTTCAACATTCCTGCTCAGTATGATTCATAAGTGCTTGTTTACCAGGATCAGCTGTTCTATGAAGATTTCAATGTTTCTTATTTGTCCTGATCCTACTTCCTCCACCATTTTGAAGTACCGGTTCATAACTACAGCAGTGTCTAATGGTCAGGCCAGACAATATACAAATTATGGAAGAGATGCATACAGCTTCCAAAGCACCCCAGTCACATCCTACGTTCCAATTCTCAATCTCTTTCCCTTGCCTAGTTTTAACACATAGCAGATGAAATGGTAGACCAATGTCTCAGAATGCATGTTTAGGCTTACAGTGGCGCCCCGCTAGACGAATGCCTCGCTAGACGAAAAACTCGCTAGACGAAGGTATTTGTCTAGTGGAAGGCTGCCCTGCAAGACAAATTTGTCTATGGGGCTGCCTCGCAAGACGAATTTTTTTTTTCGTCTAGCGAAAACCGCGGTTTGCATTGCCGCTTCGCTAGACGAAAAAACCACTGGACGAAAATATTCGCAGAACGAATTATTTTCGTCTAGCGGGGCACCACTGTACTTGGCAGAATGATCTCTCTCTTTCACTCACACATATATTCCTTCAGATAGACAACTAGCATGTCATGGAGAAAGCTTAGAAAGAAACACCCCCACAGACACCTAGTAAAAAAAGAGTGTGATATAGGGAAAAGGGATGAGATAGATGGATATATAACACTGGAGATCCAAAGTTCCCATTTTTTTATATTAAAAAAACCCGCCTGTACCCATGGGAGGGTATTTAATGTTGGGTTATTAGTATATGTCAGGTCTTGTCCATTAATTTGATAAGGGTGAAAGAATGTATTTTTAAAAGGAAGGTCAGATTGATTTGTGTTACGTAGCTATTTTACTTTAAATTAAACAAGGGGGGAAGTAGACAAGCTGCTACAGAAGGAAACAAACCGGAGGACTGAATTGCAGGGAGAACCTTATAGGAATCTATCTGGTAGAAGGTTTTCTGCTGATCAGCAGAATTCTGTTGCAGGGCCGTCTCGTCCATAGGGGCTGGTGGCGCGCCGCCCCAGGGCGCCGGGCCCCCCAGGGGCGCCCCCGCGAGCCCGCCGGCATACCGGGCGCCTCCTCCCCGACCCGCCCCTGCCCCCAAGGGCGGGCGGGCGGGCGGGCTTAAAGCCAGCTGCCCTCACCTCCCGGAGCCCCAGCTGGAGCGTTGGAAGGGCGCACAAAGCCCTGCGCCGCTCCAGCGCCATGCCCCTCACCCCCCGCTCGCCCCCCCCGAGGGGCAGCCAGCGCGGGAGGGAGGCGGGCGGAGAGGCGGCACGCCGGGGGCGCCGAGGGATCGCCGCGCCACGGCGGCCGATCCCTCTAAGACGGCCCTGTTCTGTTGTATAGATATTCTGAGGTCAATGCCTTTACTGCACAGTCTGTGGTCTCCTAATCTGCCTCACTGAGATTGTTCCAGAGTTGTGAGTTGATATCAGCCACATTTGCTCTTCTGATAGGGTGGAGGGGGGGCAGGGGAAAGAGAAAAAGATGAATCATTTTGATGTTATGGTATACTAGCAACCACACCCTGGGCACTGCGCCAGAAGCCAGGTATGGTAGAGAGGAAAGTGTTCAGCAGAGAAAGCTGTATACTGAAGCACTTGACCATTCGTGAGAATGATCCCTGGCCTTTCCACCATGTATGCTGCTAGTTCCAGTTTTGGAGAGCCCTTGTGCAAATCCTGAGACAGAGAGGAAGGAGCAGGCAAGTGAGCAAGTTGCCCATGGAAAGGCGCTCAGCCGGGGGGCTCTAGGCAGCGGGCCTTGAAGTAAGCCTCAGCAGATGCCCATCCTCACCAGTGAATACCCACATGCCCATTTCTGGAGAAGAGTTCTAGTGAACTTTTTGACACCTCAGTTGGTTCTGATAATCAGCAGTGGGGAACCTCCTGCCTAATTAGGCCTTCCAAGGTCTCCTCGTTTGGCCTGTCAGGGAGTTTTAGCCAAGCCACACTCACCTGCCCTATGCCTGATGTGGCAGAGCCAAGAGAGGGGTTTCAGGCACTACCAACCCTGCAAATAAATAAATAAATAATACATACCCATCCATCTGGCTGGGTCTCCCTAGCCACTCTGAGTGGTTTAAAGCCCCACACACAATGCTCTGCAAGCACTACTAATCAACACAGGGGGGAAATGGTTCACCTGACGTCATTGTGACAGCATATGATTGACAGGTGGGCGGCCATGTCTCTTCTGTGAAAAATGGACTGTAGGAGATGGTGGAGATAAGGATTTGACCCACCAGTCAGATCCAATTCCTTAACCTTTTAATAAAAGAACTACACTACTTTTAAGGATTTGGTTTTTTCCTAATAAGTCAACATATCCTTCTCCAGTTTCCTGCACCTTACGTTTTCTTCTTTGACCAGGATTCATTTTCTTGCTTGAGCACTCATTTGTGTGAACTGAGCCATAGTGATTAATTCCCCAAAAGGAAGATGATGTGGCTGAAACCTGTCTGGGAGCCACCCTGATTTACAAGTCTTGAGCCCTAATCTGGGGGACAGGCTCTGGTTTCTCAACAGTAAAGTTCAGTTCAGTTCACTTTGGGGTAGTTTTTTGGTGTGTTTTTTTACTAAATACACTTTCTTTCTTTCTTTCTTTCTTTCTTTCTTTCTTTCTTTCTTTCTTTCTTTTACTAAATACAAATTTAATGACAACAATAAGCCCCCAAAACAAAGAAGGGAATACACCCTGCATATGTTTGAAGCATCTTCTCTTTTGTTAGTACACCTAGTAATATTTTAGTGCAGATATTTCAAGGTTGAGTTCTGGCACTCGAGACGTGTTCTGAGGTTGAGACCACAGGATCTAAATGTGAGCCCTGGCTCATATTTAAGATCTAAATCCACTTCGCTGCTGGGCTCCTGAAATACTTCCATGTGGAAACTGAGCCCAATCATTCCTGCTGTGATTGGCAGGGTCTTGTTTGCTCCTGTGTGCTGAATTCCTTGACAGAGCCAACATCCCCCTGGGCTGAAGAAAACCTGCCTAGGTTTGGTTTGAAATGTTTTGGCAGTGCGCCCAGTACTAAATCTACAATAGGTGAGTCACACCTGGACCTTGTGTATGTGAACCAAGTGTATTTGTGTCAAATGAATGTGTATGCATATCTATGACATGGGAGGGAGGCGAGGGGAGAGAGCGGCCCATGATTGTGTGTGTGTGATCTAACGAAACAAATAAGCTGATGGCCATGCCTCACATGGCTCAGTAGGGTGGAACAGGCTCAATTTGTGTTAGAGAAAGTTTAGCATTAGAGTACTTACAACACTGCAGAAAGGAAACCTGGAAGATGTATGACCTTTCCTTCCTGTATTTTGCTATCTGGCAGACTTAGAGCTGATTTGCATGTTGCAGCTCCTACACCGAAAAGCAATGTTCCCAAAGGCACATAAAAATGTCCAGAACAACATGTGTGTTGAGTCCTGGAGGTTCTTCTTTGGTGAACTGTAAAATAGCAGAAAGCATGCTTTAAAAATTAAATGTAATGGGATTACATTTTTCATTATTGTAAGGCAGTGGTAGCCAACATGGTGCCCTCCAGATGGATTCCCATCAGCCCTAGCCAATATAGTCAGGCATCAGGGGAGCTATAGTCTAAACATCTGGAAGGCACCACGGGAGCAGCCCCTGATGTAGTTACTGTACTTTAAGTCTTACTAGAAAATTCTTTCCAGTAGCACCTTAGAGACCAACTGAGTTTGTTCTTGGTATGAGCTTTCGTGCACACGAAAGCTCATACCAAGAACAAACTCAGTTGGTCTCTAAGGTGCTACTGGAAAGAATTTTCTATTTTGTTTCAACTATGGCAGACCAACACGGCTACCCACCTGTAACTTTAAGTCTTACTAATTAGTGTGTGGATATTGCAATAAGTTTTATGTATTAGGTCAGTTTCTGGGCAATATCTTATTGTATAGATCATGTTGTTTTTCTCCATGACCAGGGGGGTATTGGTCTGGCATATCAGAGGATCAAAGACCTGCTACTATTTTTGTAGCAGTGCCCTTGCATGGTCCTTGTTGCCAGTGTCCTACAGCCACCCAATTAGCATGAAAGGGGAGCTTTTTAGTCACTGAGATGTCTTCTTACCCTTTGTGCTGATTGGAGTCAATCAGAGTGAAAGGCAGTGAGTCAGCCACAGAGGATTTGCTCCTAGGTTTGCTCTGGAGAAAACACACAGGAAGAACCATTAGCTGGAGTTGCATGTCGAGACCCCGCAACCACCCCCTCGAAGATGAATAAAGACACCAGGACACAAAATATATGGTTAATGTTATTGGGCAAATTTTGGCCACAGCTTTATTGGTTACAGAATGTGAGCGGTAATTGGCTTAGGCATTGGATAGACCAGACTATATCTGACTCCTGCCCAATGCGCACAAAGTCGTGTAAGGGTAAACCACTGGTAAGGGGAGCCCTGTCAATGCAAACCAACTCGAGCTCCCCCTGGGTTCCCGAAGGGGTCATGACATGGCCCTAGCCCCGCCCCGGGCTTCGGACGAGATCCACACCCCCCGGATTCCTTTAACTGAATACCCTTAAGCTTGGAGGGGCAGGCGATGGACGGGCCTCCCCTCCCCCAACATGAGGTCACCCAATGCCTAACCGCAAACCTTACAAAGTTGTGACAATTGCTATGAGGTAGGCGAAAACCAAATGGCTAAGCCAATCTGCCAAGTGGAAAAATTCCTACCAGGCCCCTCAACAGCGACCAACCAAGGTCCATAGCAAGGCCAGTGAAGAAACCTGAAAGTACCGAGGGAGGGTGGGAGATTGAGGAAGCGAGCCAAGAGGAAGTCCCCTGGCTTGCGCCCTCGTTTAAATGGGTCCTAGCCACGCCCCCAGCCAGCCAATTCTCCGGCTGCTGATGACGCAGCCGGGATCCTCTGTGCAACATAGGACAATGTCCCCCGCCTCCAGAGGAGAGTGGGTGGCCGCACAGCCGACCGTAACCCCGCCCCACAGTTAAGTGGAGCGGACTTGTTCTGTATGCTCCAAAGCCAAGCATTTTGGAAAACTGAAAGCAGAAGGTGCTTCAGTTTCAAAGATATGGTGTGGAAGTTCTGTTATGTGGAATGTAACTTCAAGGAAAACACAGCAAGTCACTCTGAAAGGTGATGGAGCACTACAAATAATTTCCCCATGTATGTATTTGTACAGAAAATAGTAGATCTAGCTGAAAGACAGCACATGGGGATCTACATTGATCATTGCAATGCATCCCTAATTATCATTAGTGTATAATTATAAGACTATTGTAAAATGTTAGAAGGGTACTAACTGTAGCTGTGAGGGGGCATGGCTATAAGAGGTGTAGCTGTGATCTTCATGAAGGGACCCTGCACTTTTGAATTTGCCACTACACTACTTTCCATGACACTTGAAATGTCCAAAAATGGTTTGCTGTGGCATGGAGAAAATTGCCTGGACTGTCTAGTCAACAGTCCCCTGCATATGAAAAGCTGCTCACTGTGTGGTAATTCGAAGTAGTATCTATAATTATGTGGTGGCCTTAGCTATGTTCTACAGAGATTCTGTTACACTGACTTGGAAGGTCCCAATAACCCTCAGCTGCACTTGCCCTCCAAATCTCCCCTAGATCAACATATAAAAAATCCACGTTACCATGGGCCACAGAGAGCAGGTTCACTGCCTAACAGTACAAACAGATAGTTCAAGACACACGTGTGAGTTAACCCTTGGAGAAAGCAAAATTCCCTGGGATTATTAGCTTGCCCAACCTGGGAAAAATTCTGGCCCAGCCCAGTTCCTAAGATAGTCACGAACATGAGCAATAGCCATCAACCTAGTCATTCCAAGGCAAAAATTAAATCCTTAGTATAAACAGTTCTAATATAAATTTCAAAACTTTTCTGTATAAATACTGCTACTTTGGGCTTACAGGTTTACAGTGCTTTCTTTATCAGCATCTTAGTACTATAACTAATCCAGAACCCTCTATAGGGGAAGCAGGCTGTTTATCGCAAAAGGTGCTATGCAAATAGTATCATGTTATGGGGAAGCACCATGCAATTACCCTGGACACATATATTTATGTACATAAACAATCATGCACACATACACAGCTATTGAATTCACACATGACAGTATTTCTCAAACTTTATGAAACTACTGGTATGTTATTCTTCCAAACCTATCAGATTTTCCATGTCCACATTCATGCCTACCCCCAAGAGCAAGCAATTCTGTCCAGTTCCTGTACCACTTGTCACTTTCCTTTCCATCAAGTCCAATGCAGCACAGCATTGTGCTTCGTTCTTCCTCTTCTTCAGCACCTATATCTCCTTTGTGCAACTTCATCCTGCTGCCCTCTACGTAACACCTTCCATGGTGCCGCTTAAAGTGTCTGGGGATATTTGACAGGAAACACAGGGAAGATTCCACCACCTTAAAAAGAAACAACACTTTTGAAGTGGAGATGTGTACACACTGACTCTAAATCAAGTATGTTTCCCAAAGCGGATCAAATATGAGCATCTATTTTGGAAATTACACACAAGTGCAAAACCAGGCAGCTAAGTCTCCTAACCCCTCACCCTGACTGCAATACCACTTCCAGCAGTTCTAGTGGGATATTAACCCACAGTCTGCAGAATCCTGAACCTAGAATGTTTATGGCCATATAGCCAGCAAGCCATGCAAAACTGTTATTCTCCCCTTGTGGTGTCCCCTACCATCTCGTTTGAAACAAGCAAACAAAAACAGCAGCTGCCCAGAAACTTTTAAATGCATGTAAGGATGAACAAAGGAAATGAAATGAGGGACATCCTGAACTCTACCTACTAGGAAGTATCTGAACCAGTCCCAAACAGTAAAGAAATGAAAGAACAAATAAACTCAAATAAGCAATTTTTATATTTCTCAGATATTATACAGATGCTTCACCTGTGTTACATAATCTAAAAAGTTCAACTCAATTTTGACACTCTTTTTGGCCCACTGAGGGTATAAATCAGCCTTCTCCAACACAGTGCCCTCTTAGTTATTAGACTACAACTTCCATCATCCCTGATCTGTGCCAGGCTAATAGGAGTTGTAGTCTGAAACTTCTGAAGGATACCATGTTGAGGAAGCCTGGTGTAAAATAAACAGTCTGTGGGGATTATAACAGGCAGGCGAGACATTCTCATGTCAGCCTCTTCCTGTATGAAGAGCCAATGAGAACCATGGAAATATATGGGCTATGAAGAGGCAAAGCAGGTAGGATGCTCTGCCAGTCCTCTGTAAATTAAATATCCCCCCCATCCCAAATGCTTGGAGGATTTCCCAGTTATTTGCTTATGCTGACAAAGCTGCCCACCTGCCATGCTTGCTGAACAAGTCTTGTTGGAACTTGTAATGATTTCCTGTCTGCCAGTTAAACATCAGCTTGCTTGACCTGAGATCACCTGGACAGTTAGTTACTAGATTGCCCCCAAATGTGAACTCATGTCAGTGCTTGGAGACAGAATAGTTGGCAGCTGATGTACCTGTTCACCTGCAGGATTTGCTTCCTGCTTCCAGAACTACCACATAGCACCCTCTGTTGGCCCAGAGCACAAAACAGCCTACTGCCTTACTGAGAGTCCATTTGAGGTGAAGGACACCACTGGCCAAGCCAGAGTAGTAGATCAGAGGGTGCTATGTGGCCCAGAGCACAAAACAGCCTACTGCCTTACTGAGAGTCCATTTGAGGTGAAGGACACCACTGGCCAAGCCAGAGTAGTAGATCTACTCTGGCTAGTGCACAAAGCATTCGCGGTGAGGGGACAGACTATCCTCTGCAAGAGCATCATCAACTTGTTCTCTTAGTCATGTCAAAAAGAAGCCTGCCTCCTTGCCACTAGGAGCAGCTAGACTGGCTCAACTGGTCCTACCAAGGCTGGCATCCAATTCTATTATTCATCGAGAGTCTGTCTTTCGCTCTCATCCACGGCTGGCCATGTTCCATGCTCCCGGCAGACAGAGCAGAAATTACATCTTCCCAGTGGCGGAGCTTCATGCTCTGGCACCTGGGGTGGGAAGCAGGCTGGGGCGGGGCTGGCCCGCGTTCTGGGGGCATGGTGCGCCGCCCACAAGGGCATAGCACACAGCGCGGGGGGGCAGCCGAGATGGAACCCTACCGGGATTGCGCTGCCCGGGGTGCCCCGCCCCCTATGCTCCGCCCTTCCTACGCCAGTGCATCTTCCTTGCTGTTAATATTCATAAAGAGTTGGGATAGCAAATAAAACCAAAATCATCTACCAGTGGTGCACAGTTACACCTTGAAAACTGAGTGATAGAAAATTGGCAAAGGTGATGCCTTTTTATTGGGCTAGCTTCTGTTTGTGCAAGAGAGTGCAAGTTTCCAAAACTCAGAGGCTGTTTAAGCAGTGAATTCACCTGTACACAGTCCTGAAACATGACCCCTTAGGAATCAATTATTTCCGTGACAGAATGCTATTGCTAATGCTATCTCCACCCACCCCAACCTGATACCTGGTTAAGACACAATTACGGTATAAACTGATACAAGCAAGAAAAAACACTAGAGAAGCAGACAGGAAGGCAGCAACCAAAAGATTTCAGGGCAAATTGGACTGCACTAAAGAGGTTTTTTGTTGCCTGTGTGAGGCCCTTTAAGAAGCTTCTTGAAAAGACAGCCATGCTGTTTCATACCCCAAAGCAGGAGCTTGTTAATGGGCATCCAAGTGTCAGCTGGGCCTGATAACTACAGTCTGCAGTAATCTGACTGACCCCAGCACACCAAAGGGATTGTTAATTTCCCTGGCATCTCCAATATGTATTTGGGGAGACCCCTGATTGAGACCTTGGGAAGCCACAGCTTGTCAGAGCCAGATAGACCAATGGTCTGACTCAGTATAAAGCAGCTTCCTATAAGATGTTAGCATCCCAAAGGTCATGGGTTCAGTTTTCCAGCTAGGGTTGGGAAGAAGCCATTTCTGAAATCCTGGAAAGCCATGGCTAGTGTTCCTAATACAGCTGTTAGGAGCCGGAAGATGGGCACATAGTGTACAAGATGTCTCCTTTTTTTAATGGCAAAGGCAGCCAACTATTAGTAAGAGGACAGAGTAGGCCTCACACCATGGTGCAATTACATTCTTGGGGAAAGCTGGGGAAGATATATTTCCAAAGTGTGAAATTCAGAGGTTATAAAAGTTAAACTATGCACATTGGAAACACTAACTACATTTTCGTTGTTTTTATTAATTTGTTAAGAGGATTTGTAACCTAGTACTTCAAGCCTCTCTCTCTCCAAGGGGCTAATAAGGTAAAGAAAAAACAATAAAAACCCAAACCACAAATTCATGCAAGCATAAAATAGCAGCAGTAGTAGAAAGTTATGACCAGATAAAATAATGCATAAAATGAAAATATCTAAAATGCCTGGAAAAATAATGAGAGTTTTTGCCTGGCACTGAAAATACATCAGTTAGCCATCCTATGGAATGTATTCCAAAATTACGGTGCCAACTTCAATTAGTAAAGTAGGAAAAAGGCACCAATGAAATGAGAACAAAAAACCTGGTATCCAAAATAATGCAACTTGTATTTACAAAAAGATGCTACAGCTTTTAGCCTCAGCTCTTTGTCAGGGGAATAATTTTTAAACAATGAAAGACTTGCTTTCTAGGCATGTAAAAAGAGCACTCTTAACAGTACAATCTTCGGAGAATTATGTTTGAATAGACGTGTATAGGATCACACTGTCAATCAGATGGAAGTTACCTCAGTGGTACATGCATACCTGGAAACTCTATTGAAAGGTGTGGTATAAATCCCTAAAAGAAATATATAAAACATTAAACTGCCAGAAGTTGGATGGAACTGATAGCAGCTTATTGATGCATCTGTAACACACACCAAGTACCTAGAAATGGCAGGAAGAAAAAACTTTTACCAGTCTGTCTTATACAAGGGGGACGAGGTAGGGAACCCATGGCCCACATGATGTTTCTGGACTACAAATCCCATCATCTGGCTAGGGCTGAAGGGTGTTGGTTTTCCCTTTACCATTTCATTGATAACTGGCATGGAATCAAAGCAAAATAGTGTTGTGCACTACCCCAGTCTCCAAGCAATGTGAGATTCCAGGAGTGCCAGGTTCTTACCCGGGGTTTGGGTTTCCTTTTGGGAATGAGGTAGAGCAGAGATTGTGGAGTCTTTATGATATATGGATCCAGTTACAAGTAGGTAGCCGTGTTGGTCTGCCATAGTCAAAACAAAATAAAATAAAAAATTCCTTCCAGTAGCACCTTAGAGACCAACTAAGTTTGTTCTTGGTATGAGCTTTCGTGAAGTGTGCATGCACACGAAAGCTCATACCAACAACAAACTTAGTTGGTCTCTAAGGTGCTACTGGAAGGAATTTTTTATTTTATTTTGTTATGATATATGGGTTATTTACACATATATACAACCTGAGCCTAGGATGAAGGGGTTCACAGCATCAGCACCCCAAAAGGGTCTTGCTTCTCCCATAGCCACAGCCTTGGATTCAAACAGAAATCAAATATTGCTCTCTGACAACCATCTGCTTGCTGTTTTGCATCTAGTTCACAGCACAGAAATCTCTGCTCTCAAACTCAGGCTTTGTCCAGTGTGGTGTAGTGGTTAAGAGTGGTATACTCGTAATCTGGGGAACCGGGTTCGTGTCTCCACTCCTTTACATGCAGCTGCTGGGTGACCTTGGGCTAGTCACACTTCTTTGAAGTCTCTCAGCCCCACTCACCTCACAGAGTGTTTGTTGTGGGGGAGGAAGGGAAAGGAGAATGTTAGTCGCTTTGAGACTCCTTCGGGTAGTGAAAAGCGGGATATCAAATCCAAACTCTTCTTCTTCTTCTTCTTCTTCTTCTTCTTCTTCTTCTTCTTCTTCTAACTAAGAGCTGGAGGGCCCCCTGCACCACCCAGCTGTTGTATGGCAGAGAGCCCCCTTTCTCTTGCTGTATTAATGGTCCATCACCCTTTCTTTGTTTTCTTAATGGCCCATCACCCGAGTGATAACCTCTTCAGGAAGCTAGCCTGGCTTGATTACTGTATTTTTCCATGTGTAGGACTAGGGTTCCCCCCCTAAAAAATAATGTCAAAAATTAGGGGGCATCTTATACACGGGGCCATCTCCCCCCCATTTTCTTAAATCTGAGTCCCCCCAAATAGGGGACGTCTTATACATGGGGGAGTCCTATAGACGCAAAAATATGGTAGCTTTTAACACTTGCTGGGATTATAGGGGTCTGGCACCCACAAACTCCTAACACTAGGTTGGAAAGTAGCCCCACCCAGGGCCCTGAAACTGGAATGGTTTAATTTGCTTAGATGATACTTCAGTGGCTCATCTTTTCCTATTCTTACTCCCCTTTTGTAATATTTACTGCATGAACAACGCCCTGTTCATTTTGTCGGTACTTTATTCTACTTTGCTGAGATGTCTCTCCCTCATTCTTCACAGTGGGTGGGGCTGGGCTTGTGTGTGTGTGTGTGTGTGGGATCAATATTTCAGTTATGTTCTATATAGACAATAATTCTCTATGACAAGCTGCAGCTGAAATGAATGTTGGGAAATCATAAAGAGCATGGAGAACATCTAAGGGAATTGGGAATTCTAAGGAACTGGCAGGGCGGAGAAGCCCAGCAGCGAGAAAACAAGGAAGTTTTAATTTACCAGAAAATGTCACAATAAACTAATGGAGGATAAATCCATCAACAACTATTAGCTGCAATTGCCAAGTCGAACCTCCATGTTCAGAGGCAGTTTGCCAGTACTAGCTCCCTAGGTAAACTATTGTCTTCATGCTCTGCATGTGTTCTGGCCACTGTGTGAAACAAGGATGCAAGACTAAATGGATCTTCCATTTGATCCAGCAGGATTCTTCTCATGTTCCTATGTTTTTCAGATAACCTCTTAATAATCTATTAAAGTACTGTACTTTTCTGTGTATAAGGCTATGTTTTTTACTCTAAAATAACGTTCAAAATCTGGGCTCGTCTTATACACGGATAGTATCTCCCACCATTTTCTTAAACCGGAGTCCCCCAAAATAGGGGACGTCTTATAGATAGAAAACTATGGTACATCTTTTTCTGGGTGGGGGGTGGGTGGGCACAAAATACCTTTTTATAAGAGCCAAATTCTGAAATTAATTCAAATTGCTAAAACAAAGATTTCTGGGAGCAACATTATGTTTGTCAATTAAAACTGGACGAGGTCTCATTAGAAATGAAAGTGTTCTTTTTAAGGGGGATGAGGAATTAATAGCAGGATCAAGTAAGTCTCCCATCACTTAACACTGCAAACCAAGACTGCATACCTATGAATAATGATGTGTTTTCTGTAAGGGTTCGAAGTATTTCACACATACTATCTCAATAATTATTGCAAGAACCCTTCAAATGAGCACCAAACTGCATGGGGCACCACAACAGTGCTGTAGAATGGAGTTGTCATGGGCCAGGAGCCAGCTTTGCTTGCTGAACAGCAGCCTAAAGGGGGAGAAGGCAGAGTGACTCCACCTGTAGCTGAGCAGCCTTCAAGAACACAGAGGAGAAGGCACTGATGAGAACCAGCTGGCTTCAGCCTTCTTAAGCAGAGCTTCCAGCAGCCGTCAGTTGCTGATAACAAGACTTTTAATTCTTGGCCTTACCTTGCTGCTTCCTGCTTATCATGACCCTTGACCCCATGATTTTTGGATTCCCTGACCCGTGGATCATCTGGACCAGGTACACAGCCTGGCTGGGAGTCATTTTGGGCTCACAGCTGTCCATGGAGGCACAGGTCAATTCTGTGTCCAGGTCAGCTGTCTACCAGCTCCATCTAGTATGCAGGCTGAGACCCTATCTGCCAGAGTGGTGCATGCTCTAGTTATCTCCTGCTTGGACTACTGCGATGCACTCTATGTGGGGCTACCTTTGAAGGTGACCTGGAAACTACAACTAATCCAGAATGCATCAGCTAGACTGGTGACTGGGAGTGGCCGCTGATACCATATAACACCAGTCCTGAAAGACCTACATTGGCTCCCAGTATGTTTCTGAGCACAATTCAAAGTGTTGGTGCTAACCTTTAAAGTCCTAAATGGCCTCAACCCAGTATACCTTGAAGGAGCGTCTCCACCCCCATTGTTCTGCCCGGATACTGAGGTCCACTGAGGCCTTGTTGGTAGTGGCGCCCATCCTGTGTAATGCCCTCCCATCAGATGTCAAAGAGATAAACAACTACCTGACATTTAGAAGACATCTGAAGGCACTCCTGTTTAGGGAAGTTTTTAATGTGTGACATTTTAATGTATTTTTAATCTTTGTTGGAAGCCGCCCAGAGTGGCTGGGGAGACCCAGCCAGATGGGCGGGGTACAAATAAATTATTATTATTATTATTATTATTATTATTATTATTATTATTATTATTATCATCATCATCATCATCATCATCATTATTATTATTATTATTATCTGACCATGTGGATTGTTGTTTGCCTGACCCTAGGACTGGACCTGGCTTCGGATGCTGACTCTGCCTCCAGGCAAGTACACCTCAGAGACCCTTTTGGTTGACTAGCCTCCCACTCTACTGAGCACCGCATGTTGCTGCTCAGCGAAGAGACTACGACAGGAGTCCAAGAAGTGGTTGGGAGGGGGGTACAGAATTTCAGCATTGCATGGGGTGCCACTGAAATTTGAGAGCCACTGCTCCCCCTCCTATGCTAGTCCCACTGTGGACTCTGTCACCCTCCCATATGGTGACATTTGGCTTGACCAGCCTAGGCTGATTGACATGCCAATTGTGGAGCAGGACCAGTGACAAAAAAATGTA
Source organism: Lacerta agilis (assembly GCF_009819535.1). NCBI lineage: Eukaryota > Metazoa > Chordata > Lepidosauria > Squamata > Lacertidae > Lacerta > Lacerta agilis. Next base: position 45,716,598 of record NC_046317.1, on the reverse strand, counting down.
ATTTTTATCCTTGTGCAGCAAATTGGTTTCTAGATACACACATTATCTTTATTTTCCATTCAGCCAGGCAAAAACACCCAAGGGGGTACAAAGCAGGGCCAATGAGGGGTATGGCCTGGAGAGTTCCAAGGGCCAGATAGAGAGGCTGTAGGGCCACATTTGGTCTATGGGCCTGAGGTCTCCACCCTGACACAGGCCCTTGAAGTTGGCAGCCATACAGGCCATACGTTAAATTGCAGAGGGTGGATCCAAGCAACCTATTAACAGAAAGTTCTTTTTGTGCTGAGAAGCAAATCGTTTGTGTGGATTAGCAATTGGACAGTTTGCTATCGCAAGCCACAATGAAGTGGTGATTTACAGAAGTGACTCAAGCGATCATCACTCTTCTTTCCTGGCTTAATTTGCATGGTTAGAGAAGACTGAGTGGAATGCTCTTGCATCAGAGGCACTTATTGCAGCACTATTTATTTCATAAAAATTTTACATCGCTTGACTGTAAAAACCTCAAAGTGGTTGACAAAAGATAAAACAGTGTATTCAAGAAGACAGTACAACCCTACCTTAAAACATACAAAAGTTAAAATACCAAAACAGGTTAAAATTACCTCAACTTTCTAAGCGTCTGGGTAGGCTTATCTAAAGAGGACAGTGAAGGAGCCCGCTTGAACTCAACAGGCAGGGAGTTCCAAAGTATAGGTGCTGCCACACTAAACAACCGAGTTCTTACAAATTCAGATTGAGTGTTATGTGCTACTTGTAGTAATGCCATTTCTGTCGATCGAAGCAGTCGAGTGGGCACATGTATGGTAAGGTGATATCATAGTCTCACTTATGCACAACCTTCCCCCTCAAACATTTAATCAACCTTCCCCCTCAAATAATTAATCTAGAGTAACTACCACCCCCTTGCCTGTAGTTACAATCAATAAAAAGGTCACAATCACCATCTTATAAATCTGGCCTTCGTGAGGGGGGAAATTGCTTTATTTTACTTATTTAATCTATTATTTATTGTAAAAGAAAGTGAATCATCGTACAGGATAACTAATCTATTTTATGTGATTCTGGCTATGTGCCCCTTGCCTTGCACATATTGGTGAAGGTTTGTTGGGGCTGAGAGGCTGTTACTTCATAATTAATATGTTAAGAGGACCCCATTATACACTATTGCTTTTATTACCATTGCATTACATTGTGCTCTTCTGACATGCCTTATGGATTTGGGCCCCACCCCAGAGATGTTGCACTGTTGAACTTCATCACCTCTTGGCAATTCTCCCAGCTCCAACCTGTTAGGTTAGATCAAGTGACTCTGGGTTGGCCTTAATTAAATGCCAATATTTTGAGTAGATGTGTAGGCCTATGGTGTCAGCATCTGCCCATGTGACAACAGAGCTGCGTGTGGGAGCAGGTTTGCTGGAGCCCAAGTGGATAGACCTGAATGTGTTGCCTCTGTGTGTATATTGAGCAAGTGTGGTTGTGGACAAACACTGTTGACATGCGATGTGTGGGATGGCTTGTTATGAAATGCAGGATTGTTACTGGAGCCCCTCTGCCATGGTTTCAGCACCAGCTAGCTTCAAAGTGCTTCATATTTATTTAGCTTTCCAGCCCAAACCAGAGATACTACATCCTGCAGGACCTTAGTTATTTAGAGGGATAGCTAAACATTCAACATCTCCTTGAATTAGAAAGAAGGGAACATAAAAAATAAAATGCAATGGAACTAAGATGTTTTGCACAGGGAGAAAAGAAGAGTGGTAAGAATAATTAAGTAGGACTTCGGTAGTATTATTGTACAATCTTAACTTGTAAAGTAGGAAATTAAAATAAAAAATAGGGCTAAGTGGCTAAGAAGCAGCAATTAAATTTGAGACAGATTTAGGAGTAAACTACAAGATTGGGTTGGATCTTTTCTGGACAAAGTTAGTTCCTTAAATCCCACTGATTGGATAGGAACTAAGTTATGATTAATTTTTCGCACTGATTCAGTGGGATCTAAGTTTAACTAACTCACAGCACAATCCTAAACATGTCTACTCAGAAATAAGGCTTTCTTAATTCAGTAGGGCTTACCACTAGATTGGCTCTATTCCTTAGTCACCTATCTTATACATACATATCTGTGCATGCTTATTTCCTTAGTTAATGAAAAGCAGCCTCAGGAGGCTAAGATATTGAGGACTAGTGGGCAGGCGGAACACTTGAACTTTTTTTTCTTCCTGTTCGTCTTTTTATGATTGAATTAAATATTCCCTAAACTGCCTTTACCACCACTTGTCCACTCAATAGGTCTACTTCCCAAAGCAGCTATTCATTTAATTCAATTACTTCATTACACTTTTGTATACCTGTATAAGGTATGGCTTGGCATTTAGGGACTGACTTAATTAGGAAGCTGAACATGAGTCAACAGTGTGATGCTATGACACAAAAAGTGGACAAGAATGTTTAACTTGGACCCAAAAGGCTTAGGTCAAAATCTCTCCTCAGCAGTGGGAGAGGGGTGAGGAAGGGCCAGCAGAACCAAGGGCCAAACTAAGCTTGTCTAACTAATGTACATAAGGAGAGTCAACATATTTCTTTAGAGAAAGCATACTTGGGGGATTGGGACAACCATGCAGAGGAAAGGGGGTCAATCAGAGCTCCGCCATGCTGTTTTCTATCCAAAAAAAAAATCACCACCATCCCCAAGCTGGTATTTGCCTCTGATGGTGCTATTTGCAGCAAACAGCACCATTTGGGGGCAAGTGGCTGTGCTGGCGGTGATTTTTCTAGAAGGAAAACAGCACAGGGGAAATGGTAAGACCTTTGTTTTAGATCTTAACCTGGAAAACCTGCACACAACTGAATCTTCACATTCCTCGCAAGGACATAGCCACTTTAGTTTAACCCTGCTAACCAGTCAAATAATGGGCAGGGCCAGCTCTCAATAAAGGGTCTCTGCAAACCAAACTGCAATACCTTGCTAATGATGCCCCTCTGGCCAGTCCCCTTACTTCAAAGCCTTAATAGAGAATTGTACAGGGGGACTAGGGGGACTGTCAGGGATTCAATTACTTTGGAGGCAAAATTACAGGTTCCCAGCAATGGCGGGCCCTGGGTTACCTGTCTTGTGCTCAGGTGCAAGACAATTAAAGGTTTACTTCCTGCTGGGCCATATTGTAGCCCTGTGGTTAGGCTTTTGCCAATACATAGCAGACCCCATTAGGAAAGCCATAGGCCAGGGAAGCAGTTCTGCTTCAGCAACCCCTGCTGGGCTACAGGCATACCAGCCCTGCCCTACTACTGAGGATGACCAGAAAGGGGGAGGCAGTTCAGGCTGCACCACAAAAGGCTCCTACAGGGATGGTATCAGGCTGGACAATGAAGGCAGCAGGTAGTAATGGCTGCCTGTAGGGCCCTCATATTTCAAAGGCACAGATGGCTCCACCAAATTCTTGGTATTTGATGCTCTCTATTGCTCATACACCTAAGCATAGCCTGCCTGGTGGGAGAGAAATATTACCAGTACAATGCTACAAACATTAGTTATCAGTACAATAATATCAACAGGATGAACTAATTTGTAACGATTATTAGACGCTAGTTCCATACTCACAATGTGTATTACAATAATCAGATCAGTGGCCATCTATAAACATGCACTGAAAAAGTGCAACCTCTAACCACCTGCCAATATACTACAGTCTTTTTCAACCTGGTGACCTTCAGATGTTTTGGACTACATCAGCCATCAGGCCCAGACAACACCATAATCCAAAACATCTGGAAAGCACCAAGTTGGCGAGTGCTGGCATACTAGATTATTGTTTCTTACACGCAGCGTAGCAAGATACCAATTCCTATATGTTCCCTTTCACTAATCAATGTGTATCTTACTTAATATGTGTGTATGGGGCAACTGAAAGATAGAAAAGGGAGTGGTACAGACAAGGCATATTGTGGGTCTGCAGCATTTGCATCCAAAGAAGACTCAAGAAGCACAATCAGTGCAGTTCAGTGGGGAGAGTTTTTATTTTTTTAAACCATCTCTCTGGTGTGTTATTGTAGCAGGACATGAAGAAGCAAATATTAAAAATGGCCTTTCCTTTGAACAAGAAGTTGCTTTTGACTATTAAGTTGTAAGTTGACACATTGTTTCCTTCAAAATCTCAAAATGCACCCTTTAATAACATAATGTTGTTGCAGTCCTCTTTTCAGCCATACTGCCTGCTGCTTCATTCTGCCTTCCCCAACAGAAGCCCATAACCCCTTGCTTCTCTCTTAATTCCAAGCACTGGAGGTGGAGGGTGATATGTTTGCTTAGAAGGAAAAGCTATTTAGTTAAGGATGCTGCCCTAGTACAGGATTTCCCAGTCTTGGGTCTCCAGCTGTTTTTGGACTACAATTCCCAACACCCCTGACCATTGGTCCAGCTAGTTAGGGATGATGGCAGTTGTAGTCCAAAATCAGCTGGAGACCCAAGTTTGGGAATCCTTGCCTAGTCTAAGGGTCAATTGATGGGGCCTGGTAGGTCACAAGGGTATGGACATAGAGCTGGATAACAGGTCCTTTTGTATCCACTCTGCCAACTTCAAAGCTGGTCATCTACAAGGGGAGGAGGAGAGGACTACTGCACTCATGTCCTGTTTGTGGGGTTCTCATAGGCATTTGGTTGTACTGTAAGGAACAAAAGGCTGGACTAGGTGTGTCTGATCTAGTAGGGACCTACTTATTTATGTTCATCCATTCTCCATATATCCATAAAGTCCACTTTTCATTTCTGTCTAATTGAAATCCTTTTCCTACCTGTACCCCTCCCCTCCCACTGAGCTTTGAAGGGAGTCATTAAGGAGGAACTGGTTGATTAGTATGGTGTGTACAGGGAGCATATTCAGCTCACAAGAAACTGGGCTTTTGTAACTAATAATAACAGGCTGCTGGAGCTGGAGGGTGTTATGTTGGTCATCCCACCCATTTTCCTCTGTTTTCCAGAAAGGTGGCACATTCCGCTTCTCATTGGGCAACAGCTGGATTGCAGCTTCTGTACCTTACGTAGCTTCTTGTTGCATGCGATGCAGAGGGCAACAAGGAACTATTTAAGTTAGATGCTCCAGAGGGAAGTAAGAGTCAGATGGAGTCATCAACCTGGGAAGGTAGACCATCATGGAGAAGGAAGACCTCTTCTGCCTTCGGAATATCTTTGGGAGAAGAAAAGGCTAAGGAGTAAACCCTTCACAAACCCGGAGTGGAGTCCCTAAGATGGTTCCAGCAACTCCTGCAGCCAAGTTGGTTGCAAACATATTGCTCTGCTTTTCTTTGGACCACATCAGTGAGGCCAAGGGGAGCAGGAACTCCCAGCTTCCATCAGTTCTGTCTAGTATGGGTTGGGGACGATAGGAACTGTAGTCCAGCAACATCTGGCATGACAGATGCTCCCCATCCCCAATCTAGGCTTTGCATGACTAGGTCAAGAAAATGAAAATGTTGGAGTCAATTAATATCTACCATGAACTTGGATGAATGGCAGATAAATTATAGGCACAAACCCATCTCACTTATTAATTTATTTATAGCCAACTCCCAATTTGCACGCGTTTGAGACACACACACCGGAAGTGGGTGGAACAGGCAGGATGGGGGAGGAATGGGGGGCAGGCTTACGTGTGTCCCACCAGCACACACAGTGCCTCGGAACACAACCCCCGTGCAAATGGGGAGTTGCCTGTACACCATTTATATCCTGTACTTCAACGTAACTTTGAAACAAATTTAACAAATTTAACGAAAGAAATAAAAAAGTACACTTTAGTAATAATAATACAATAAAGCATGGAAAATAGTACAGCAAATTTAAATAACAAAATAAAGCAGCAAAAGCCCATTCAAAACAGGCAATGAAATTAAAGTGCTCTAAAATACAATCTCTGTGGACAGATTGATCGACAGGGAAAAGTTGATCCCTCCAGTAGATTTTGGGGCAAATTTCTGTCATGAAAATGGATTAATGGCTCACCTTTCTCTGTCAGTGGCAGGATGACCTGACAAGACCTGCATTAAATTTAGAGACACACCCACACTGCAAAGTCACATGTGGCAATATAACACATGACACGGGATCAGAGCAATGACTGAACCACTGAAAAGTGGCTTATAAACAGACAGAGAGAAAGCTGAGGTAGAGGGGTTACTGAGCCAGAAAAAAAGTAGCCACACGGCAAGACACTCAGTGGCATGTCCTGGAAGTCAGAGCAGAGGAGGAGGAAGAGAATATCTCTTTGCCCCACACCTCTCACCAAGTGAGTCACACATAGCTGTATGCATTGGGGCTTTGCTGATTTTTTTGGCTTTTTTGGCCCAGAGCAAGAAGCTCTCCATTCAGATCAAGCACATGGCTGCCTTTGGCTGGGAGCCCATCCAGCCATCAAGCCCCAGCACGGGACACCAAATTTTTAACATGCTTTTCCTGCTATTGTTTGGCAAGGTGCCACATTGCAAGATTTGGTGCTATGACCTATGGCTTACAAAGTGACAGTCCCCCACTCAGAACAATGCAGGACAGGTATAGAACGGATCGAGAGAAGAAGAATTGGCCCGTGGCCTAGGTAGTTAAGCTAGTTTGAAACAGGCGAGATGGCAACCCAAGTGGTAGGTTCTTTTGGCAAAGCCGCTAAACAGACAGGTGGGTGCAGTGGTAGATTGATTGCTTTCGATCTTCTGGAGATAATTTGCTTTCCCCCTAAAGATCAACCTTCTGCCTTAATTACAATGTCTTATACCCATCCCTCCCCCCATGCACACACACAGTGCTCTGATCAATTTTGGAGTTCCTTGCAGATGCATTAAAGCAATAAGGCAGTGCTGGATTTAGGGTGGTGCTGGCAGTCCCCCCCCCCCAGGGTGCCAAGCCGAGGGGGTGCATAATAATAAAATTATTATTAATAATAATAAATAAATAAATAATCCTATATTATGGGTACCTACTGAGGAGATCCATTAAAAAGCAACTGTACCAGAAAGGAAGGATTGTGAAAATAAGAAATACTTAGGTAAGGGGTGCCAAATTTTGTCCTCACTCAGGGCGCCATATTACCAAAGTCCACCCCTGGTTAAGCTAACAGTTTCTTATCTCTATACAGTATTAAGATTCTATAAGAGCTGGAAATTCACAGGTCCTGAAAGGTAACAGGGCAAATTTAATTCACAAACTTCTATGTGTGTCTCCTGCCTCTTACCTACAGTATGTATCACTCCCTTCATGTCTGGATGGCTGCTTTTCACAGTCAACTGATTGGCACTCAAAGACTTAAGTTTACAATTAGTATGTATTAATTAATATGAATATGTTGATGGCTCTGCTTTTTTTCCTCCTGTACTGCTATCTTATTTTTGCGTTATTAGGATTATTTTTATTAGTCTTTGGTTGTCCTTTTTTTCCTTTTGGTTTTTTACTATAAATTGTAAGCTGCCTTGAGGACTTCATATGGAATGGCAGGGTAGACCAGTTTTACAGCACCCAGTGCTCATTTACCAAGCAGTCTGAAATCTTCCAGCCCAGCCATCCAGCTGCTACCTAGATGTAAAATGCACGACTTGTGCACCAGGCAGGGGCATCATAGGCTGAACAGGAACATGATGACAAGCAGAGGGGTGAGCTGGAGGGCAGCCTTCCTGTGCTTCTTCAGCCTCCAGCCAAAAATAAACCCCACTTGCTCTCCCAGTCTCCCTGGGTGGTGTCTGTTTATTTTCTGTAAGTGATCCTACAAGGAACAGAACTGCTGCCAAGGCTTCGTGGTGGAAGAAGGGTAAGCTATACTGAGGTCATTGTCCGCACAATACATTTTCCAACAATAGGAAAACGCTTTGTTCCAGAGAGAACAACGCCTGACCCAAGGTTAGGGCTGTAGAAACCATTGCAAAGCCAACATGATGTGGATATGTGCACATGCCATTTGCTGCTGTTGCTACAGAACGGCAGATTAACACCATACATTTAAAGCACATCCAATGCACATTTAAAGCATGTGCCTTCCCCTAAATAATCTTGGGAACTCTAGTTTGTTAAGGGTGTTGAGAAGTGGAGCTCTTTAAAGGGGAAGCTACAGTTCCCAGTATTCTTTAGGGGAAACCGTGAGCTTTAAATGCATGGTGTGGATCTCTGTGTACAAATGTGTGTGTATTTATGTATGTATGTATGTATGTATGTATGTGTGTGTGTGTGTATGTATGTATGTATGTGAGCTCAGAAGACATTATGTGGAGCATCTGGTACTTTCAGTTGAGCCCGATTACTTGACTGACCGCTCAGCTAAATGCTTTTCTACACAGTAGGGTAATAGCTATGGCTCAATTGTTTGTCTCAGTTGAGTTTGTCTCATTTTCCTACACAGTAGAGTAACAGCAGTGGCTCAATTCACTGGGAGTTTGTCAACGTGAAAAAATGTGCTTATCTTTCTTCCAGCACCAAATCCCTTTAAAGTTCCTTGAAATACAGAAATTACAAGTAGAGGAATAAAAACCCAGTTAGTGGCAGGAAATTTTAAAATACTGCTAGCTTTGCCAATATAAAAAATAATAATGCATGTACCGCAGAAGATTTAAAGGGCTGAGCAGCTGGGCAAGGGAAGAGGCTGCCTCTGCCTGCTGTTGTATATGAAAATTGGCAAACTGAGGGATTCCAGAATAAAAAGCTAATATAACTCCAGCCCACTGTTGCTGGTCTACTCCTCACCCCTCAATTTGAGGCATGGAAGACTACAGAGTTGAAAATATCCCCAGTCTCAGGATATATGGGCGAAAGGCTAGTAAATGCTTTTTGGATAGCCTGTTGGTAAATATTGATTCTCACATGAAAACAGAAATAAGAACTTCTAAAATAATTACTTATTTTGCATTTGCTCAGATGATAATTATATATATTTTATTGTGCTGTGTTCAATTACACCCCCTCGTCCTTTCCACCATCTCATCCTAGGACGCCACAGAAACTTGCTATAAAGGTGGAAAACAAGAGACACACCTAGAATTGGGAATGCTGGGAAAGAGCACAATAGCAGAGGATTAGTTCTTTTGTACTTTAATACCTACACAGTAATTGTGTTTAGATACTCTGGGTTTATAAAATAATTTCCATGGATTACCTACACAACAAATAGGATTATGTAAAGATGTTTTAAATGTGCTTGACATGATACCAAAGCCAATGCTACAGTGAATTAATGTTTATGATGTAAATGTGTTAAGTCTATAGTATATGAGAAAAAACATCACAGTCCAAAACCCCCACAAATCTGAAATGGAAAACATTGGAGCAAGTAGCCTAAGGCAATAAGTGCTTTATCCTAGTGACTAGAAAGGTATTGTTGACATCCATCTGTCTCAAGAGACAATGGAGTGTGCCTCTGGAGGTGAAGTCAAACCACTGCATTAGCAGCACCCAAGTGGCCTCCCTTGGGCACAAGCCTGAGCAGTGTATATGGAGATCTTGGGCTGCTCAGATGACAAGACCCACCCCCTCCCCTTGCTGATGTCAATCAAAGGAAAGCAGGGGCATTTCTAGCCCCTTGGCTGCCTGGGACGGGAAGCCAAGAGGCACCCCTGGGGCAGGGCATTGCGGCGTGTGCATGCGTCGTGACGTCATGACGCACGTGCACAGCGCCCACTTTGCTTCCTTTTTTCTCCCCTTTCGGCCGCTTCTTTCGGCGCGAGGGGCGGGCCAGCGAGGAGGGGGTGTCATGCCAGCGACAAGCGTGACGCCCCCTCCTCACTGGCCCACCCATCACGCTGAAAAAAGCCGCTGGGAAGGGGAAAAAGGGAAGCAGAGCCCGCCTCCCCTCGCCCCTTGCTCTGCCCCTGAAGGAAAGCAATACCTTTGGTACCAGCTTGGCTGTGGGAGTTGCTGTAAGGAGGCACACAGGGCACCATTCAATCACCTTAGGGACTCCACCCCTGATTTGTGTAGGGTTTACTCCTTAGCCTTTTATTCTCTGAAGATATCCTGCAAGGCAGCAGAGGTTTAGGATCAGAATTTTTCTTCTCCTAAATGGGATACCTTCCCAGGTTGATGAGCCCCCTCTTCCCCTCATTTCCATCTACAGCATGTGCATAAACCATCTTCTTGACCGTTGGACCCACTATCAGTCTCATCTGCTCAATCCACCATAGCCTGTCTTTGCATGCAGGGGAAGTCCCTAACTCACTGAGTGTTTGAGACCCATCGGATACCCTCACCTGCTTTAGCTGGCCAGGTGAAGCCATTTCTGGGGTGTGGCTGCTGTCACTTGCTGACAGCTTCCAGGAGCCACAGGTGAGAGCTGAGTGCAGGGTGGGAACCACAGGTGGACAAACTACC